>NW_005871056.1:17326861-17389397 GCF_000147115.1 Myotis lucifugus
AACTGAGCTGAGAGCTAAGCATTAACCAGGTGTTAAATAAGGAGGACAACTGCTCCAGGCACAGGGAACAGCATTACGCGAGACTACAGACAGCTGACATGTCTGGAGTTGAATGAAAGGTAGGATGAGGCTGGAACAGATGTTGAAGTCAAATCATAAAGGGCCCTGTAAGACCCACTGAGGATTTTCTTTGTAGCTCAATCTTTTTCTCACATCTTCTCCTGGTTTATAAGTCAGACCACCCTCATCCTTCTCTTCTGTGTGGAAGCAGCCATACACCTGTAAAACTTCCTGCAGTGGCCATGTTTTCTGTCTGCTCAGTCCCTTTTGAATAATCTTGCTATGTATAAAGATATGTCAAAACTATGCATGAAGATATGTCAAAGCTGGTTGGTGTCACTCCCTCAGCTTCCTTCACATCTAATGTATAAGTAGGTGACAAGAACCCACTGATTATACCCAACTCGGTGACAATTTGCTTCAAAATTAAACAAGTTGAGCAAGAAGGCTCCACACAAAAGTGGGGGAAACAGTCTCACATTCAGGGATGGCTGTAGTTTTAAGAAGTGGCATGGATGCTGACAATATGCCAGTTGCAGCAAAACGATGTTCCTGGCAGTTCTGAAACTGTAGCCAGTGTCCCTTGCTCAGGTCT
This sequence comes from Myotis lucifugus, assembly GCF_000147115.1. Classification (NCBI taxonomy): domain Eukaryota; kingdom Metazoa; phylum Chordata; class Mammalia; order Chiroptera; family Vespertilionidae; genus Myotis; species Myotis lucifugus. The sequence goes on from NW_005871056.1 coordinate 17,327,517, forward strand.
TGCTGCCCACGGAGTCATCAGGCCACTTGCATGGTGTGTCAGGTCACTGTTCCTGGAAAATTGGCCTCCAGGGTGATTCCAGGTGAACTACCCAATATCCACTGTTTCTACTTAAATAGCTAAAAATCTGCTTTTTTATTATTAAGAGCCCTAATAACTGATTATTTCCTCTAATCCCCCTGGGGGTGGAGAGAGCAGTCCTCCATCATGCCTTCACAGATTCCTAGGACACTGGTTCGCAGAGCTTGGTCTTCAGATAAGCAGCACCAAGAATGAATTAGAAATACAAATTATCAGGCTCGACCTCAAACCGAATGAATTAGAAACTCTAGGGAAGGGGCCCAGCAATATGTTTTAACAAGTCCTTTGGGTGATTCTGATGCAGACTAAAGGTTGAAAACCATGGTCCTATGTATACCTCTATTTTTAATATTTTAACAGGTGTTAAAAATGTCTTCCATCCAGACTCTGAGCTCTTTGGGAAAACTACTAGATCTTATTCAGACTTAGATCCTCAGTGTTTAGATTGAGTGGCATAGTAGTATAATGACTGGCAAAGAAAGGACTCTGTTCTTCTATTCTCTTTGTCAAAATGGACTAATCACTGCCCAAGAACCTCGTGTACCATGTATGTGTCATAAGGGAATGAATGACAATACAGGAATAAAAAATGGTATGTAAGATCAAACTAACTTATAGCTTTACCTGGGACTCTACCTACCTTCATGGCTATCTTCTATGGCCTTATTAATTTTCAAAGCTCAGATAACATTCTATACATTTCACTCAGTAATGTAATTTTTACAGTGCTTCACACAATCCCACATCCACTTTTCTGTCTTGTTTTGTGTGTGCTTTGTTGCTGTTGTTGTTGTTGGTGGTGGTCTGGAAGTCTAAGGCCTCATATGAATAATAATGCTCCCACCAAGGGACAGAATCACTGAGTTGAAGCTGGGAATCCTACTGCTCAATCAGCTTCTCATAAACTAGGAAATTATGTGGGCAAAGTGTTGGAGTTATAGTGTTGAAGGGAATGAGTAACATTCATCAACATTTGTACAAATGAATGCCCTGAGATATATGACAGCAGCCAGGGGGAAACTTCGTTCCTCCTGTACTTCCATCCCCAGAAAGAAAGTCTTCCAAGAAAAAATCTGACACCTATATAGACAAGACTCTCTAAAGGAAAGCTTTGATTGAGTTAAACTTCACACACACACACACACACACACACACACACACACACACACGAACAAGTTGAAATGTCAATCAAAATAGAATGGGTCCTGGCAAGAGTTTGGTGGGGGTGGAGTATGGCTTTATGAGCAATTTATAAAGCTTCTGGATGAATGGCTGGATAGATAGCTAGATAGATAGATAGATAGATCTGTATTGTCTAGATTTTATATATATAAAATATATATGTATTGCCTAGATAATATATATAGATGATATGTATATGTGCATATATATGCACATACAAGAATGTAGATACTTTTTCTTTTCTGTGCTCATCCTTCTCTTCCTTTATTTTCCATAGGTAATGCAGATGTGATGAGATTGGAAATTTGTCCGCCATATGTGACTATCAGGACAAGATGAAATCCTACCATGGAGAAGCTAGATAGTTACCACTAGGTAGTTACTCTATAGTAGGTGTGGGGAACCTTTTTTCTGCCAAGGGCCATTTGGATATTTATAATGGGCCATTCGGACATTTATAATATCATTTGCTTAATGTAATTCACTTAATATAAATGTATGTTGCTATGAATAAAAGCTCCTAGATTTATTGACTTTTGAATCCCGCTGTGTTTGTCTCAGCAAGGCCAGGCCAAATGATTTTGCAGGCCTTATACAGACCTCGGGCCAGAAGTTCCCTGCTCCTGCTCTATAGCATCACTTCTGAATGCATTCTCTGGGTATGGCTCTTTATTTTCCCTGGAAAAAGGCAAATAAATGATTATTTGGATCATGTTAACAGGAATGTATTTGAATGGAATGAATAATCACAGCCATGAAAATTATATAGCAATTAGCAAAATAATAATGGAAACCTAATTGCACATTTACAAATTAAAACACTGTGCTAAGTATTTTTTATGAAAAGTAGGTGCTTGTACACGTTGAGAGACTAAAGGGGTGGATTACAGGAGGCATTCTTAGGTTGACTACTTAACTCACATGAGCCCCCACCCCTCATGGAACTGCCACCATGATCCTGATGTAAGACAGTATCAGACTTTAATTGAGCAGATTCTCTCAGGAATTTGGACTTAAAAAAAAGACAGAGATAATTTTGGAGTCATTGGAGTCGACAGGAAAGGATTCTAGAAAGAAGATTCATGAGGACCCACCACTAAAGGGCATAATCTGTTTGATCTTATCTTTTCAGGGGCTGCTTATTCTTGTCCACCTTGAATGCTATGACATAAACAAGAACCTTTCAATAAATGCAACATTTCCCTTAAGCTAGTAAGAATTAATCCATTATTTGCAACCCAAGGACTCTTAACTGACTACAAAATGGCACTCTGCAAAGCCACATGTAGGGATGTGTGGAAAACTATTTGGATCTTCACTCTAAATAGGGCTATGAAGCTATCACCACAGTGCACTGATCAGAAATGGTGTCACAGGCTGCACAAGAAAGAAACGAACAAGTTTCTAAATTAAATGCTTATTCTGTGCAGTTAATACAAATTTCATGTATTAGGGCTGGTGCTTCTTATTTGGGCAAAATGAAAAAAGAAAGAAAAGAAAAGCTGATATAGTATTTTGGTTTAGAGTGCTGACGAGGATATAATTTGATTGATTGAGAACAAAATCACTTTCTCAAGGTCCCATTACCAATAGAATAGTGAATAATAAAATACAAAGAGCCACATTGTGTTATTAAATACTATTCAATCTCTTATCATTTCATTTGAGATATAATGAGCTTCTATCGCATTCAGCTGGGCAAAGCTTACCATATTTCATAATAACTGAAATATAATAAAATATAAAGGTGTCATGATTTACATGACATTTCATTTAAACACAAATAGTCAAATTTTTACTCACTTCCTAAAGCCAGATAAATGCCAAGGCCACATGGGCACTTGTTATTAATAACGCAGTAAGCAGGAATCCTGGGACAATGCTTACAGTGGTGACTTTGGCACTGCCCGGGGCCTGATTCAAGCAGAATCATTTTCTCTGATGGATGTTGGTGCCATCCAGTGACATCTGTTTGTTAATAAGCAGCTGCCCTGGACTTGGCTTGGAAAATGCAGGGATTTGGTGCGCGTGGACTAGTGGTTAAAACAGCAGACTGAGTCCCCATTTCTGGGCTAGAGTCCCAGGTCTATTATTGTCACTTTAGGCTGCCTTGGAAGGAAGCTCAGTCTATATGACACTAGGGCAGTCTCCTAATTTGGGTGGAGGCCATGGCTGGGAAGGGCAAGGGAGGGTTCGCACCAATTAGACAATCCTAGAGAAAACATTTCCTGCTAATTATTGGATCATTCGATCGTAAACCAACGTGGGGGGCAATTCTAATACAGAAATACATCAATTGTTATTATCCTAAATGTTTGTTTAGGCTATTGGCTAGATTGGGTACATGATTCCTCTGTCCGGAGAAATATTACAGTGTAATAGGCAGAAGAAAAGGGAAAGGAATTCACCTATGCCACTATTATTAGATATTCATCAAGAATGCTTCTCTATTTAAACCCAGGGATAGCTTCTTTTCTTAAAGGAAAAGAGTTCATAATTTAAACACCAGCTCCAGTATTTTGCCTTCAGTGTGGAGAGACCACTAAGTATAAAATTCTACAAGACCTCTCTGCCTGTTTCTTTCATTCTACAGTGGGTGAGGATGACCCTTAGCCAAATCAATGAAATTTCCAGATAGCATATTATAAATAATAGAAAGATAAAGAAAAGCTAACGTTCATATTGGTAAAAGTCAAGTTTTCCTCTTTAACATTAAAGTGACAATACCTTTTCAAACTTTGAGAATTTAAATTACTCTAAAAGCAAAATTGAATTTGCAATTACTGAGAAAATTCAGTGAGAAAAATTAATTGCAATGCCAAATAAATAACACAAATGTTAGTTTTAGAATGTACGTTTGGAAAACTAGATGGCTCAATTGAAATTTTAAACAGATAGAACTTTAAAGGAATTTATCATTAACATAAGTGTTTTTAATAAGCATTTTTAAGTAAGGTTTTCTGAAGAGACTTGTGGTAACAAACATTTTTTCCCTAATGTAATAATCACAAGAATTTAAGTCCTTATATTTTGACAAGCTATATAGCTACTGAATTTACTAGGTATACTATTTTGAAATAATTCAGTTACAATTCAATTCCAAAGTTACTTTACAATAGTGAAAGATTTTCTTCTCCGGTGGTCCATTATTATAGAAAATAATATGGAATTTTGAACCAAAAATGTAAACCAAGCACTGTCCAACTGAAAATATACATTGAAACAGATTGATATAGTCAAGCAGTAGAGTGAGTTTCCATAAGACTTGATTCTAAATTACTCCGTTTAATTTTTTATCTCTAATTGTTTCTTCTCTGTCATACATAGTACCACCAGGGAGCCAGAAATGGGCTGATTATGAGCAAATCTAGGTTATGATTGCCTGTACAGTACACTTAATTCTGGAATCAATTGGAGCTGCCTAAGCAAGAAATGTTGGGATGGGCCGTGGGTGGTTCATGAGATAGCAGAGTCAGGGATGAGGAGGACAGTGGAAAGAATGGAAACCTAGAAACCTGGAAAATGCTACCTCCGTCTCTCAAGTGCAGGATTCATTCCGCATCTCTAATTCAGCCTGGAATGTCTATGATAAAGTGGGTAGTGTTGGTGGGGCAATCAGTACAGATGCCGTCTTCCCACTATGAAAATAACATGACTCCTCGAGACTCCTTCTTCTTACTTTGCTTTGCTTTTATTTTCCAGCTTGTTCTCATTACACTGCTAGCACCTAGTGATGGGCAAGGAACCCAGTGGGCCCAACTGGGACCTCTCCAAAATTTTCCATGGAGGCAAGTATGACAAGGACTGAAGATATATTTGAATTTACTCATTCCAATAATAGGGTCAGTAAGAAGTGGGTGACTAAAACTTTCAGGGGCTTATCAGCTACTTTAGCCCTGTTGATCTCAATACATTTTCACATATTTAAATTAGTTACAGTTTAACTCTGTTGCTTGCAACCAGATAATTCTGTCTGATTCCTAGAACAACATCAGTAGAAGAGGATATGGTCTAGCAATGAATGGCACTTGAAGGGGAGAGGTGAAATGTGACTCCATTAAGACAGATACTGGAGACAGAATTAGGTAAGAAAGATGGCTTGGGGTGTGAGTGATAACTGGCTATAAAAATGAAGCTTTGAGAGAAAGATTTGGTATTCTTTGTTTCTTCATTTTCACAAATGTCCAGAGGAACAAGGAAAACTCATTTTGAGTCTAGATTGAGATTTTGTTTTCTGGTAAAAAGTGAAGTGGGGTGTTCTGAGAGGTAGCCAGATGAATGGTTACCACTCGGGCTGTGAGGAAGCCTTCTGGCAGGGAAGCTGCCAAGATGACTTGAGCTGTGGAAGGGAGATTATACTGGTGTCCCGAGAATTAGCCTTTTGTTTCAAAGATTTGATAAACATCTTAAAAAGGAATCAAATAAACTTTTTCAAGAACAGCATAGTTGCCATGATCTCAACTAAATTATTGACATAATGAGATCCTTTGAAGGTAATAAAACATTCCTACCTCAGGCTCTTTAAACATTGCTGCTCCCTTTACCCAGAATAATCTCTCCCAAACCACCACATGGCCCAGTGCTCACTTCATTCATCTCTGTCAGATACCTCCTCCTCAGAGCACTTACCCGAGCATCCTAAGTAATACCCAGCACACACACCTTTCACGCTTTCCCCTTAATTGTCTTTATTTGCTCATCGTATATGATCTTTACTTATTAGTATAAACGCCATGTCATGCATACAACAACTCTTTACCACTGATTAATCAGAAATTCTAACAATGATGAGCACAGAGTACAGTCACTAAATAGTTGGTGAGTAAATAAATGGAAAGACAATCTCTTTTTTGTGTTTGTATTGTTTCTTCAAGAAAAAGAACAAGCTTACTCTCAGAGCAATATTACTTTATGTTTCCATTGCAGTAGTATCAGGAAACAAGCTTTCCTTGATGTAGAGAACCGCCCCCCGGCTGCAATGTTTGGGGAATCTATCTGCCCACCTCTGCTTACACCTCTGTGAGCCTGTCCTAGCGCAGTATGTCTTGTCATACTATTCATGTGGTCTGGACCTACACGGGCCTGGGTGGCTTCATATTTGCATCCTTAGCCAGGTATAGTTCAGAGCAGCAGCAGTATGGAAAAGAAAGATGAAAAAAAGAATGAGGAAGAATAGGGGTAAAAGGAGGGAAAGGAATTAGAAGAATAGGAAGAAGAAACATGGGAGTAATAGAATAGAATGTCAATGTAAAAAAATGAAATCTCCGAAAATGCCTCCAGCTCTGACAGATAGCTGTTTCTCTGCTTCTGCCACTCCCCTGTTAAGTTTTCTGCTCACTTTGTCTAATCTCTTTCCTTCCATTCTTTCTTGAAATTACTCTATTCAAGTTTTGACCTCACCACTCCATCAAAACATCTTTCAAAGCCTTTGATGACCTCTATGTTGCTAAATCTAATTATCAATTCTTAGACCTCATCTTGCTTTTCAGTTCATAATCCTTGCTTCTTGAAACACATTTTGAAATTCATTTCTAGGACACAACACTTCCTGGTTTTCTTTGTACCTCTTCAGGCACTTCTTAATTCATCTTGCTGGATCCATCTCCAATTCTAGACTTCTAGATATCCCATTGGCTCAGTCCTACAGCATTTGCTCTGTTAAAGTGATTACATCCCATCTCAGAGAATTATAAACCACCCATACACTCATGATTCCTCAAAGTTAGATCACCATCATAGACCTCTCTGCTTAATTCTAGATTAGTATATCCAAATGTCCACTCAGCTTTTCTACATAGGTTGCAGATAAGCAATTCTGTGTATTGGACTATCTCATTCTTTTACGCAAAAGCCTCTTAAGGAAGAAACTCATATTATATCTGTTTTATAAACAAGGAAATAGCATCTTCATATGTTGCAGGCATGTTGCAGGCATTTCAAACTTCATAAGAACAAACTAGGGTTCTTAATTTCCACTCCACACCCCAATTCTGTTCCTCACACTTCTGTAAGAATCATAACCATCCAATTAGTTGCTCAGAACAAAAGTGTCTGAATCATATTGAATGTCCCTCTAACTGCATAGCCAAGTAATAAGCAAGTACTACTGGTTTCACCTTGAAAATATAATTAAGCATTTGTCATCATCTCACCCCCATTCACCCTGTTTTAAGCCAGCTAGGTCCCCACTATAATGTAAGCATCAAATTAAAGTACTTTCACAAAATTCATTGTTGGATCAAATAACTCTCATAATTTCAAAGTTGTGATTTTGTACAATTTGCAACTGTTGCACTGTGGTATGAAAATATCTGTAAATTTTATTGGTTACTAAGTCACCAGAACTTCTCTTAATACTATGATTAACTATATACATTTGTAATCAAGAAATTCTGAATTTCAGTTAGAGGTTCATGAAAATAAAGATGCATGAGAAAAAAGAATAAAGAAAGGAATTTGTCTTTGTTTTTCACTGATAATCTCCAACATTATATGGCTATTTCTTTACCAAATGCGTATCTCTCCAAAATGTACAGGAAAGGTATAGATCTATCTTGTTTACTCTTGGCATCTAGAATAATGCTTGAAAACCAGTATATATTCAATAAATTCTTGTTAAATAAATTAAAATTAGAATAAAAAAGGAAGGTTGTTATTCTTTTAATTATTATGATTATCATCAGGGTAATAACTATTATAGCAGCTAACGTTTATCAAGTATTTATGATGGGTACCATGGTAAGCAATTCTATGTATTGGATTATCTCATTCTTTCATGCAAAAGCCTCTTAAGGAAGAAACTAGTATTATATCTGTTTTATAAACAAGGAAATAGCATCTTCATGAGGACTAGTGACTCAGACATTTCTATAATGGGCAGAGCTGGGTTTTAAGCCTAGGTGCATCTGAGTTCCAAGCATGCTCTTAGCCATTATGAAATAGGGATATTCAGGTGTTCTGTGGATTTGGGAGGAGGGGATGAAAAAGGGAAAGAAGAAAGGAAGAGAGGGAAAGAGGGCAGAATGGGTGCCAGATATTGAATATTTGACCATCTCCTGGTGGCAATCTCAGTCCTCCTTCAAAAAGCTAGAATGAAGATAACCTTTCCCCCAGACTGATCTAATTCACTTTGGAGGAAAATAAGAAAAAGGGAGTTGGTATTGCCCTGTTCAAGTCTCTGATGAATCTATTCAGACCTTGAATGATGCAAAAAAAAAAAAAAAAAAGGAAGTTGATCTTGAACAGATAATAGTCCTGCCCTATGGGAAACGTATTTCACCTGAAACTTAGTGGTTTATTGATTCTCATGTTCACATGGCTCTTCTTAATTTAGGAAAAAATACTCACTTTTGATTTCCCAACTCAACAGAACCAACTTGTCTTTAATTTTTTATTTCCAAGTATGTATCAATTGTCTATTTTAATCTTTTTCAATAATAAAAAATATATGAATTCTATATAATGTATTAAATGCTTAAAACAAACCCTTTAATCTATGGACAGAATTAGTTTAAGCTTCAATTAGATTAGGTCTTGCTTTAACAAAGTCAACAACAATGAAGAAAAGAAAAGCACTAATCTTACAGTCTTAAACCTAGTGTTATCATTGTCTAAATTTCCTAACCCATCATAAACTTGCAACTAAACCAACCTTAAGAAATTAGGGATGCTTCTCCGTCAGATTGCCAAGGAGGTTTGTCCCTAGTATGACACAGAGTGCAATGAAAGCCTCTCTGGACAGGTAAGAGTTAAAGAATGATTTAAATGAAAAGGGCAAATTGATTTCTGAATTTTAGAGGCCAGAATTTCACTATGTAAACAAATGTTTATTTAGTGTTTAATGTTCCATGGGACGGTGTTATAAGCTCTGGCCAGCACCTGGACTGGGGGAAATGCCCAAGAATTTTCAGTTCCCCTTCACCATTTTTAATACCTGTAGCTGCCTTTAAGGAGCTCATATTCTTTCATGTCATAACTGTGACAAAATAAGTAATCCCCTAGATATATGCATATGCATATATAGTGTCAGGAACAATACACAGGAGTGACGATGAAGACACAAGAACATATTGGAGAAGTTTCACTGAGAGGGTTTGTAGGCAGCTGGGCTTGGGAAGGAATAATCCAGGCAGAGGAAACTAGTTGAGTAAAAGCCTAATGAGGAGCAAAGTTTGGTGTTTGTGCTGAGCAGTTTGGAGACTGGCTTTTCTAAGAAAAATATAGGACAAAGAAAACTCGCCAGGCGGTCCAACAGAAACTGAGAGAAAGGAAAATATATTTAAAACAGAATGAAGGGTCCTCATCGTCTTTCTCAGTGTTAGCCTACTTGTCCATAACAGAATAACCCACATCTAAGTATTCACATTTCAGTTCTATACTTCACATGCTTATAACTTTTTACATCTTAGAAAAGTGAATATATGTGTTAAATACTACTCCTTCATGAAGTTAGCATTTTCTGGTTTTACTAGAAAGTTTTCTGTCTGCAATGATCTCCCTTGTGGTTTTTTAACAGTATTTTATTAGGCTCCCTGGAAAATAACCCGAAGCTTCTCATCACTGTCCCAGCATGCAATGGGTCTCTGTCATTTTCTTTCTCAAAGAGCCTCCTTTCCCCTGGGTTTAAATACAGAATATCATTAAGCTCATGCCCCTGCAGGAAAGAACTCAGGAACAAGGCCTGTCTACTGCCACTTCTACATTTCAAAGAAAATTTGTTTACTCTCATTATCCAAAACTCACTATTGCAGAGTTCGATTTAGAGGAATTCTGAAATTGTAAAAAAAAAAATGAACTAGCATTTATTTTTTCAAATTGCTCAGCACAAATGAACAACAGCCATTCTTATATAAAATGGTCCACTTGACCCTTTATCATTAGAATGAGTGCTCAGACACTGCGGAATTTTCCAGTAGCGATGATAAATACCCCGCCCCCAACTCTCATTCCACATATCTCAATCATGGGGGAAGGTAGCGCTAATTGGATCACCTGATGATTGAAATCTGATTCTTAATGAATGCTGTCACAGATGTAAAGCTAGGAAAATTACATTCCCTGTCTCTTTAGCAAGCCAGTGGCTTAAAGAATTGTCTTCAAGTATTTAAAGTTATAAAGGTTTCTTTGATGATCTGTCTAAAGGAAAAAGAAAAATGCTCTTATTTCAGAAATATAACAGAATTGCTTCAGCTAGAATATTTTGCATTGCTATTAATTCTTCCTTTTCTCTAAATGTACATGGAAAAACATTACAAGATAAAAAAGAAAATCGACTATATCACCTTTATGGTAATACACATTTGTCACCAGCACCAGTTACTCCTACTACTTTTTGGATATTAAGATCTGATGTTTATCTTAGATGTTTACAATAGTTCCAAAAACTGGTAGAACTGTCAACCATCTTCCAAGGGATGGGCACATGATCAATGGCAGAGCTCTGGGTGCTTTAGAACTAAAGGCCTTCCTGGAGTTGGAGCTGATTCATCCTGTGGGTGGTTCCCTGAAGAGTCAGTTCTTCATTTCCTGCTTCCTGGGTTGGGAGAGTACTGGAGTACCTTGTTGTTGTTGTTATGTTGTCTTTTCCAAGCTTAGATCCTTGGTCTGGCCTTTAATTCCTTGAGTTGCCTCATAACCTTACAAATAACTTTATTTTTTCTTAAACACCTATAGTTGGTTAATGTTTAAACTCTTTTTCCCTTTTTGGCAATTCTTAAATTTTTTAGCCAATGATTTGAAGATCTAATAATGACTAAACAAATAAAAAAAACACAATGATTAAAAACAACTACCAAAATAATTAGAAATTCTCCTATCATAACTCATGGTAACAATTTTGCTTTTCTGGGGCATAAGACAAGGTCATGGTATAAACATTATGGTCTCATCATTTCATTGTGTACTAATCCATGCATTTTATACTTTGGAGGCTGACTTCAAGGCTAAAGTTGTTTTATATACACACTCAACTGTAACAAGTTTTTATGTTTTCATATACTAGATATAAGAATGAGTTTCCCCATTAAAAGGAAAGGACACAAGTCAGGTAGCAAATAATAATTATCACCCAAATACCATTCAAACTGGGAATCAGACAGCTCGTTAGAAGTGTCTTATGTGATTGATGCAGATTGCCACCCAAAGCCATTATTCTAGTATGAATGCAATAATCTAAGGCTGAGTGAAATTTTTCAGAGAACATAGGCTACAATTGAACTTCAGTTCACCCTGTATAAAGAAATGAAAACTTGTTTTTTGTTCAATAACATTAAGGAAACTATTGTAATCCAAACAAACAAACAAACAAACAAAAAACCTTGCAAAAAGAAGTTTATAAGGAGAGACTCTCATCTCTTGATTATTCTCTGTCCCATGGCCTTCCACTTCATTCTTAGTACCCATGATCTTGACTCTATTCTAGTATTTTCACCATTAATGGTTTATCTCCAACCAGCACCTTCTGTCTGTTCTTCTATCTTCTCAATAAGATATTTTATTTATAAGTTTAGAAATGTTTAGGATAGAGTGTTGCCATTCAGTTGAGTGTCTTATACTTATCTAGCAAAACATATAGAACAATAGTAAAATATACTGCAGCTGTTTCAATCCAAATCTTTAAACAGGCAATTACTTGGTTAACATATATATTTTCATTACAAAATATGCTTCTCCTACTTCTTCCAATTAAGTAAAATACATATTCTATTCTTTAAAAATACAGTGGGGAGTAGTGATATTATCAACATGGCTAAATAAGACATCTCTTGTCACATCCCCCACTCAATAACAACAATTTGGTATTAATCCACAGAAAAGGTGCTTTTGTGGGAGCTATGAGATCCAGCATCATTCACCAAAGGACCCAGGAGTAATCTTACCCACCCATGTCTTCAGTAATACTAGTATGCATGGACGCTAGAGTGGCCAGTGTATTAGATACAACCCCTCTTAGCTGTGACCAATGAGCCAGAGAACACTACTTAGATAATCATCCATAGACAGAGAGCCCTTGTGGAAGTTCAATATTCCAGTGGAGAAGTTCAAGTACATCATTAGAGCTAGTGTTTGGACACATGAGGGCGGGTAAGAGGATCAATTAACAAGCATCAACTCTCTGGCCTGTGATTTCTCCTGGGAAGAAAGTGAAAGCTCGGAAGTGAGTGGCAGGCCTTCCCACCTGTGTGGGACATTACCTAAGAACCCAACTCTATCTCATTCCATTCACATTTCTGAGTCATAGATCTATGTCTGGTGTAAGAGAGTCTGGGACAGAGGCATATAGGACTCTCAGAAAGCATTAAAGGAATGCAGAGTCTACTAATTACATCACAGACTTTATCAAGAAGCCCACCTATGGGGGACACCTTGCCCACTGATCCCATCAACTAGCTCATGGGTACCCTCAGTGATTTATGTACCTCTCCCACACCCCACCCGGCCTGTGACTGGCTTTCTGTGCATGCTTAGTGGCAAGCATGACATCTAATAAACATGCACAGAAAGCCAACATGAATCTATGGACCAGGGAGAAATCACAAACTTGATTAGCTCCACCCTTTGGAAAGCAAAAAGGAGGCTTCTAGCATTAAAGGATTTAAAAAAAAAAGACATAGAAGTTTAAGAATTCTGACAGAGAGATCAAGGAGCACAGAGCAGACATATTCATATAAGGACTGAGAAAGCCTCAGACTCCCTATCAAGTCTGATGGAAGATACTTCTTTCTAAAAGAAATTTAGTAATGACTAGAGGAGGTGAAGTAAAGACAGCAATATGAGACGTCAACGAACATAAAAACATCAAGGAAATAAGGCACCACCAGAGAACCACAATAATTTTCATTTTATTCTTTAGCTTCAGAATTCATGTTTGGTTCTTTCTTATAATTTTTATCTCTTTGTTAAGCAGCTCATTTTGTTCATGTGTTATTTTTCTGATTTCACTGAACTGTCTTCATGGGGGGTTTTGTAGCTCAATGAACTTCCTCAATATAGCCACTTTGAATTCTTTATTGGATAAATTTCAAATCTTGATGTCTTTGGGATTAAAGCTAAAGCATAAAATGAAAGATTCAATAGAGAGCATCAATAGCACAATGGATTAAGCAGAAGGAAAAAACCTGTAGATTAGAAGATAGAAACTTTGAAATTATTCAGTCAGAGGAAAACAAAGAGGAAAGAATAATAAAGAATAAAGAAAGCCTATGTAATGTAACAGATACCATCAAAAGAAGCAATCTGTGAATTATTGGAGTATCAGAAAGAAAAGAGATATATAGGGTGTCCCAAAATTCACACAAGATTTGCAATTGAATTGAATTGCAAATCTTGCGTGAATTTTGGGACACCCAATAGAAAGGGCAAAAAAAATATTACTTAAAGAAAGAATGGCTGAGAATTTCCCAAATATGAGGAGAGATTCAGATATATAACATCATGAACTCATAAGTCATCAAACACACTCAACTTAAAGAGATCTTCTTCAAGACACATTATAATAACACTGTCAAAAATCAATGACAAATCTTAAAGGCAGTGAGAGAAATAAAAAAACTTCGTAAGTTCCAAGGGAACACCTATAAGGGTATCAGATTTCTCAGCAGAAATCATGGAGGCCAGGAGGGAGTGGAATGATATATTTAAAGTGAGAAGAGAAAAAAAAATGCCAACTAAGAATATTTTATCTGGCAAAGTTGTTCTTCAGAAAGGAAAGCCTTTCCCTACCCCTAATACTGTGGATTGTAAAGTGTGTTAACATCCCAGTGATGCCTATCTAAACAGGAGCTTGCTTGACAGTTAATATCAACTCTAAAATATTAACACAATGGATTAACACTATCTAGTGACTATTGGCAGTATTTTTTAATTTTTCTATTTAAGACATCCAGCCAAAAGTGTAACAAGAAATGTTAAGAATTGGGAATAGGCAAATTTGGAGGTCAAAATTACAAGGTCGAAATATTTCTTTTTTTTTAAATAATTTTTATTTCTTAAATTATTACAAAGAGTATTACATATGTCTCCTTTTTCCCCCCCTTGACATTCCCCCGGCCCCTACCCCCTGCCCCCGCCCCCCCGCCCCGTGTCTTGTGTCCATTGGTTAATCTTATATGCATGCATATAAGTCCTTCGGTTGATCTCTTAATTCCCCCCCACAAACCCTCCCAAGACTTCCCACTGTAGTTTGACAGTCTGTTCAATGTTGCTCTGCCTCTGTATCTACCCCTGTTCATCAGTCTATACTGGTCCCCTTTGTCTGTCCCAACCTCACTGGAGTAGTCTCAACCTCACCAGGGCCGTCTGAGCCTCACCAGGGCCGTTACAGCCTCACCAGGGTCGTCCTGAAGGTCAAAATATTTCAAAAGTCAATATAATGTGTTCGGATGGCTACTATTACTACCAGAGATTTAATCATCTGCTGTCCTTCCATTTGCCTACAAATACTAATGCAACTGATATGGGGCTTTGTAGAATTTCCTGTAATGTCTTGAAAGATTTAACAGCGGGGATCCATTTGCCAAATGAAAGAAAAACAGATCCCTCTGTGCAGGTATCAAAGAGGCTACATTTACACATATCAGGTTGTTCAAAATATAAAATAATTTAGATAGGAGTTGAAATAAGTAGACATTTTGTAAGCAACCAATTATTATAGTTTCTTTGACTGGAGTATCTGCCTATTTTTCAGAACTACCCTTTTCACTAATTCCAGTGCTCACCTCCTGGCCTCTGTGTTAATAACTAGTGCATTTTTCTGTATGGGCACAGTTCAAAGCCCTTCCCCACCTTCACTTCACTATTTTAGTGGAGTGAAACACTGGGAAGCCTCTGGAAGAGCCAACCAAACAGATAACATTTTTTAAAGACTATGACCATCTCAATGTTTGGTTAAAACATTGAAATTAATCGGCAAATACCTCTTTCCTACCTTGTGCATCCTTAATGGAACTCAAAATCAAGGTGTCCTACTTTCCCACAACCAAAACATAGGCCTGGCCAAAAAGTGCTTGAGTTTTTGGTTCTATATACTTCCCTCCAGTTCTATAAACTAACTAATCCCCCCCTTTTTATTGTTCTACTGTAATTGATCTTTCTTGCTGACATCCATCAAAACCTATGAGATTCAAAATTAGAGGTCTCTTTCAATGAATATGTTTGTAAAGACCTGTAAAAGAAAGCTCCGCTTGAAGGCTGATGCAGTGTCATCAAATAGGGAGAATAAATCAGAGCTTCTACTCTTACATTTCAGTGGGTGTAAGGTCATTATTACAAAAGCCTGGTTACTTTCCAAAGTAAGATATTCCAGAACAACGATGTTCTTCCTCTAACCCAACTGAGCAAGAAATTCAATTATTCAATAGAATTCTCGGTATATGAGTCTCTATCCCTAAACACTATGTTCCTTTTCACTACGTCTTCAGCTTCAATTCCAGAACCCAATGCCCCTTTTCTCCTTAGTACGTGCAACATAAGGTAATTCCCAAGTAGGGGCTCACTTTCTCTTCAGATCTTTTCACATCCTTCATTTTGCTCAGGCCCAGTGGAGGTAAGTAGAAGAGATGAGAGGGAATTGCTGAGAAAGTTTTTTCCGCCATCTATTTCTTCATGCACTGAAAACATCGGTCATCATCTATGTCTAGTCCCACATCAACAATGACAGTCTATTGCCTAGAAGAAACCCATTCTTTGCTATCAGAATAATACGCATTTGAGAACTGTCTGAACCAAAAGAAATTATCTTTCTCAATAAATATGTGTTGAGTTTGCAACTCAAAGAAGTATGCCAGCTCCAAGTCAGTCACTGGAGGAGTTATGGGCAGATTTAGAAGTTTTAGGTCCAAAAACCAAAGCATTTCCTGCAATAGTTGTGTGTAGGAACACTTTGCACCATGGTAATAACATGCAACGATTTTATTTTCATTTTTAACATGATTCTCTCTTCCTAAAATATCATTCACCACTGCTTTTAGGTCAGCCTGGTCTGCTAATTCCTATTTGGTCTGCTAATTCCTATTTACCTTTGAGGCGCGGCTAAGCATCTACCTAGTCATCTCCTGCCACATGCCCTAAGGAGTTGTATCCACTTATGTATTTCTACTCTTAGAAAGCAGAGATAATTTTTTTGTCTTGTTGTTACTACTATAATTATTTATCATTATTACCCTGGAACAGTATCTAATACAAAGAAAGTACTCAGATATGCATTGCATGAATGTATGGCTTATTGCCAGATTTCTTACCCATTTCTCCTTCCCTAAAGTCAGTTTATCACAGCAGATGTATGATTAACTGTAAAAAAAATCAAAACCATAAAAACTTCCAACAGTTTCACTGTACTAACTACAGCCTTGGAGTCTTCACCTCCTATATTATTAAGACTATTTTTAAATCAATGTACATTTATTGAGCCTAATATATGTTAGACATTATTCTGGGTATAGTGTTCAAAGATAAATACAACATAATACCTGTCCTCAATAAACATACATTACAATGGGAGATGATAATTAGACAGATTACAATGATGACAACAATACACAGAAATTTTTTATGATAGTTTTGGACCAGGAGTCATAGAAGTGACACTTTCAATTATAATAACGAAGGCAAAGTCAAACAATTGAAGTTAAGTTTGTCTAGATTTAGTAGAAGAATAATAGATTTAAATTGTGCTGAGTAATTCACGGAATCACTGTGGAGACCAGAAAACCAAAGTCGGAAAATGAGCTGAAACAAAGGATGTCTAGGCTTTCATGACCAAAGCCCCCAAAGTGCCACAGAACCAGGGGCACTGCTGGGCTACTCCCAGACGTGAGAACTCAGAGACTGTACTAGTGCTGCCCACTCACGCTGGAGACCACAGCCGCCTGAAACATGGGCATCGCTGCTGCTGTTCTGAACACAGCGGGTTTCCCATTGTTCTTGCTTCTTCATGTCCCTAGCTCTTGATCCATCTATAGTAGCTGTTATTAGCCACATCTGGGTTATATGGCTGGGCCTTCGCTTCAAGGGAGGTAGGGAATATGAATATCTGACCCTTTTAGCTCTACAGTGCTATGCAGGCCTTTTCTCTCACCAAGACGTGTGAAACTGATCATTCTCCATGCATTTATTTGTAGAAATGGACTAACAATGTGCTGTTAAAAAAAGACAGATGTACCCACCACACTTCAAATTTAGACCATGAAGGAAGCTAAGTCAGAGATAGCTTTCCCAAGGTGTTGTTTAGGAAAAATAAAATAAATGGGAGTTAGCTGGAAGTCCAAGTAGGAAGCAAAACATTTGCAAAGACACAGAATATCCTGACACCCACAGGGGGTTGACCGTGGTGGGGTAGAGAATGCACGTAGGGGGCATGTGGTTGGAATGGAGGAGGATATGGATAGTATGGAAGTGAGATTGATGATGAAAGCAGACACTGGGTCAGAAAGACCTACATTCCACACTGGACAGCTTTCACTTGATCCTTTGGGGAAAGGAAAACTAGGAACAGATGACAAAATGGCTTTATCTGTATGTTAGAAAGATTACTGCCACAGATAAATGGATCCTATATTAGAGAGGCTAATCTGGAGGCTTGGAGACCAAGGTGAAAAAAATGAGGCCCAGAAGTAAAGCAACTGCAATGCTGATGGGGATCAGAGGACACACTCAAGTTGTGCTAACAAGTTTAGCATAGGTTCAAATCTAAAATATTGTGCTAGTCGCAGAGGGTCAAAAAAATAAAGTTAAGCATAATGCCTTTTCTTGAGGAACTTAGCATTTAGTTTTAAGCACAACTAAAGATAAATGATATGAGGATTCTTGTGATTTTGTGTTTTGAAATTAAGCCTTTGAATATTTAAGACACATATATAAACTGGGGCCACTGGACACTTCATTAAAGAAACACTCCAACTAGATATTAAAATGTCTCATAGTTCTCTAATATTCACCATGACATAGACAGAGACAAAGAATAAGGAAAACTCTTCAAATTCAACATAGATGGTGGTACTGGGAATTATAGCCCCGTTGCATCATATTGCTTTAATTTTGTGTGGGGATAGTAACAGGCAAGAATGGGGTAGATTTAGGATGAGGGCAACTATAACAAACCATAGCAAACAGATATAGAATATATTTTTGACCCACACATCACAAAATTATTTATCATAAAAAGTATTTATAAGTACTTTCTTTACATTATTTTTTTCTAAAAGGTGAAGGGAAAAATACAAAGTTTTCTACTCTCCTTCCCTTAACAATTATTTATGGACTGCCTCCCATATGCCAAAAATTAGGCTGCATGACACTCACAAGGCGAAGTCCTTGACCTCATAGAGGTTACAGCAAAGCAAGGAAGACTGACATTTAGCACAATGAAAGAGAACATTGCATCTGTGAAGAGAGAGAGGCAAACAATTCTTTAATGAGAAGAGAATCTTTTAATGAGCAAATCCAACTAGTTCCTGAGGTCTAACTAAAAAAAAATGAGGCTAAAAAATAGTTGCTAATAGTCAAGACTTCACCTAAGGAAAGAGTAATCTAGGTCAAGATAAAGTGATAAATAAAAGGAAGTCCTGGAGTTCATCTGAATAATGATGAAGTTTACTTTGTAAGACCAATTGAAATAACTCTATTATGTGATTGGCAGGAAATAATGAAAGGATGCTTCAATTGTTCCCCCAGGCTTTGAAAAGCTGACATGTGTCATGATATCATGAAAGTAACAAATCATTCCTTTTTGTGAAGTAACATTCATGGAATTCTTCTGAAAATTGTCTGACAAACTATAAGTGTCATATATAATTTCCTTACTATTATAATCCTTGAACCCAATTTGGTTCAAAACATCTGGAATATATTAGTGCCATATGCTATCATAAGCATTTACTTTGACCCTCACTTAGTAAAAGGAGTCTTTATGTCTAATTTAGACTATTGAGGTTACTACGTTGACCTGAATTTAAAGCATGTTGGGGATGAATATTCTCTCATCCTCTGCAATATTAAGCAATAAATTGCTTTTGGTGATATTGCATGTGCATCCATTCAAATAAACAGGGCAATTTATGCAAATATAACTGTTCTACAAAAATCTCATCCTCTGAGAAAATCGTGTTACAGTCCTCTCTGAAAGTTCAACAAGGAGCAACATTCTTACATATTTAAATCTCCCATGACTTTCCATGAGAGAAGAATTAGATGCTTCCTTTGAGAGTTTAGAGAAATTGTATGGAGGCCTCCATGTTCCAAACAAATTAGATGGCCCCCAATGAAGGATGGCTTCTTTTCTCTGACATCATTGTCTTGAGTTGTCTATCTGAGTTTGATAAAGCAGAGCTCACTTGTGACTTGTGTGCATGGTGGGGACACTTCAAGCTATAGTTTTACAAGCAGCCATTGTTTCAGAACTTAAGTGTAAAGTAAAATTTGGAACTTTTAGAGATTTATAAAGAAGAATCACAATGTTCAAAGTCAAACTGTCCAGAAAGAATGGAAGTAACTCCTTCAAGCCTTCCAGCAGTACATAGAGGCACCATCATTGAGCTTATGTGATCTCTCTCCTCTCCTCTCCTCTCCTCTCCTCTTCTCTCTCTCTCTCTCTCTCTCTCTCTCTCTCTCTCTCTCTCTCTTTCTCTCTCTCCCCCTTTCTCTCTCTCTCACACACACACATACACATACACACACACACACACACACACACACACACACACCACATACATAGGACAAACCGAATAGTTCACTTTCTTTTCTTCTTATGCTTCTTATATGATGAAAGCTTATTAGTTAGAATGACTCAGATATTATATATATATATATTTATTTATATGTATTGGTATATAAATAACCTTGTAGTTATAATAAAAGCTAATGTCAAGTTATTTTCAAACTCAAACACTAACTCTACTGATTTATAGGGAACTGGTGTGAGGCACTATTCATCAGCTAGCCCTGGGTGTTAAGTGCTTCTCTGTACATGACCTTACTTATTGTACTACTGGAGGAAGTAGGCATCATTACTCTCATTCTCTACGTGAGGAATCAAGCTTGAAAAGTTAAATAGTGTGCCCAAAGTTTTACAGCACAAAAGTGATGGAGCCCGTTACTCAAATTCAGGTCTTTCTTGACACCATAGGACTTGTTTATCTCTCCATGTATATTTAAATCTTCCATGACTACACATGAACAAGAATCACTGAGGTTTTCTGAGACAGTTTAAAGAAACTGTATGCAGGCCTCCATGTTCCAAACAAACTAGATGGCCCTCTGTTGAAGGATAATTTTTTCCCTGACATCACTGTCTTCAATTGTCCTACCAGACTTTGATAAAGGAGAGCCATAGTGCTTGCTTATCTCTACGACACACTGCCTCTCCTACACATACACATGGGATCATATCTTTCTTGAGAGTCAGGTACCATAGTCAGCAGGCAAAGGGAAAATGTAAACATTTAAAATTTCCTTGAAGATTCTCTAAAATTCCCAGAAATTACAGTAGAGTACATTTTTCTTTTCTTTTAAATCTGAATTAGACTATGTTGCTGTTTCTTTGACTGAACATCAGAGGAAGTAGTTGGATCTTTCAGGGGTCATAGAATTTGAGGATGTATCTCTATATACTAGAGTCACCTTTGCGGTAGCAAGGCGCTCACATTATGAGAGCCCCACAAAAGCAAAACTGACTAATGAATCAATAGATCACGTTTCCCACCTCAGGTTTTCCCTAAGTAATACACACACTGAGTGAGTAACTTACCACACACCATTTACATTGTAATTTTCACATCTTTTCTGTATGCATTTCCTCTTTTTCTCTTGGGGAGGGCGGGGGGCACAAGGGTGTTTGCTAAGCAATAAGGGAATTCATTTAAACAAACTGCACATATGATATGGTTCCAATGATATGTATTATAAACACACACCAAGTATCCTAATACTTAGAGGAGAAGAGGAAGTGATCTGCCTGACATTTCCTGGACCCTCCCTGCCCCCTGCATTCCTGCAGCTGGCCCTACAGTTACTCTCATCCTCCAGGGGAGAGGCTCTCGAACTAAAAGCTTATTTCCGCCATGGCTGCCAATGATACAATCCTTACTTTTGAGCTGCATCATCTCAATGTAAGATTAACTAAACATATAAGCTGGGGAATTCAGCCCATGTGACAAAGACTTTGTCCTTTTTGGCAGAGTCATTACATAATGGACTCTGATTTTGTTATGCCCAGATTTCAAGACCCCAAAAGACACCACCAGGGAGTGCCAAATCCGATGCAAAAGCATAGAGTCTTTTATTCAAGCCCGGGCTTGGTCCCCCTCTGCCTCCATTACTGGATGCGAGAGAGAGCCCTGAGTCCCAAGAGAATAAAGAATTTATAGGGCTTGGGGAGGGGGGTGGAGGCACTTGGTCGATTCCAGTTGGTTGAGTGAGGGCTGGGGGCTAGTTTCCCTTGTTTTCCCATTGGCTGAGATAAGGGCAGGCTGAGTAACTGATACATTCTGTAGCTTTCCTGGGAGAGGAGTTAGGGACACAGCTATCAGTTCCGTTCTGTCCTTTTGTTAGGGACATAGCTATCAGTTCTGTTCTGTCCCTTCAATTTTATATCTTGAGTTTTCACCAAGTGACAACTGGGAAAAACAACCATATAAAATGCACCACGAACCTGTCTATAGACAGGTCTATCTGAGTCTGTTATAAAAGACACAGAGAAAACAACTGTCTTGATCCTGTGCTTGACTGAAAAATTAACATAATTTCCATCTTGTGAACACTGTCAATTTTATTAAAAATGTGTCGTGCTTTTTGCTTTGTCCAGTACAAAGTTCAGCATTAAATGGGAGAGCCATTTGCATCAACAGAGCAAGAAGGTATCTGAACTTTGCTTCTGAGCTTTAGATGACTATTTTCTCTTCATCATGTCTTATCTGTTGGCATTTATGTTCATATTTCTAAGTCGACCTCTAGCCTTATTTTGGTCAAAGCAGGATTCAAGGAACCAAGAAAAAATAAAAGTATTGGTTATCAAAAATGATTAGGCATCTTTTTAGGGCTTCATTAAAGCAATTATTAGAGTGGTACAAACCTCAGCATAACACTAAGCCAGAGTTAAGATATCTTTTCTAATCAGAAAGTTTCTAACTGAATAAACAAAATATTTCCCTTATAAACATAGCAGTTGGGACTACCATAGTAAATGAGACAGACAAGGTCTCCTCTAGAGTCTAGCGGACAATAAAGCAATAACAGCAAGTTAGACTAACATGGGGCAAGCACTGTGGGAGAAGACACTGGAAACACAAGGCCATGCCAGTGGAACCAATGAATTGGCGTGTGTTTGTTTATTTGAACTTAGAAATGACTTTCAGGATGAGGCCTATTCATACTTTGGAGCCACCTAGTCAAAGATGTTAAGAGTGAGAGTATTTCAGTGAGAAGGAAGAACCTAAGAATGGCCCAGCTCCCCAGTGAATGTTTGCAACTGGAGCTAACGATGAGGCACTGGGATTTAAAATCATGGGATTTACAAGCAAGTCCTGACTCCCTTCTTTCAGTAGCCATACCCTGAACCATTGTATGCATAAGTATATCTTTAGTCTGATAGTCCAACATCACAGCCAGGACTTCGGAATTTATGACATATTTTCCTCATTAAAAGGACCTCTGTTTCTATTGCCTTGCTTGTCTGTCTTTACTGTTAGTTAACTATTCTGATCAATAACAATTGGGAGGAGATAAAATTTTTACAAATTACACTGAGAACCTGACTTTAGCATAAGACTTGTACGGGAATATTAAATACACACACACACACACACACACACACACACACACACTGATCCAATATTTCCAAGTGGGGAAGCCTGAATATTTATCATCAGGATTCCTAAGTGTGACGATTTTGTCTCATTTTTTCAAAATCACCCAATGGAAGACCACTGACCAAACATTTGAGCCCATTACTTCCAATTTGAGCTAAATAAACATAAACAATCTTCTCTGTTACTTAATACAGATGTCTTTCTCAATTTAATCTAATACTTCAAAGACTATTTATCTAAATAATTTATTTGATTTTGTTTTGACCAAGTCAGCCAGAACCATATTCATCTCCAAAGCAAAGTGCCACCGTGATTGAGTTCTCATAATGCTAAACAATTCTCCCATTATTAGAGAGGAACAGAGGAAGAAAGTATGCATTGAGAAGTACATTTAGCCACTTTTTCTCAGGTTCCTAAATATAAGCAGTAATCCGCACTATTATCCATTACACAGAAGTAGGATATTGATTTTGGAAACTATTTTCTTCTCTGCATCACTTCCACTAATACTTTAAGTGACTTAAGTTTCACACTTTTGAAAATATTCTCTTCAAAAACAACAAAGACTTTGCAGATCTGCTTCACAGGCAGTGGGGAATGTGAGAGTAGGTATATGGTGATTACCTATAGGGTTTGTTTAATAAAGTCTGAAAAGAAGCCTGTAAGCCACAGACACGTGAAGAGGGTCATCTTAATCATGGCAATCTCTTCCTACCTGCCTCTTTGGAAATCTGCGTGAAGGATTCCACACCTTTCTCTCCGTAACTTCCTTCAGATGCGAGAGTAGACACGTAATTCCAGCCTAGGGCCTTCACAATGTCTACCATGGCCTGGGCTTGGAAGGAGTCAGGTGGGACCACGCGGGAGAAGAAGTCATAGCGCCGGTCGTCACTTAACTCAGGTGCTGTTGATGCATAACTAATCTGGGGGATCTGAAAAGACAAGAAAGCATCGCATGAGAGCAAACCACCAGGATGGGAGAAGCTCATTTACACTGACAACAATTTTCCCAAAATACAGAACTTGAGTTCCAAAGAGGATGTGTGTGTTGCCAACCCTGACTCAAAGCCCACACCCAGTGAGAAAGTCACCTGGTGGGTCCTTACCTGAGTAATTCCTCAATTAGAGAGGTAGTGAGGTGGAGGGGGAATAAAAATGGATTTGCTCTTGATAAGATGTGATTTCAAAGTTTAATGTGTTTTTTTTCCCACTAGTGTTTACTTTCGTGAACTATTTCATCTCAATGACTTAGTTGCATCATTAGTATACGATTGTTTTGAGGGGCAAGGATATAAATGTGCATTGCTTATCAGCGGTTCTCAACTTGTGGGTCACAAACCATGAAAATACATCCTGCATATCAGATATTTACATTATGATTCATAACAGTAGCAAAATTACAGTTATGAAGTAGCAACGAAAATAATTTTATGGTTGAGGGTCACTACAACATGAGGAATTGTATTAAAGGGTCACGGTATTAGGAAGGTTGAGAACCACTGGCTTAGATGCTTGTGACAGGGTGGGCACTTAATACATGGGGGTGATGATAATCAAAACAGAGAACAGCATGGGTTTCCTTACTAAGTTCACCCATTCCCCACAAGTGGATTCCCAAGTTCTCTGTAACGTTTTATCACAAACATCGCCCTCAACATTCTAAGAACATATGTTTACATCTCTATCATTGCTTTAGAAATAATATTTTATTCAACTCTTTATTATGTTCCACTCATGTTCTAAAGTTTTATATGCACTACCTTACCTAACCATCAGTAAATATTCTTTACTATACTATATATATTATACTACACTCTGCTATTATTAACTCATTTTACCAAAGAGGAGATGAGACTTGAAAATAGAATATGACCTTATCTCAGGTCATAATGTTGTAGGTCAGAGAGTAGTCCTCAAACTTGAAACTGCCCAATGCAAATTTCTGAACTATTAACTATGATACTTAGATGAATTATTACTAAAATATTTTAATAATAAGCATAAAACAAGGAAGGACCATAGATTATTAGAGTCCAGGCCAATTTCTGTCCACAGCACTGACTACTGACACATTAAGTTATTTTATAGGTCACTCTCAGCTGTTGTTCAAACATTTTATTTAAATGCCATATTAAAGCTTATATAAATATTAGAGGCCTGGTGCACAAAATTTGTGCATGGGAGCGGGGGTGTCCCTCAGCCAGGCCTGCACCCTCTCACAATCCTGGACCCCTCAGGAGATGTCCAACTGTCGGTTTAGGCCCTATGGGGTGGCCTAAACTGGCAGTCGGACATCCCTCTCACAATCTGGGACCACTGGCTCCTAACCACTCGCCTGCCTGCCTGCCTGATTGCCTCTAACCACTAGCCTGCCTGCCTCATCATTCCTAACCACTCTGCCTGCCTGCCTCATTGCCCCTGCCTCTGCCTGCCTGCCTGATTGCCCCTAACCACTTGCCTGCCTGACTCATCACCCCTAAACACTCGCCTGACTGTCTGATCACCCCTTACTGCCTCTGCCTTGGCCCCCGCAGCTGTGGCTTCATCCAGAAGGACGTCCAGAGGTTTGTTCGGCTGTCCGGTCTAATTAGCATATTATGCTTTTATTATTATAGATATTCATAGACTGAGTTCCCTATGTTTCATTTATAGTTCTGAGGTTATAAATTTTAGAAAAAGAAAATACCAACTGAATAAAGGCTTTGGGCAGAAAAATAAAAGTAAAGAAGAAGGGAAGGAGGGAGGGAGGGGAAAGAGAGGTGGAGAGAGACCTTTTCTTACAAGAAATAAAAAGGAAAGAAGCCAAGCATATCAACACATTTACATCAATTTCAACTTGTGGAAATGGAAAAGCTTCATGCAATTGCACAGCTGTCTTTCCTGCCAAAATCCCTTTCTACATTTGAAAGAGTGATAATAAAGATACACTCGGGCCTCTGCTTGAATCTGCATTTATGTAGCTGCTGCAAAATATCAGAATTGTAAAGTGCCCCAATGCAAATGCATTTTCAAAACTGTGCCCCAAATTTCAGTAATGAAAACCCTGGGAAGCAGCTTTCTTTCCTCAGTTCCATGCACCCTTTGAAAATGGGCCCTCTCTGTGGTCCATCCTTCCTACTACAAACAAGAAATATCTCCTGGCTTAAGACTCATATGTCCCTTTAGGGTCATATACACACCCTATATCCAGTGAGACTTAAGTGATGCTAGACTAAGGAGTGAAAGACTGACTGGATTTCATTTCTAAAATAAAAATGCATATTGAGGCTATAAGAATATCCCTCCTAGAATTAGGGATGAAGGACTGGAAGAATGTATGCAACCTTACATATGTTGCTGTGTACTTATTTAGCTATGATGCTGCATATTTAGTTACTTGGTTTCAAACTAATGTTTAAGCCTACGGAGTAATTATTTTGAAGTGTGTTGTAACTAGTACCTACAACTGACCAAATTATTATTAGTCATCTTTAGTGATTAACTTCCACACTCTCCTTGATCTCTGACTGTACTTCCTTTTTCTTGCCAGTCTCCTATGGAAATGCAGAATTGATCTTTTGATGAAGATAACTTAGTATAATAAAACTTCAACTATAGAAAAATAAATGTTCCATATCTCTTTGAATCTTCCTTTTTCCAATTTAAAAAACAGCTTTAATCTTCATAAGACTAAATTTTCATCTTATTTTATTATTCTTTACTCTTACATCATTAACTTTTGCCTATCAAACAAAAATGATGCTATTGATGAGTATCAAATAGAATTAAAAACATCTATAAGCCATCATATTTGTTTACAGTTTAGACTTTCATTTAGAAAAATAATGATATACATTATTTTTAAAAAATTAAAGAAACAAAACAAGAAAATAACTTTAATGCCTTTATCCCTATTAACATTTGCTATACCTCTTTATCATTTTTGTGTGCATGAGGGTATGCACATAAACGTTACTAAGCAAAAGAACATGAGTCTTGCCCTGCCGGCATGGCTCAATGGTTGAGCATCTACCTATGAACCAGGATGTCATGGTTTCATTCCTGGTCAGGTACATGCCCAGGTTGTGGGCTCGATCCCCTGTATGAGGTCTATGGGAGGCAGCTGATCAATGATTTTCTCTCATCTTTGATGTTACCATCTCTCTCTCCCTTTCCCTTCACCTCTGAAATCAATAAAAATATTTTTTAACATGAATTTTAATCTCTTCTTCCCTTCCCTAGTTTCATTTCTCTTTCTCTCACTTCCTGGTTGCATAATATTCTACTAACTAAGCCTAAGATAAACCTAATCTTCATTGTTAAATGTTTAAACATATTTCAAGTTTCCATTACCACTAGAAGTTAAAAAAATATTCTGACAGTTGATTCAAGTCCTTGTGGACATAAATGACTATTTTCTTAGATTACGGGTAAAGACTCTCCCTCACCAAAGTGACAGAAATAAATCAGGTTGACACTTAAATATTTCCCTATATGAAAATTACTTGAGGTTGTACTATAAGGTAAAGCAAACATCTATATATATTTTACCCACATGGTTAACTACTTGCCCCAGAACCATATATTAAATACTCATTATATACTGATAGGAAAGGCCGTCTTTTGTCACATTTGAAAGCCTTTAACTATCCTCGAGTCTTGGGGTGTATTCTCTACTATTTCACTTGTCTGTTGACCAAGTATTGGGCCAGTGTTGTACTATTTTCATTTTTATAAACTTAGAATTTTTAGGACTAGATTAATTAGAACACCTTCTCTCTTCATAACTGTTCTTTCGAAAAGGACCATGGGTAATCATACATGTTTAACTTTTCAGCTGAACTTTAGCACAAATGTTTCAATTTAGCATAATAATGTTCCATTAAGATTATGATGAGAATTTCATATATATATATATATATATATATATATATATATATATATATATAATTTGGGAAGAATTGATACATTTATAATGTTTTATTTCCCCCTATGGGAAAATATTTTTCACCCATTCCATTATTCATTCGTTTCTCTTAGTAAAATTTTATCATTGTCTCCATGTGGGTGACATTATTTCTAGATAATTATTATTTTTATTACATTACGAATGATATCAAATTTTCATTTTATTTTTATATGTTGCTGGTATG
This sequence comes from Myotis lucifugus, assembly GCF_000147115.1. Taxonomy (NCBI): domain Eukaryota; kingdom Metazoa; phylum Chordata; class Mammalia; order Chiroptera; family Vespertilionidae; genus Myotis; species Myotis lucifugus. The sequence continues at coordinate 17,355,709 of NW_005871056.1, forward strand.
TAGGAATCTATTAATATTGTATATTTAGTTTATGACTTACAACCCTGTTAAAATTCATATTAGTTCTAATAGCTTTCAGTTTATTTTCTTGGGATTTATAGGTAAGCAAGCCACATTATAAGACTTAATTTAGTTTTCTTTTCTAACTACATTAGCTAGAATTTACAGGAAAATAAGAATGATAGTAATGGAAATAGTTTGTCTTTTTCCTATTTCTCTACAATAAGCATTTAAAATCAACTAACATCTATTCTAATTTCTTATCTTAAAATGCATAGTCAAATTAAGATGAGTATCTTCAAATAGTTGAAAAATTACCATCCTTCAAAGATTATCTTTTGCAAACAAAAATCTCAGTTTTTCCAATTATTTCTCCTAAGACATGAATCAGGTGATGGCAAGATGAAAAATCAGTTTCAAGGAATCAAGTTTTTGAAACATAGTAGTTCTCACATCTTGGTCATCATTTAAAAGTTATGTGAAACTACAGCGGGAAGGCTGGGGAGGGCTGGGGGTTGGGAGGGGGGGTAAGAGATCAACGGAAAGACTTGTATGCATGCATATAAGCATAACCAATGGACACAAGACACTGGGGGGCATGGGAGGCTAGGGGAGGGTCAAGGGGAGAAAAAAAAGTAGACATATATAATACTCTTTGTAATACTTTAAGCAATAAAACAATTTAAAAAATAATTAAAATAAAAAATAAAAAAAGAAAAGTTGTACTACAGGTCATGGGATCAGCAGTCCCTGAGGTTTTGGAATAAAAGACTTCATTTATTTTAAAAAAAAAAAGTTATGTAGCAGTCAACTATCCTCTTTTTAAACATTGAGAAACAAATGGAACAAAAACAGCAAGACCATCATTCTTCAAGTCACCAGATGCAACATGTGTCAATCCTGTATCTTATTCTTAAAATAGGGGGAAGGGGGGGGATCCCAATTCACACTGTTACTAATTAACCTTTAAGATATTTATGTATGTTTAAGGCCCTAAGAATTCCTGTAAATCTAAGAGAAAGAAGACTAGGGGAAAACTGATTTCAAGAATAATTAAAATGGACACTCAAATAACTTATATCCTCTACATCTTGTAAAAACTTTCAAGTCTCACCAATGCAAGTCGTTGTGGGGACTGAATTCTTCTGATGGACTAAAAAAATAATAATAATCACAAGTAAAACTATATCTAATTAGTGTCACACACCAGTCACTAGGAGGAGCTCAAGGCCCTCTCCTGACCTTGCCCAAGTTAGCCCTGGAAAGCATGAGTTTATACCAAGGTCAGTTGATCAGTTCTTCTGGAACACCGCAGTTTTCTTTGGTAACAAGTGTCACAACATGTCATTAAACATGTAAAACTATATGTTTATTATTCTTTCCTTTCTGGGAGACTATTTCCCCTTGTGGAGAGCAATTACCTTATTCATCATTTTATCACCCCTGGATAGCACTGTACCCAGGGCAGAACAGGAGCCTGATCAGTATGTGTTGAATGAAAAAATGAGCCCGTAAATGAATGAATGGAATAACCCTGAGAAAACAGAATCCCTTATATGCATAGTGTGGCTTCCACAGCACTTGGGAGTCACCCCTGCCCTGGGCAGGCAGCTCTAGGCAGGGTAGCAAACACTTTTTCTCGCCCTTTCTCTACCTTGGCATGAGTTTCCCTGGGATTTCCTTCCTCGTCACTGAGATGTAGGACAAGTTGACATTAGATGAGGCTTCAAAAGTAAAGGGACCTAGGGAGTCATTTAGGCTTCTCACTCTTATTTCTCCGAGGCCTGAGACCTAGCACTCCAGGCAACATACACCACCGTGCCCAGAGTTCAGTCTAAAGCTTCAAGACATCCTTGGATTTCTCATTTTAAACAGGGTGATTCTGCCCTGCTGTCTCCATAGCTTTTCTCCCATCTGGAACCAGGCTTGGCTATCAGATGCAAGATGGAATTAGTATCCTCAGTTCCAGGTAAATGACTTTACTTTATGTTAACACTAGAGGCCCGATGCATGAAATTCATGCAAGGGATTTTGTCCTCACAGCCGCGGCACCCCCCCCCCCCGCCCCCGGCTTCATGAGGAAGGTCTTCCAGAAGGCTGTTCGGTCTAATTAATATATTATGCATTTATTATTATAGATTGCCATTACCAAATCAAAATAGAAAAAGGAAAGAGAATCTAAAGAAAATAATTCTGCAATTTCTAATATATACAAAATCAAATATTACCAGTATGTGATGGAATTTTCATTTCCCAAGTGCAGACAAGATCAAACGCTTCTAAATTTAATTTCATCTTATAATCACTACAGTCAAACACTAGGCTGAGGGATCTCATGAGCTTGGAAACACACCCCTTTAGCCATCATCTTTGTGTCAAAATAACTGAAGACCCAAGTCTAGATGTGGACTAGATTACAGTCATATTCATAAATATTTTAAAAATCCCCACTACTCCACACAAACTTGATTCTAATAAACATAAATTTCTAAATATTTATAAAAAGAAGAAATCAATTATTTAGAAAAAAAATGAAAGATCTGAAATTGGTTTCATGTATTTTTAGCTTCTTTCCCTTGATAGCACAAGGGCAGTACCTATGACAAGGTCAGACACCTGGGAACTTCTAATTTCCGGAAAGGTGCAGGGGAGCTCTGGGTCCATGTTCGGGGGAATTTGCACGGCCAGGAAAGGCAACACAAAAAGTACTGACACTTGTTCCGGAGGGCAGTTCCCACAAAACTTGCAAAAGGCAATTTTTGGAAGTATCATGTGCAATTAAGACAATGCTTCGGTGTACCTGTGGAGATATTAATGAACTCCCGTGGGGCATTATTAAGTTCACAGTTAGCAGTCATTTCACTCTTAGTTCTTATTAAGCTTTATTGATATGGATCCCTAAAACAGGGAAATGGCTGAATAACCCTTTCAGGATCATTCTTTGGAGCATCATTCTCTCCGATTTTTACGTATCTGTTTCCTAGATTAATATCTCTGCTCATATGAGGATGGCTGGACTTGAACTCTAATTTTTGGTAGCATTTGTTTATCTCAAAGTACTGAGTAAATATCTTCAATTAGGTTAAAATCTAGAGTTTCACTCAACTTTAAACTACTCATGACTGAGATTACCATTAAGTATTGTAACTCTTTTTCCTTTGCCTTTGCATTTGTGTGTATACCTAGTAAAAGCACAGAGGCCTCTATAGATGGAGAAATACTTCCATTCATATCTCCAGAGCATTCGATGACAAAGTACAATAGGGACCTTGCCCTCCCAAAATGAGGACACAGAAATCATTAGCATATACTTTTCTAGAGGAGCAGAAAGATGAAAAGAAGGAAAATCATTTGGATGACCTTCCAGGGTCCTTGATAATCCTACATGTCTATGAATTATCTCTGGCCAGTCTCCCTCAAAACCACCATGTCTTAAGAAACAAAAAGTAATTGAAGTAAGTGGTTTTTAAAAATATTTCTCATGTTTGTTAAATATGATCCTAGATCTCTCTCTCTCAGACCCCAGAACCAGAGTGTACGCCTTGAAGTTTCCTTTACCAAACATTAATGCGTGACTTCTGAGATATCCCACTAGCAATAAAATTTCCAAATCCCTGTAAAGCGGGGTTTCTCGACCGTAGGACCACTGACACGTGAAGTCAGCTAATCCTGTGTTGTGGTAGGATGCTTAGCAGCATCCCTGACTTCTGGCACCAGATGCCAGCAGCAAGTCCTGCAGCTGTCACAGTCAACTTGACTGCACACAATGCAAAATACCCTTGGGGGGTGGGGGTGGGGATGGAAAATCACCAGGGTTGAGAATCACTGGGCTAGAGGTGTCCGTGAAAGCACAGCTGCAGTCAGAACTCCCTGGTCACATCCCAAAGTGCCAATGAAAGGAGATGTGTTTAATGTCTTGTACTGCTCTATGCAGTCCATGGTTTCCATATGTTCTCTAGACTGTCCATGTTTTCCTTTCCACTGGCACGCTTTCCCAGTTATCAAAGCCCCCTGTGCTTCCCAGGCACCTTCCCTCAGCTGGGCTCTCAGTAGAGGGCACAGCGACCATGCTGCCCAGATGCTCAGCCCTTTACCGGGGCACAGGCGGGAGCTTCTTCAGCTGAAGAAAGACTTTTTCCAGGAGAAACTGAAATTAAATCCGAACTTATTTTCTCTCTGAGAACTGCTGCCACCTTTTTAAGTATGCTGTGGTCCCCAAATCTTGATTATTTAGGATGGTTGAAAACGGAGAGTTATAGTTCACCGAATATCGTGTTCCCTGTGTGCTATGCTCTCTGTAAATTCCACTTTTCCAAGAGCGAGAGCACAACACAGTGCACTTAACAGGATTGCTACTGAGCGTGATGTAATCGCCGCTTGATGATTCAGAAGCCACTTCTGGGGCTGGTGGGGCTGCAGCACATTCATTCTCCTTGGATGAGGCTGCAGATGTAGATGTTCCAAAGACGAGGTCGAATCTGCACTGATCCTTTGATTCCTTGAAAGAGGCTTACTTGATACAAAAAAGTCTTTACTTAGTCTTTCACCCTTATCAAGAGGCGGGAAAGCAATGCTGTTTACTTTAGCTTTCATATGGCTCACATTTTGACTAAGCAAGCAGTTTGTGACTATTTGTTAAAACAAAAAGATGATTCATAAGATTTCTGCTTGATAAATAATTTTCTACCATTTAATTCAGATAATACAATATTACTCGAGTAGTGTATCACCCGCTTTTTAAAAATCTATACAATTTAATACAATAAATGTGATAATTAATGAGGAACCAGCTTTAGATGATAGGATAATCTAATACACACACAGAGAGAGAGAGATACTATGAAGAAAACAAAACAGTTTAAAAAGAGAATGACTTAGATGGTACTGTAGATACACACACAAAACATTCAATCTATTCCAAACTATATCTGTAATTTACCACACCACCTTTAATTCTTTAGGACAAATTTATTTACTTCTCTGTGGCCTTTTCTTGCTTTGTATGGGTCTGAAATACCTACTTCATACCTTTGCTTATTTAAATTCTAGGAGTATTTCTTAAATATCCAGATTGATTATATGAAAATGTCTTTGGGGTATTTGCCCTGATTCTAAGCAAAGGGTCCCCTCTTCCTGCTACGCATCATTCTTTGCTGTTTGTTACTCGGCTTTCATCTCATTCTTCTATCACCAGACTCCTTGAGGAAAGAAATTGTGTCTAAATTTTCTTTCATGTATCCATCATTGTAGGACTATACAAATGTTAGAGTTTTATTGGCATTTGAAAATCATGAGCAAAGATACTGTTGGCCATAGGTAACATATTACTCAATTAATAGTGACTTAGATAACAAAATCACTAAATAAATCTGGATATAGCTGCTTTCCAGGTTGGTTGGTGACTTGACAATGCAGAGGCATTGGTTTGTTTCTCTGAAGTTCTCTCAGCTCTTGTCTCAGACTCAGAGGCGGTTCCCAGTGCTCTCATCATGCCTCACCCGGCATCATTAAAATGGAAAGGCAGGGGTAGGGGGTCTATAAACAAAGGCTTTCTCTTCTCATCTAGTTGACTTTTAATCCAGAAGGAATTTTGTTTTTCTAAAATGTTCTACTCCTCATCATATTTCTCTGACATCTCATTGGCTGGAATTGTGTCACATGATCTTCCCTTCTCCAAACACTGGCAAAAATAAACAAGACTGCCATGATTAGCTTATGACCCAAACTCTGAGGATGGATGCCCAGATGCCAGGAAAAAAATATCTAGGTTCTCTGGGAGGGACCAAGGCAGGTAAGTAAATGATCATTTGGCAGACAGGTAACTGGGTCTGTGCCGCAGCAACTATGTAGTCTCCATTGTGAATTAATATGAGTTTGACATGCTTGTAGGCATCTAAGAACTGCTTAAAGAATGCATCAATAACTCCAGGAGTGCACCCATGTGTTGTCACTAACCAAATTGGGGGGTGGGGATGGCTATGTGGCTTTTACAAAGTATGTTTGGTTATAACCCTCCCCCTCCCGAATATTTATTGTAGTCTTGTATAATTATCATTCCCCAGAAACCTGGGTGGGGGAAACTGTACTAAACAAATTACTGAAAGGTCACTGAGGAGGAAAAAACCCCCATAAAATTGGAAGTTTGGAGAAGATATGACCAAGGGTGGTTTAAGCTACTTAGAAGATAGGAGGCAGATATCCCTTGGTAAAGAACCAAAGGAAAGCCTTTCTTGGGGTGGAGAGTGGTGGAAGCAAATGCACAGAGTAACTAAGATGGGGAGTTTTGTTGAAGAAAGTAGAGAGACTTATATGGCTTGAGGATAGAACCCATAATTCCACTTGATTTATACCTAGAGAAAAGGATAGGGGAAGATGATAAAGTAAAATAATACCTCTCTAAATTAATTTTGTTTCTTCTGATAGTATAACTACTCATACAGAATAATGAAACATACAGAATCTTCCTAACACCCAGTACTACGCTCTTGGAAGAATAGTTAGGTGATCCACAAACAGAAACCCTAAGAGTCACTAAGTCCCAAATACCTCCCGAGTAATAACAAATGAAGAGGCTCCTTCACTCTGATACCAGCACCACTTCACAACGGCTCAATTAGATAAAGTGTCATTGATTCTGCAACAAGGTCTCTGCCACAAAGGTTTTCATGGATTCATCTTGTACCTGAAGCACCTATTCCCTGCTGTTCCGGGATGTAAGGAATTGCTCTCTTTGTTACTAAGGGCCCCCTTTCCTGCAGAGCACAGACCCTGGGGGGAGATGCTAAGCTGAGCATTTGTCTAGTTTTCTCTCTGTCTTTCCTCCTAGTTCCTAGATGGGAATAGCACAGGCAAGAAAACAAATGGTAAAGCTTTGGGAAGGGTAGAATCTTAGCCAGAGGTTTAAATGTTAGTGAAGTTCATTCAGGATTAATAGATCTTGATATAATTGTGAAATATTTAAATTTACATGAAACAGAACTGGACACTGTGAGCCAGTAGAATGCGAATGGGCTCTTCATTCACCCTTTTCATTAGACCCTCCCCCTTTTTCAGAAAGAAACCTTTTTTACCCATCTCTATTTTAGCTGGATCTTTTGGGACCTAGAATCTAGAGACTGTTCCTGGATAAAATATGTGTGTGAAAAAATGCCTCCTGTAAAATCGCCCAGGTGTTTTTCAGGTTGAAGTAGCCTGCGGGGTTATCTTCACTGCACAATGTGGAAAATAACGATTTGTTCTGGAATTTCCCATTTTTAATATTCTTTCCCAACATCCTGCAAATTCCGCTATCACATTCCCTGACACCATATCATCGTCCAATTACCACAACGGTGTCGTTTTTTACTTGTAATTGTATTTTTGGTTGACTACTTCCTGTGAAGATTGAGGGGAGAGAGAATGTCATCAGTGGCAGCACTGCAAGCTGTATTCTAACAAGATTGCTTCAGGAAAGATGTGGATATGCAGCTGCTAATCCCTTCATAATGCATGGGTTTCTAATGGAAGCAAGTAATGGCTGGACTTGGACATTTGTCCCTTTTTATGATCTTACTAGAGGCATGGTGCACAAATTCGTGCACGGTGGGGTCTGGCCAGCCCGCCCCAATGGGAGCCGATTGGGCAGGGGGAGGGACTGCAGGAAGTTGGCCAGCAGGCCCTGCCCCCAATTGGGGTTGGGGAGGGGCTGATTGGGGGGATGGACTGCCCCCTGATCGGGCCAGTTGCCCGGCCACAGTACACATCATAGCAACCGGTTGTTCTGGTCGTTCTGGGCCCTTGGCTTTCATATATATACATCCCTTAGATGCCAGGTTGCAAGGACAAGGTATCTCAAATGGTCAAGGATGGATGTTAGTGCTGATGGAGTCAGATCTCTACTTTTACAGAGAAAACAATGCTCAGAAAGGGAAATTGATTTACCAAAAGCTACATTGTCGTAATATTACTGAGAAACAACTAGAATCATGTCTTTTGACAAGATCCTACAGTGAAGTTTCCCGAAATCCATATTGTTCTAAGTGTTCAGTTCCTCTGTGTATTATATTTCAAAGTTAGCCTCATTTTTATTTTTAAGCAATATCAATTATAAAGTGGCTAGGTTGCAAAAATAGAAAACACACAAAAAAATAGTTGCTCAAAAATAGGTTTATTACTCTGTCACATAAAATAGGTAGCTAGTTAAATAGTCCAGAGTGGGCACAGCAGTGTCATGGTCACCAGGGACCCAGGCTCTTGGCATTTATCTGCTCTACCATCCTAGCATGTCAATGCCATCCTCAATGTCACTTAGCATCCAGATGCTGCCAGAGTGCCAACAATTATGGACTCATCCCAGGTAGCAAGATGGGAGATGTGGAAAAAGAGGCAGGGACACATTTTCCAGTTGGTTGAAATCCTTTCAAGGCACCTTCTCTGCTTTGCACACAACAAAGCCACCTATATATCATTATCCCAGTCTCATGGTCACATCTAGCTGCAAAAAAAAATTTTTATATGTTTTATTGATTTTAGAGAGAGAAAATGGGAGAAGAGGAGAGAGATAGAAACACCAATGAGGAGAGAAAAAAATCAATTGCATGCCTCCTACATGCCCCCTATTGGGGATCAAGCCCCCAACCTGGGCATGTGCCCTGATGGGGAATTGAACCTGTGACCTCTTGGTTAATGGGTTGATGCTCAACCATTGAGCAACACTAGCCAGGCCAGAAAATAGTTTTGAAAAATGTATTATTTTAGCCATGTACATTGTTGCCCTTCCCCCCCCCCCCCCCCCCCGCCCAATAAAACTTAGGTCTACTACTAAGAAGAGAAAGAATAGAAACAGAGTGGCCATCACCTGCTACAATCTTGTAGGATAGATAAGATTGGCCATGTACATCTCTAGGCCAGGGAATGGATAAGTAGATACAGTTAAAAATTTAGATGTGATTTAATCAATCTTTAAAACAATTGCCATCAAGGGAAAGAAGACATAGTCAGTGGTCAATAATCCCCTAGTCCCGTGGTTGGCAAACCCCGGCACGCAAGCCACATGCAGCTCTTTGGCCCCTTGAGTGTGGCTCTTCCACAAAATACCAGTGCGATGGAAACTTTGTGGCCCATGCGCAGAAGTAGGTATTTTGTGGAAGAGCCACACTCAAGGGGCCAAAGAGCCGCATGTGGCTCGCGAGCCACAGTTTGCCAACCACTGCCCAAATAGAATATGAAGCATATGTTGACCATAAATAATAAATGAAGTTGGGAGTACACTCTCATTAGGATTACCCTATAATCATTCCCAAACAGTACCCCTATTTACATGAAAATATTCCAGGCACTAAACTGTTGTGCTTCCACTAGTATTGGCTTTATAACTTCCCACTTCTTCTGCTATGAACATCCATAAAAGTTCACCCAAGAATTCCTCCCATACAAGACTCTTTCAAATGTTTTTAATGTGGATAAGTTTCATATTCATTTTTAAAAATGTCTCCCAATTTCAGTTTACAAGCAACTTTGTGATAGTTTATTCAAGTTCCTGGGTTCTTTTCAGCCACAATGTTCCTCCATGGATTGGAGAGATAGCTCCCTTAACCTGCTCCACCTTGAGCAATTAAAAAGTTACAATTCTTGCCCCGCAAGCATGGCTCAGTGGTTGAGCGTCGACATAAGAACCAGGAGATATGGTTCAATTCCCCGTCAGGGCATATTCAAGTGTGGGGCATGTAGGAGGCAGCCAATCAATGATGATCTCTCATCATTGGTATTTCTATCTCTCTCTCTCTTCCTCTCCGAAATCAATAAAAATATATATTTTAAAAGAGAAGTTACAATTCTTGATTTCAATGCTACCAAGGGCAGGAAAACTCCTATATCTGTAAATTATCATCCCAAATAAAGAACCCGGGACATTCAAATGCCATGATGATCAGCCCATGCATCTTGAAGCAATGTGCTGTGGGTGTCAGGTGTCTGGCTTCCAGCAGTCAGACTTTAGTCCTGTTTATATTCATGCACAGAAAATAAGATAGAAAGAAAATATAATTTCCCAGTTACAATGTCAAATGAAGCGATGGGGATGCATTTTGTTTCTTACAGTGAATAAATACATTCTGAAAAATAAGTCGCAATCTTGTTGGAATCAAGGAGATCAATACTTTAATTTTTGGAAGAACTACTATGCCAAGTAAAGAATTTCTTCCAACTTCTACCCAGTGCTATCATTTTATTTTACAGCTGCCAGAATTTTTTAAGCGAAGGACCCCAAACAAATATTTAATTCTGAACTCTTCTCGTCTTCCCTGCACCATTTTTCACCTTTATCTCTCTGAGATTATATTGTGTGTGCTTCCTACTTTAAAGAATACTATTGACTCAGGCTAGCACTATTGTACCTCATAGAAAAGGGTCCACTTCTCATTCTGATCTTAATGTATTGCTACAGTAAAATCAATAAGCATATTAAGGAGCTCTGACTTCTCCACTTCTAGCACAGAAGTCACCTAATATGTTCCAAATTCGAAACTGATCATTTGGGTTAGGCAAACAATGTTGAAAGGAAAAAAAATGTTGGAAAATTACAAAGTAGTTTCTTCTGTGTTTTGAAATAAAATATTTTATTGATGTGCATGTGTAGTATATTTACTACATTATTTACTACTAGAGGCCCGGTGCACAAATTCCTGCACAGGTGGAGTCCCTCAGGGTGGTCTGCGGAGATCAGGCCCCAGCTCACGCCCCAGCCTCGCAGCCCCAGCTCACATCCCCAGCCTTGCAGCTCCATCTGGCACCCCACCTTGGCCTGGTGCTGCCCCCTCACCTGCTCCACCATCTCACCTGCGGGGTGATCGGGGCCAGGCCCCCTCCCCAGCTCCCTCAGTGCCTCCCCTGCCCCCGCAACTGCTGGTCGCCATCTGCAGGGTGATTGGCAGGGCGATTGGGCCTTCGCTTGCACCTGCCTTGACCTGGCACCACCCGCTCGCCTGCTCCACCATCCCGCCTCGGTCTTGCTCTCGTTGGGGCCAATCAGGGCCAGCAGTGCCTCCAATGCCTCTCGCTGCCAGCACCATGTCACCGAGGCCCGCCATGTTCCGCGCCACCCCCTGGTGGTCAGCGCACATCATAGCGAGCAGGGACAATTTGCATATTATGCTTTTACTATATAGGATTTTACTATTATCCACTAGGTACCACTTATACTGTACTATTTGTATACTGTTTACTAATTCTATACTGTATGTAAAGCTGATGAAAATATATGACATATTATGCATAATTTAAAGGATACATGTTTCTAGTTAGTATTAAGAAAAATAAATCTAAAAACCTTTATGCAGCCTAAGGAATATTCTAACTAGAAGCTTTTCTGAAGACTGACACTGCGCTCGGAGGCAGCCACCTTGCATTTAAGTCATTGGTGATGAGGAAAATGGATGTTGAAACATGAACTCTAATTTGTAGGAGAAGCTACAGCACTGTCCTTAGAGCAGCGGTTCTCAACCTGTGGGTCGCGACCCCTTTGGGGGTCAAACGACCCTTTCACAGGGGTCGCCTAAGACCATCGGAAAACACATATATAATTACATATTGTTTTTGTGATTAATCACCATGCTTTAATTATGTTCAATTTGTAACAATGAAATTGGGGGTCACCACAACATGAGGAACTGTATTAAAGGGTTGCGGCATTAGGAAGGTTGAGAACCACTGCCTTAGAGGTAGATGCTCTGGTCCATTTTCTTTGAAGTGGTGGTGACCTCTCCACACTGACTGTTCTGATTCTCTCTCTGACCCCTTTGGTGCCCAGACGTGTCTGTGGAGGATGGTAGGGACACAGAGAGGTGACCTCCCTTCAGACATTTAGGAGAGAGAGAGAGATCTGTGAGCTTGCAGATAGACAGTAAAGGTGGCTGCTGTCTAGAATTGCAAACAAGAAAACTCTCCAAGTATCTCCTCCCACCTGCCCACCAATGCCAGAGTGTTGGATAATTTCACAAGAGACACCCCTTCTTAGGGACAGGATGAACTCTTTTAAGACAAGCATCATGCCAATTTGGAGTCGTTTTTGGCTTCTGACCATTGCCTACTCTTATATGACTTCTCTGAGGTGGGACATTTAGGTAACAGATTTACTCACCCTGTTAAAAAAGGCCTGTGCGCATCTTGTTCCCAATATCTTAAAGAGATCGTGTCAAAATGCATTTTTTAAAACACTACAAGTTCCAGGCCATGGGAAAAAAATGGAGGGAAGTCAGAAGCGAGAGAGAGAGATAAACTGATAGAAAAGGGAAAGAGCGAGCAGATGGGTACCCCAAATAGTTTTTTAAAAAGACAACACTTTGTATCTTGGGAGGTTTAACTGTTTGTGAATGAAGGATCTGTTTAACTTCCCCATGATGTAGATAGTAATGAACTCAGCTCACCTCCAAACCCCACACACTCCTGGAAACAGTGAAAGGATATAAATGAAATAAACCACTGACAAGCATGATAACCAGGCATTTCCAAAGCTAATCATTCTTTCAACCACCAAACCAGGCCCCTCTCAAAGCTGACAAACCATCGTAGTTTCATCTGTGTCTGGGGGTTTCCCACGGGCGTTTAAGGCAAGCTGTGCTGTCCAGAGCCCGGCAATTAAAGCATCAGGGTGGTTTTCAGGTCACGGTTGCATGCATGAGGGCTGCACACTTGACCTCCATTGACTACTTTAACAGCGGGAGTCTGAGTGCAGAGTTCTGGTAATAGACGGCGCTTTCAGAAAGGTAAGTTCCGATTTAACAGACAACCAGGGCGCCATCCTACTTTGGGATAGAAATCATTGAGCCCATCATCAGTCAAGTTCACTTAAGGTTAGAGGCAAGGTGAACCACCTCAACCTTCCCAAACAGAACATCTTCACAGCCGGCCAGCACCTTGGAGCTATTTCCTGGGTGACTTTCCTTGGCTCCCGGGCTGTCCTGATCCTGTTGGCTTTGCCAGTAAAAGGGATTCTGTTTTTCTCTTCTTCTATGTCCTGACACTGCACAGAACAAAGGATAATTAGGAAACCACCTGAGGGCGAGGTGACGCTGCAGTTGTCAATTTTCATGGATGAATCCTATTTCCGTCAACACGAGCCAGGCAAGCCTCTCGCCCTCCCGATACAGACTCGGGCGACTGTGGTTATCTGGTTCACTGCCCCGAGAAGGAAGCAATCACAAAGATGACAGCAACGGCAACAGCAACAGAAGATGTGAGCAACCAAAAAGTGCCCTCTCGCTGTAAATATTTTCACTGCCAACCGGTCTCTAACGTGGTAGGGAGGCAAATGAAACAGCCATTTGGCAAACCACCCCTTATTAGGCCAACTAAAGGCCGTTATGTCAGCATGTTGAATGCAGCTCAAAGGGCAGAGAGTAAGCCAATGTGCAGCTGGCGGTGAGAATACTTACACAGCCCAGCCTGGGGATGAGGCCTTATAGCCCATAGTGGATTAAGGGGAGGTTATGACCTTCTTATCTTTAGACATTTTTAGGCAAGCTCTAAAACTCTGTTAGCCAAATATATATTTTTTTAAAATCTCAGATTGATTTTCCCCACAACAAGCAATCTTTATCTTACACATGCTCTATGAAAACCCTCGAGAGTGAAAGCCATATGCAAGGGGTGGGATGAAACCAGAAAGAAAGGAAATATTACAGGTAAAAAGAATATTCATCTTAGGCTAAGATGGTATGTTTTAGACACAAAGGTATCATTAGGTTAGTCTGTGGGACTGTAACAGGGATATATTTAATTATCTTAAAATAGTATGTTTTCCTTCTATCTTCTTTCTCTTCATAAAAGTTGTTCAATTTGATGGGACAGAGCCCTGAATAAAAGTGAATCTCTTGCTCAGCCGGTGTTGCTCAGAGGTTGAGTGTCCGCCTAAGAAGCAGGAGGACACAGTTTGATTCCCAGTCAGGGCACATGCCCAGATTGGGGGCTTGATCCCTAATAGGGGACGTACAGGAGGCAACCGATCAATGACTCTCATCATTGGTGTTTCCATCTCTCTCTCCCTCTCGTTTCCTCTCTGAAAGCAATAAAAATATTTTTTAATTAAAAAAGTGAGTCTCGTAGTAAAGACAGAACCACCTCCTTATTATTTAGGAGGGGTGTATTTGGTGTGACCTGAGAAATTGAAAAATAGCTAAATTTTGCTTGTACCCACACTGGAAAAGAAATAATATTTTATCAATTATTAGTTCATTTTAGTCCAAATTATTCTGAATTAACCAGTTTCTAAACCTGTTCCAACCTTCCCAAACCTTGATTTTTTCCATATAATTCTAGATTTTCTATAGCTATCCTCTTTAGAGGAAAAAACATTACCACATTTTTTTTTAATCTAAACATTCTAAACTTCACATTTTAACTTTCCTGACATTGGGATGACTCGTTAATCATGATGTTGTCAGAGTCAGGGAGTACTGTTACTGGTCAGAGTTTATATCTTCTGATTTAATAATATATTTTGCTTCAACTACACCCTTAACCCACCATAAAAACAATCATATACATGGCAGTTCCATCACAAGTGATTATGTAATACACCAGGGAATAAGCAGTAGCAGATTAGGGTGTGTAGAAAGGAGAGAAATAGACACAAAAATGCTACATTAGAACAGACAATAGGCCATGATAAGGTCAAGGCAGCAGGAAGTAGAATTGGGCCCAGGATGTAATCCAATTTGAATGGACCAGGAAAATACTCCACACAGGACTGGGTGAAATGAAGACCCTCCAACTCAGGGGCAGTGGGGCTGGGCAGCAAGTTGGTCTGCAGGAATTGATGACTAAACCAAAGGACCTGAAGACAGGATTTAAGTGGGCAAGATTTTTATCAATGAGGCAAAAGGAAGCCTTAATCCAAAGACATTTATATTATTCTAAACGGAACAGGCAGATCCAGGAAGCACTGATTCCCAAGGCTGATGGCTGAATTATTAAGACGCCCCCCCCCCCGCCCCCCTGGAGTGGGCAGTGAATAGTCAGAAAGAGAATCCCTAATGCAGTGTATTCCAGAACCACCAGGCGTCCACTTTCTTGAGAAGAGCATGTGGCTGCCATTCAGGCAGTGTAAGCGACACCACCACGTAATTATGCCAACTGCTCTAAGTCATCTGTAATCCTCACCTAAGCAGCTAAAAAACACACACACAAAAAAAACAACAACACAGAAAAACGTTTTTAAAGATTCTTGGCAAAAATTACTGTGATGATAAATACAAGAAAATTTTAATAGAAAAGGAAGACTGAGATGAAAAGAACACAAAATTTGCAAATCACTTGCGTGGATTTGGTACTTACACTGACATACTCAAAGATAAGCTGTTTCTGGTTATAATAATTTTGATTTACTAATTTCACATTGATTAAGGTGCCTAATTTCCGTATGTGTCTCAACAGGGGAAATAAAACTTCTTAAAAAATCCCCAGGGATGCTTTTTTATAGCTACCAAGTCATTCCTACCGCTGATATTCAAGGTTAGATGCCTCCCCGCAACATTTTTGCTAAGAGCTTATCAGTTGCTTTCACCATTGGAATTATCTTAGACTTAACAGCTTTTATTTTTGAAGAGTCATTTGTACCTAATGGCAGGTATCTACCTCAACAGATGTTTGCTAAATAACATGTGCTAGATGCAGAAAATATTCTCTTTTTTTCACCTTTAAAAAAATTTATTTTATTTTTTTCCATCACCAAAAAATCCCCTTTCACCTCGACCACCCCTCCCCCCATAATCACCACATTGTTGTTCATTAGTTCTTTCTCTTTTTTTTTTGTTTAACCCCCACCCCCACCCCACCACCCTCCCCACACCAGAGCTGTCTGCCTGCTCTCTGCCTATGAGTCTGTGTCTATTTTGCTTGGTAGTTGGGTTTGTTCATTAAATTCCACATATGATTGAAATCATGATATGTGTCTTTCTCTGATTGGCTCATTTCACTTAGCATAATGTTTTCCGGTCCATCCATGCTGTTGCAAAAGGTAAAACTGTCTTCCTTTTTACAGCAGAGTAGTAGTAGTCCACTGTGTAAATGTACAATTTTTTATTCACTTATTTCCTGATGGACACTTGCTTCCCAATCGCGGCTATTGTAAATAATGCTGCAGTGAACATAGGGGTACATATATTCTTTCGAATTCGTGTTTCAGTTTTCTTCGTATAAATTCCCAGAAGTGGAATTGCCAGAAATGCTCTTTTACTAATTCCAACTATTTAAAATGTTATCACTGAAATATCTCTTGCTCACAAGTATTATCAAAGTAGAATAAAGTTAGATAATTATTGGTAAGTCACTCATGGATTTTTAAAATAATTTTATCGCCATTTTCAATAAAAGTCAACCTGGTAAAATATGTAGTTTGGCAAAATTAGTTTATATAATTTGAAGAGTTAATCATATTAAAACATAATAATATATTATTAATTATTAATGGGTCATAACAGTCACTTTATCTTTCAGAATAAGGGTTTCTTTCTTTTTTAATCTGTTTACAGACAACTTATAATTGTATTATATTCAGTACTCAGTGCATTTTAAATCATTACTTAGTTTTTATAATTTATGTGTTTTGTTCTTTATGTCGTTTTACTCTGTTAGTCAAGATAAAGAACTATATGATTTGGGCAAAATGCAGAAATTATACAACCATACTGCAGAAATGCCTGCCAAGACATCTGCAAATGGGTTGCTACACCTGCCCTTCCCAGCCCTGTACACCCTCAGCAGCACGTGACGCACTCCTCACCGAGCTGAGGTCTGGTCCCACTTACTGGTATTGGTATCCATCAATCCCAACTCTGCTCTCTCATTGATCTTTGTAGTATAGTAGCTCTAGGTGCCCTTATGTCCA
Source organism: Myotis lucifugus (assembly GCF_000147115.1). Lineage (NCBI taxonomy): Eukaryota > Metazoa > Chordata > Mammalia > Chiroptera > Vespertilionidae > Myotis > Myotis lucifugus. Next base: position 17,372,570 of record NW_005871056.1, read on the forward strand.
CAAATGTTCAGTCACTCTCTGGGCTGAATTATCCTTCCATTGGGATTGCGTGGGAGGTAGGAAAGAATCAGAAGCAGATGGAAGAGTGGATCATGTTGGAGTGTTTGTTGTAAGACTCTCTAGAGCTTAATATAAGTGTGAATACTTTCTATAAGTCCTGACCCTCAATATGATGGTATGAAGTGTTTGGGCCTTTGGGGGTGATTAGGTCATGAAAGCAGACCCCTCACTAATGGGATCAGTGCCCTTATTAAAGAGACCCTAGAGAGCTCCCTCAGACAGCCTTCTATGAACCAAGGAACAAGTGAGTCCTCACCATGCATCAAATCTACAGCACCTTGATCCTGGACTTCTCAGCCTCTAAAACTGCTAAAATTAAACTTCCTTATTTGTAAGCCACCTAGTCTATCGTGTTCTGTTATTGCAACCTGAACAAACTAAGACAATTCTTAAATGCACTAGAAGAGGGCATAGGTTTAAGAAAGAATAGAGCATAATGAGTTCAAGAAGATAGTTAAAGCATTAATTAACAAATCTACTACGTGACAGGCAAAGTATCATGAACATATATATTTTTAATGGATGGATGGGTAGATGAAAAAATCACACCGAGTCTAAAACTTCAGCAAAGGACAAATGGTTCTGCTTTCTGTATGTGCACCTTGGACTCGTGGTCATTTAGTCACTTCCTTTTAACGGAATCTGCCAGAGGGTACATTGAGTTTTTGGGCCAAGGCCAAATGGATGTCACTGGCAGTAGCTGCAGAACCTCACGATAATTCTCTTCCGCCTATAATTCAACTCCATCATATTCATTGAAGTGTATGTGTCAGAAATCCTGCTAGGGCGTGGAGCATGTGATGGCCAAGGTGCTAAAGATGGGGATTTGGAAAGAGGAGGAAAAGTCACATTAACAAAGCATGATGACTGCTGCGATGTGCTAAGTGCAGGATGCTCATGGCGACACAGTGGAGGAGGAACACCGCTGTGACAGGGCTGGTGACAACTTATGATTCTCTTCTACTTGAGTTTTATAATCCAACTGTCCTAACAAATGAAAACTCTGTTCTAGAAAGCTATAAAGGGAACCTTATTGTGGCCTAAATGAGAAACTGCCTCCGGACACTCAGAATGTTCGAGAGTTTTAATGTGACGGATCAAAAAATAGTTTTGATTCAAGAAGTTTAGGAATTTGAGATTTAGGTTGCATTTAGAAATGAAAAATAGCCTTTGGTCCACACATTGTTGAAAATGTTTTTGTATTTAACGTGAAATATAATTATTCTGCAAAACCTTAAAAAATATGCAGTAGAACCCTGGTATAATCTTGTATAATTTGCTCATGGAGTCAATTGTTGCTCAGATCTTACCATGTTTCCACAAAACTATAAAAATCTAATAGAAGGTGTTTAGTAGCTATGTGCATTAGTACTTCTAGAGCAAGATAAGTATGATAGGTTAGACATCACATTAAAATTAGTACTGACTATAGCTCTGATAGAGAGTACCAAATTCCTTCCAGCTTTTCACTCCCTAAACAGAGTTTGACACATACTATGTAAGGGTGAAAACTGGAGCTTGAGATCTTAGATATACGGAACTCTAGTCTCCATACAAAAAATCTCAAACTTTTCCCACTTATCTCAGAGGTGTGTGTTTTTTCATTATAGACTTTCTGGTACTTAAATATTTCAGTATCTGTGTATATCACCTTTTTGCAGCCATAGTGATTTGGTTACACCTTTTTTCCCCCGATTTTCCTCCTGAGCCAAATATCTCAAAGGTCTTCAGTATTTTTTAATGTTATCAGAGACATTTTTTGTGTGTTTATTTTATCACTCATTCTCCTGGGATTTATTTGTAGGACAATGGAAAACAAAATCATCATTTTCTACCTTATTGAAAAATTGTCCTGTCTAAAACTCCTTATAAGAAAATAAACATAATTAATCAAAGCAAATGAGTGTCATGTAAACACTTTTTACAATGGGAGGAAATGAGCTATGAAAACCGGAAGCACCCATAATTTTAAAATGTGAGCTGACATCATTTTCTAAGATATTGACCTGATTCTACTCAGAATAAATCTAATCTGAATTCATCTATAAAATGGTGAAACTGTGTCAGTGTATAAACACTTAACTCCTGATTCTAACTGGAACAGAAGGAAAGCTTACAGAAACAATTAGGGTAATCCTTTAATATTCAGGATTTGAAATAACATGAGTGACTACAAAGAAATATCCAGTCCCAGATTAGAGATGTTAAAACACTTTTCAACTGATCCACCCTAAATTTCACTTTGTAGCCCAAATATCTAAGGATAAAAACTGTAGATATATTTGAGAGTTGATTGTTTTTCTTTTGGCCAAGCATGTGTGAGGTTTCTAAAGTACACATCCCACCAGTCCAATCATGTATGTGAGACCCCGGAAGGCACCAAGGACTGCTATCTGCAGGCAAGATGAACTCATTGATACCTAGCAGGTGGACAGCTTCAAGTAGAACATGTTCAGTAAAATCATCAAGCACTGTTTACCAAGGGATCCATTTTGAAAGGTTCTGGGAAGGTAAAAAGAAATTATATACAAAAATCCATTCCTAAAAATGTGAATGTTTCATATTGGAAAATGATACTGGGAATTTTTAAGAAAATGTAAAAGAGGGTATTATGAAAAACATATACAGGATTGAAATGCAAGAATAATCTGGTGAACTGATTGGTTAAACACACACAGAGTTTCTAATAAGAGATAAAAGGGGATAAATATCAAAGAGGAACTGGGACATTTAACTGATTTTTTAAATGAGAATGCTGCAGGAAAATTGTGGCTAGGTTTTAAAGCCAAGAAATTGGAATGCTCCTAGTAATTTAAAAAATAAGAAAATAGAGATTAAGTATCATTTTAAGGCAAGCCATGATATGATTATAAATGTTTCACTTCCGACATCTGCCTGTAACCTCCTAGTTAGGATGCAATGTAGACAGATGTGCACAGACTTGGGGAGGAGGCATGTTGATGCTCTCGGGATTGAAAAAGAAGCATTTACTCTTTTATTTTCAGTGTTTAATGATCTAAAGAGGCAAAATCTATCTCTAGGAAGTTTCCAAAGGCACTGGCTCCCTGTCTTCAGGTAGGCCACCACACAAACCACATGCAAAAATGGGATTTTTCTCCCATAAGGAAGAGGAGATCAGATGTTTGGTGGGGTTTTTGCTTTTCATTTTCTTCTTTTTCTAGGAAATGAGGGAATTGAACTGGCCCAACACCCAAATTGACTATCTGGAATGCCGCTTGGTGCTACATAAAGCAAACTGTTTTCTGTAATTTGTATTTAGTGAGAGAGGGCCAAAAGAGAGGCGAGATGAAATTGTATTCTTCATCTCAAAGAGGTGTTTTATCATGGCAGACATCACTAAGGTGTTTTATAGATAATGTTCATAAGAAAGTGTTTCCTTTTGGTTCTATAACACATGGCGAAGTTTCTCTCCTGTACTTATTGGTTTTATGAGGTGTAGGACCTCCTGGAAACTGACTGAAGATGAATCAAAATGGCCCCACAGTATCTGTGGATGGTGAGAAACTGGGGTTTTAACTTTAGGGGAGGAAAGAAAAGGACTTACTGTGGGGTGACTTCTATGAGCCTGGCATTTTGAGAAGAAAACCCCATTTACTCTTCACCATAAGCATATAAGGAGTTCACCAATGCTCTCGTTTACAATGATGTCACTGAGGCCTGGAGTGACTGAGGACCTGCCCACCTCCACATTGCTGTAAGGATGGGATTTGGGATTCGCAGCTAGGATTTCTTATTTGATCTATTGTGTCATTTCCTCTTTGTGCTCTGAGATGACTGAAGAAGCTACTGGGAATCATGAGGACAACTGGTGCTGGAAGTTGGACTCAATGTCAAGTCTTGACAACAGGGAAGACTGTAGGTCTAAGGGTTTAATTTAGGCCACCCTGGGAAAAGAATCAAGGATCACCTTCCACTTAGAGCAAGTTCTACTTGGAACTGTTGTATTAAATGGCTCATGGCTTTATGGATCCAAGTGGGTTATTATATGGTTCCAAAGAAAAGAGCAGAAGGCGAAAGTCTTGGTTTATAATTCTTTTGGTCCAAGAACAAGAACTGTGCTATCAAATACTGTTAGAAAAGAGATGGGGGGGGGGGGCAATGATCAGGCATTTTTATTTGAACTTGTTCCTTCTACATCTGAGTCATGTGACTGTGGAGATCCCAAAGGAAATGCTCAACACGGCATCAAATTGAACTCTATAATTCTCCTTGCAAAGCTGTTAGTTTGGTGTTCTTCCACCTCCTCAGCTGGTCTGAAAGCCCTTTCAGGACAGGGATTTGCTTCTCTCTGTATCCCTAGAGCTGATCAGATTACCTGGCATGTGATGAAAGCAATGGCCATGCCCACTGCTGCCCCATCTACTCCTAATTCCTTCTTATAGTTTCATCTTTACCTGCAAAAAGTCCAAGTGCCTAAGCCAAAGCTTTGTTCTCCAACTTGAGTCCAAGCCCTAAACTTATATAATAAGTAGGCTGCTGAAGAAGGCAAATCATCCATTTCCACAATCATATGCAACTGAAATTTCAAACTCTTAGGGGGAACCCATTTATTGCCCAATTCTTTTTTAAAGGTACCCAAAGTACACTTATTATGTTGTGTCTGTGAAGTTATTTTACAGAAAAATAAACCTTTACATATTTTTAAAGGAATAAAAGAGAATGCTTAGATTTTTGCTCCCAAAGATCAATGTCTGCAAAGTATAATAACTATAGAATTCTTTTTCTTGGCACCATTCCAAGTCAGTCCCTTTCTATTTGCTCCAGAAGTTATTGTCTACTTGTAACAGCAAAGTGATGAAAGCAATGGTCATATCACTTCTTTAAAAATACAATGGCAGTCAGCTTTTTAAATAAGAGTATAAAATACAGATAGACAGTAAGAGACAGTGATGAGGGATTTAAATTCCAGAGCCAGACCAACTGGATGCAAATTTGTGATTTTTATACTTATCAGCTACATCTCTCTCTGCCTCAGTTTCCTCATCTGCATAAAGGCATGGTGACAAGTTCTTATATATTCCAATGAGCAAATACAAGTCAGGTGTCCAGAATGGTGCCTGGCACATAATAAGCCTTGCAAACATGTTAACTGTACCTCACTTGTGATTCGGGATTTTTAGCTTATGGAAAACATGCAATTCAGAGAGACAATTGTTCTGATGATCATCAAGAGAGCAGATACCAGTTTGAAAAAGGGGTCGGGGGTACTTTTGCCACCATCACCACACTCTGTTAGTACAGTCCTTGAGTATCCCCATCATATGCTGATAACTAATCTAGAACAAACCTCAGGACATAACATCTTCAAACCCTTATCTATAAAGTCTACACTTTTATTGCCAGGATCCTTGCATAACAGTCCTCTGAAGAATCTAAATATTCAGAGTAGCCATGATGATACACTTATAAGACAAGGTATAAACAAGACAATTTCCTGGTCCCTGTTTGAATCCAAAAGAAGAAATGCTAGGTTATTGATTTCCAAAAGCTAAATAGGTCTAGGAGTTTGAAAGATTCATTTCAACCCTATGACACATACACACTTATTTATTCCAGTTCTCTCTTACCAACCCTTCCATTTGTTCAGAATAATCAGGAATTTGTCTAAAATGGGATAAATGGGACACGTGGCCTTCTGGGCTCTCTCTCTGAGTAGTCAGGACAGGAACCATTTAATTAGATGATCTGAGTGACACAGCTATAGCCACCAGTCCTGAATGACGTCACCAAGCAATCACCAGGAAAGACGAGCATTGGTAACAGGTTAGCCCTTTCCTAGGGCTGGAAAACAAAAATGAGGTTTTGCCCATTGGCCTTTCATACACCCTAACATGAACAAAAGGCTCTTAGAAATATTCTTTGGCATCCATCTATGAGTTCATTGTCTTAGCTCTCAAGAAGGTAAGTTTCGGCTGGGAACCACACCTACGAAAGGGTCTTGGTAGAGAAGCTAACATGTCCTCACACCTAGGATTTTCAGGCTCTGGTTCAGTTGTTTGGCATATGTAGTTTTGAACATCCCTAACAAAACTCCAGCAAGTCTGTCATTGCTAGTTTTCCAGCTGTGGAAATTATAGCAAGTTGAACAACTTGCACGAATAAGCCCAGTAAGAAGCTGAAGCAGACTATGAAGCAAAACTGTCTTATTCTAAAGTCCACACATTTAAACATGCAACAGAGTGGTTTAGACCTTTGATCCATGACAGGTCACCTGCGGGCAGTGCCTGGCAAGTGATCAAGTGGGGGCGTTCGTTACCTCATCCAGCTTCCTCGTCAGGAATAGCCACCTCCAGAGAAGCAAGGGGAGACAGCATGCACCAGGGGAGAGGGCAGCATGGTATGTGGGCAGTGATCATCTCCAACTGGGACTAAGACGAGAAATGAAATCACCCTGAGATGGTTGTTAAAAGGATCAAACTTGGTCTAAGCCTGATGCTGAATTTTGCCCCAGACTCTTGGCCTTATACTCAAAACTGATTCTAGTTAGTGATACACTCTGAGCTTCCTGACGCTGTCAAGGACACAAGTTCCTGTGGTGATTCCAATAGAACCAGGTAAATTGGGGGAGGGGGAGTTTATCAATGGACTCTTATCTGTTTTTACCAAAACAACATATTAGTTTGATTGATCCTTTCTGTGGCCTTAGTAAAGAAGAGAAATATTTCTTCTCCTTTGCAAAAGGAGACCACATTGTCTATGTGTGCACATTATTATTTATATAGAAAAAATTTATGTAAATAAAATAAATCAGGTATTTGATTTACATTGCATACTATTTATATAAGCTCTTCATTCCGTTAGGTTTTAGAACAGAACGCCTAAGTTTATCGGGCGTCCACCAAATGTAAATGTATAAACAAGAACTTAAGAACGCTAGCCACACCCTGGAAATTAGGTTCTAGTACACTGCTGACTTATTATTATCATTATTATTATTAACAAAGCTGGCTTGAAGGTATGTAAGGAACTGCACATTCTCTGAACAGGCTGCATTTGTCTGATGAACGCATTGTTCATTAAACCAATAAAATGTTAAGCATAAGACAGTGAGTTAGTTCTATTTCTATTGAGCATGCGCCAGTGTTCTCGTCTGAGCTGGAGTAACCCAAGCATTGAAAAAACAACAACAAAACTTCTGAATGTTTTTCTCCAGAGTTTTAAGCTTTCTTTTCATTAAGTTGGACATTTAAATTTTCTATGACACAGCTGAATCGAAAAGATTCTGGTACCTCCTGGCTAAGAGGAAACAAGCCTAGTAGCTAAACTCAGGACATTTGGAATAAATACATGTGATTTCAAAATCCATTTCTAGGGGAGTGGATGGAGGTGGCAGAGGGCAGAGAGGGGATAAGTAGTGATGGAAAAAATAAAAGTAAATGGCATTTAAAAATCCATTTCTGACAGTGAAGAGCTCTCAAATCTTTAGCAAGGTACTTATTCATAAAATGAGAATAATTAGATAATGTCATTTATAGAGATGTTAGCATTTTAAAATAACACATGTAATCTCAGAATATGAGATAATAAGTACTCAGATGTCAATCGCTGTTTTCCCTTTGGCCACCCTCATGGGCTAACATCCTGCTGAGGGCTCCCACAGATTCTGAGGTGGCTCATGAGTTGGGGGTGGGGAGATACACTCTATTTCATTACATCTGACATCATCCACTATAAATGCACCATTATTTAATATACCACTAAAAACAACAATGAAACAATAAAAAATACCACAATTAAGTTGTGTCACATGTTCTTATCACTTGAAACTGTTTTGAATTTGTCTAAGAATTATTTCACATTTATCAAAACAAATGTTTTCATTACATAATAAATTTTATGTGTGCTCTATAGTGTTAAAAAACATGAAGTAGTTGTCTGGCTGGTGTTGCTCAGTGGTTGAGCTTCAACCTATAAACCAGGAGGTCAGGGCCCATGTCCAGGTTGCAGGCTCGGTCCCTGGTAGGGGGCGTACAGGAGGCAGCCGATCAATGATTCTCTCTCATCACTGATGTTGCTCTCTCGCTCCCTCTCCCTTCCTCTCTGAAATAATTTTTTTAATGTAAAGTATTCATAAAACTTCATCACATTCAGGGTAAATACAACTCTTCTCAATCATTTCCCTCTCCATCCCCCCTCAGGAACCATCAAGATCTGGCCTTATTATTTTCTGCAGAATTTCCTTCCAAGCTCATTTTGAGGTGTTGACAACAGCACTCTCTTGCCTGATCACACTTGGTTTGGTCTCTTCCTCCACCGAGTTCCAGGCCCCTGGAAGGCAAGGATGAATCCCTCACATCAGTTCCTGGTGACTGACGTTTCTTCCTTCTTTGTTAGGAATGAGACAAGTGCTCCTGCCTTGGGTGGTGGCACTGCTCAGCATGTGGCAGCAACACGTGTAGCACCATCAAAGTGCATAACTCAGCAGAGGTGATGCTGGCCACTGTTTAGACCAAGTGCAAGCGGTCAGGTCAAAGGCGTCTGAGAGCTGCCACATACCAGGCTGATAGCGGCTGTAACTCAGCATCCTTTGTACTATTTATCTCAATGTCAGAGTTAGAATAATGTGAAAGAAACACATTTAAAAATGATAAAATATAGCCCTGACCGGTTTGGCTCAGTGGATGGAGCGTCGGCCTGAGGACTGAAGGGTCCCAGGTTCGATTCCGGTCAAGGGCATGTACCTTGGTTGTGGGCACATCCCTGGTGGGGGGTGTGCACGAGGCAGCTGGTCGATGTTTCTCTCTCATCGATGTGTCTAACTCTCTATCCCTCTCCCTTCCTCTCTGTAAAAAAATCAATAAAAATATTTTTTAAAAAATGATAAAATATGAAATCTCAATTGCAAACTATTAAGGAGTAATATATCCTTCCATAAAAATGGCTAACCAGGTCCCTCCTGTTATCAAATCATGAATTAACTGCAGAAACCTCGCCTTTTTTTTTTTTTTTGGAGATGTTCTTTACCGAGTACAGTATGAACAGCATCAATAACTCTCTCGCCTTTTGCACTCCTGCCAACTTAAATTTCAACTTCATCCATTTCTGCCCCTTGCCAAAAATGCTGGGTAGCCGGACAAATGTAATTCTTACAGAAAGCTGGTTTCCGGTTTAACTTTTAAACGCCCTAAAATGGGGCTTTTGGGTGTGGGGGCTAGGAATATGCATTTTTTATTGATCCAAGGGGTTGTTTCCATGAGTGTGTTCACTCTGGAAAAAAAAATGAAGCCGTGTATCGATGAATTTTTTGCAAAGTGAAAACAACTATTTATTTAACTATGATATGTATACTTTTCTGCATGCATATTATTATTTAACTAGAGGCCCAGTGCACAAAATTCGTGCATGGGGGGGGGGGGGTCCCTCAGCCCAGCCTGCACCCTCTCCAATCTGGGACTCCTCGAGGGAAAAACGGGCAGTCGGACATCCCTCTCACAATCCAGGACTGCTGGCTCCCAACCACTCGCCTGCCTGCCTGCCTGACTGCCCCTAACCGCTTCTGCCTGCCAGCCTGATCACCCCCTAACCACTCCCCTGCCAGCCTGATCGATGCCTAACTGCTCCCCTGCCAGCCCAATTTCCCCTAACTGCCCTCCCCTGCAGGCATGGTCACCCCTAACTGCCCTCCCCTGCTGGCCATCTTGTGTCTACATGGGGGCAGCCATCTTGTGTGTTGGAGTGATGGTCAATTTGCATATTACTATTTTATTAGATAGGATTGGAAGTTAAAAATAGAACAGAATGCTCTTAAAAAGGCCTAGACATATTCTAAGAAAAATATAAAAATACATGGCAATAATCTATCAATAAGTTTATCTTATTATATTATTTTTTTCAAATATGTTTTTATTGATTTTAGAGAGAAAGGATAGGAGAGGGATACAGAGATAGAAACACTGATGAGAGAGACTCATTGGTTGGCAGCCTCCTGCACGCCCCCTTCTGGATACCGGGCCTACAACTCAGGCATGTGCTCTGACTGGGAATCGAACTGGCAACCTCCTGGTACATGGGTCAATGCTCAACCACTGAGCCACACTGGCCTGGGATACCATAAGTTAATCATAGACACAGTCACAACTAAAGTGATCAGTGTTTACACTGACTCTCTGCTCCTCTGAATCTATCAGTTAGAGAGAAGGCCATCACTTAGCCACTTAGGTTAGAAATGGGTTCCTCCTTTCATTTTCCCTCCCTTCTCTATCTTGAATGAAATACAAAGTGCTGCTGATTTCACTTCATAAATGCATCTTGACTTGGTCCCCTCTACATCTAGTCCTAGTTTCAGGCCCTCACAACTTGCTGCCTGCACTTCTATCATTTGAAAACATTCAGAGCAACTCTGGCCTCTAGTTTTGCCTACTTCCAAATCCATTTTGTCACCATGTATCCTGAAGTGACCAATTCAAATGCGTGTCAGGCCCTGTGTCTTCCCTGATTAAAATGCTAGTGACCTATCCTGGGGCAGGCTCAGCACCTGAGCATAAGGTACAGGTCCTTCCGTGAGGTGGCTATGATCAACCACACAGCCTATCTCAATGTCACCCCAAATCCTCTCTCCTCACCTCTCCCCACACCCCCAGCCCCTTTTCTCGGGGCTCACTACTTGTACTTCAACTTGTAGCTCAGACATCATTTTCTGGAAGATTCTTTCCAGGACTCCTCCCATGCACACTGTGCTGAATGTTCCTCATCTGTGCTCACTTGCACAGTATAGACACTTCTCCTGTCGGTCTTGTCATATTTATGCATCCTTCTCCCCTCCAGACTATGCAACAAATATTTCTACACATCTCATTCATTCTGGCATTCTCAGCCTAGCATCTGGCACTTAGTAGGTGACCTGTTAATGTTTTATGAACTAAAATGAACACCAAATGACTCACTGAAATGGGAGGGTGCCTCTAGCAAGAATCTAATTGCAGTAATTAACCTGAGGCTAAGTAAGCTAATATAATTAACTCTATGCATTTGTGAAAATTTTGGCATGTCTCTTACTCATTTCTATAAATCACTGTTATAGGTTCCCATAAGGAGTAATACATAATCAATACTTATATAATATGAATTGCTTGAGCATCTGGCACTAAAGTCTTTAAAAAGTTTTCACCACATTTAAAACCTATTGGAGATGTAGGTAGTGTGTTAAATTATTTGGCCACTAAATGATTTTCTACAGTCAACGCATTGAAGTTTTAGAGCTTCAGTGTTTTAAAATAAATAATGAGAATTAGTCTCTGGAGTGGAAAAATCTCATGTCCCATATAATTTCTTTAAATATATGCGTGTAGCCCTAGCCGGTTTGGCTCAGTGGATAGAGCATCGGCCTGCGGACTTAAGGGTCCCAGGTTCAATTCTGGTCAAGGGCATGTACCTGGGTTGTGGGCACATCCCCAGTAGGGGGCGTGCAAGAGGCAGCTGAATCAATGTTTCTCTCTCATAGATGTTTCTAACTTGCTATCCCTCTCCCTCTCCCTTCCTCTCTGTAAAAATATCAACAAAATGTATTTTAAAAAAATAAATAAATGTATGTATGTATATGTATACGTATGTACATCTATATTGATTGTTATTTACAGTCAGAAAAGCATTGAAGTACATCTGGATATAGAACAGTTTGGCTTTGATTTTTGTTCATCTAATTTAAGGGAAGCTAAACAGATTTAATTTAAAAGTGGGAGATAAAAACATAAAGAAAAAGAAAAATCAATTCTAGATGAGAAGATTGCATTTATAATGGAACCATGGGCATGCTCTTCACGACAGTGGGTAGAATGGGGACATTCTAATAATTGCTTGCAATGGCATTGCTTTCCTTTAAATTGGTATTACCTGCATTACTTCCAAAAAAGAGACATATGCAGATGGAAGTTTTCTTTCACAGGCAAGTGAATTGATTCGTTGGTATGCCAGCCTTTATTTTTAGCCTGCAAAGCTGAATATGGATGAAATGGGAAAGGGTCCCACTGCTCCCCCTGCGGAGCTGGAACCGCAGATGTGAATGTGAGAGGATCCTCCAGCTAAGCGGCACCGCCCGTGTGCAGGCCACTGTTTCCATTCCTGAACGTAGGTTTATTGGCAATAATTCTTTTTCCTATAGATAATCACAAAATAGCTAACAAAAGAGTTAAACAACAATTTGTAAGATTTTATTTACACCCATACTGTAGGCCATAGTTAAGGAGAGTAGAGGGTGGGGCATAAAACATTCATCAGAGGTGGCACAAAATTTGGTAAAATCAACAAACTTTTTGCAACATTAACACCACATAAATTGTGCAAAGTTAAAACAAAGAAAATAGCTTCCAATTTCATTTTATATTTATTTCTCCTCAGAGCTTTTCTGGCTTCAAGTTACAAAGTGACAACTTCCTTGAATTCGATCTGTCTGCTGAGTTCCGATTCAAGTTGGACATGGTCAACCAAAAGTGAACACAGCTGCACCTCTGCAAAAGGGAAAGGTAAGGGAGACAGGAAGACAGGACTGTAGCTTCCTTCTCATTCCCTATCAGCCTCCCTTGTGTTCAGTGCTCAGCCGGAGACATTTGTCTGTCTCCTCAGACCTTCATCACATACGCAGTCTCTGAGCGAATTTCCTAAAGTAAGAAAACTGGACATCACCCTTGGGACAAGAAGACGCTGCAGAATCTCCAATTGCATGCTACCTCCGAGACAAATCTGCTTACGAATTCTTCTACTATGTTAAACCTTATTACGCTATGGAAACTTGGGAAACTTTATCGGCATTGAAATCAAGTACCTGACATGACTGCAACCTCTTTCTGAGAAAAACAACCCTAGATGGTCCTTCCGCAGAAGGGGCCGTTTTTGTATGGCCTTATGATTCTATTATTTTGGCCCTATTGGGTTGGACTGGGAAGCTCCTTCCTTTCCCAAAGTGGCTACCAGGCCCTATCGTCTCTAACCTGGCCTGGCATAAAAAATCAAATGGCTCAGTGGTTGAGCATCGGCCCATGAACCAGGAGGTCAGGGTTCGATTCCTGGTCAACGCATATGCCTGGGTTTCAGGCTCAATCCCCAGTAAGGGGCATGCAGGAGGCGGCCAATCAATATTTCTCTCTCATCAACCTTTCTAGCTCTCTATCCCTCTCCCTTCCTCTCTCTTAAATCAATAAAAAATATTTTTAAAAAATCAAATAGGGATCATCCACAATAGGGGGGACCGATTGCACCAATGTTTCCTCTTGCATTATCTTGAACACGAGACACAGAGAAAAGGCAGTGCAATAATAGGGGAGCAGAGATCTCAAGGGGGCATGAAACTTAAAAAGAGCAGAACATAAGAATGACTGGATCGTGGCAGCAAAGTCACAGTAGAAGCCAACAACTGCTTCTAAGAGAAAGCAAGACCCCTGGCTCCTCAGAGCCTCTTCGCTCAATAACAAACCAGTAATGTTCCAGGTCTCTGCAGAGCTGGCCACACATGCCCTGACTTGCCCTGACTCCTCCGTAACCCCCTCACCTGCGGCCGCCTGACCTTATCACTTCTTTTTGTAACCAGACAGAGCCCACTACGTGGTTACTGACAGTCCATTTTCACTCTGAAATAGACTGTAGAAGATGGTATGCTCTGCTGAACCCTAAATCAAGCAGCACTTATTAAAAAGTTAAACCAGCTCCAATCATATCACAAACACAATTTCTGCTAAAAATGGCACGATGCGGGCAGACGACCCTGCTGCTTGGTGCAGTGAATCACAACTGGAGACTCTCTATCCCCGGAAGGCTGGCACGTGCCCCTTTCCACCTGCACTCAAATTGTAGTTCTCTCTGCCCACCCCACTTTCACAATATCCATAAGCCTCTTATAAATACTCAACCACCTACCCCTTCTCCTTCCTTGTCTTTTATTCCAGCTCTTTGAAATTGAGTCTTTGACAATATCTTGTCACTTAAACGGCTGCAGTAAAAGGCCAAGTAACTCCTAATTCGCCAAATCTAGCTTTTATCTCTTTAGTTCCCGTCTTGCCTGACCTTTCTGTATCAGGGTAAGAATGATTACCCTTTCTTCTTTGAAACTCTCCCAAGAACTGTTAGCTTCTTTCCTACCTATTGCAATTAAGTACATTATGAACTAAACTTCACTAACATCTGATTTTATTGGTGTCTCTTGTTAAAATATAAAACCTCAAAGCCACTCTCTCTACTACTGGATCATTGAGCCCAGCATCTGTTTCATTATATGTGCTAGTATGTGTGACCAGTGCTATTTTACAGGATGCTTTTTTTCCAGGGTTGGGCTCTGCTATGGCGAATGTCCTCTCTGGTACTCATTTTTGGTGCAATCACTCATGACAAAGTACATGGTAATGGTCATGTCTGTTCTCCTTGAGAAGATCCCCTTTAAAGAATGTTCCTCTGCCCTGGCTGGTGTGACTCGGCTGGAGCATCATTCTGTGCACTGAAGGTTCTTAGATTCGATTCCTGGTCAGGGCACATATCCAGGTTTCGGGTTTTATCCCCAGTCAGGGCATATGTGGGAGGCAACCATGGATGGTGGATGTTTCTCTTTCACATTGATGCTTCTCTCTCTCTCAAATCAATTGGAAAAAAAAAGAACATTCATAGCATATAGCATAGATTTATGGCAGAGACTTTGCTATAGAATCTATTACATGAATATTCACTCAGCAAACATACACCAATCTCCTACTGGGCACCAGGCACCTATCTAACTGGGCGGAGAACTCGATTGTGTACTTCAGGAGTGAATAGGAACCATGCATCTCTTTTGCTCCCTGCCGGAAGCTGATTCCAGCATGTCGTAAATGCAAGAAGTTTCATCAAAAGGTTGATGGAACTTGGGGATTCAGCAGGGCTGAATACATATTACCTGCTGCTGGAATAGCTAAGGACATTTCCCCAAACCTGAAAATCTACATGTTATTGCCTGCTACTGAGACAGCCAAAGGCAGTTTCCCCCAATCTGACAATGCCTACTGTATACCAAACCTTAACCTTTGATATGTACATCTGCTTTGCCTTAGGGCAATTTGTGTTAATAAAGAGTGAGGGGTCCGGAGATTCAGAGAACTTGGTTACTGAAGCTAGGTCTCCTCTGGCTCCCCCATGGAATACAAATTTATATTACATTTCTAGTCTCTTTATTAATTTACACGCAGCACCTTCTCCAGATTCCTGAACCCTTCCAGGTGCTGGGAAAGACCCCCGGCATTACTCTCGACTATTTGCTCAGTGCCTGGGAGAGTCTCTCTATTCTAATGGGGCTCACTAATAGTTTATGTGAAACAAAATGCCGCATGATCTGAGCCTGTCTTATCCCACCAGTCTCAACTCACACTGTCTGTTCCTCACTCTATATGTCATAGCCCCACGGGTCTCATGCAAGTTTAAAAGAGGAGCTCTTTTCTAGCTCTGTGCCTCAACAATGGTTTGCTTAGGTTATCATTACATCCCTAGTATACCACCCGACACTGCACTGGACACTCCATCATTTGTCCAGTAAATGGAGTGATCCTCTCTTGTCATTTGCTGAAGGTTGTCTAAGGAAGGAAATACTGGGCAGGACTTCCTCACCTACAGGGAGATATACAATCTGTCTCCCCATAGCCATTCAGTAAAGGCATCAATGGAAAACATGTGTTTGCTTTAGTCCAGATCAGCATTCCAACCCCATCCCACAAAGAGTTTGTCAAGGGTCTGAAAGCAGCAGTGACAAATGCAGGTGGAACTAGGTCACTAGCAAATTCAAATGTGGTCCAAATGCCAGAACTAAAATGGACCTAGTGCCAAATTAATCCCATTGTAGCCCTAGCTTTCAGCTGGATCATCCCGGTTTTTTTTTCCAACTCAGCTGTTGCCATTATTCATTTGTTGATTGCTGCCCCATTCTTGGAAATGCACGGGCACTCCATTCATTTGGAGCTTTGTTTTCTTGAAAATTGTCATCCACATTTGCATTTTTTGGTAGCTTCCTCACATAGCGATGTCCAAGAAGTTTGAAAACTTGGCATTTGATTAAAAAAGAATTAGACCATGAGTGGGGTCAATTAGGAAGCCAAATGGTTCCCCCTTTCCCTCCCCAAAAAAGAAGAAAAATTCTTAATTTATTAAAGTTGTTACTGACCTTCTCCAATATCTGCTCTAATTTAATTTTCTTAGAAATTTGAATTTTGAAGGAAATATCTAATACTTTATTTTAGATCTACATTACCACTTTCAGTTTAAAAGCATGTCACTAGGTAAACATTAGTTGAGGAAATGAATTAACAGAGAAGCAAACAACTGAATTGAGTAGGAATTTGTTGCATGGGCAACTTAAAGCCTATGTACATTTTCCAAATAGAGTTTTTGAGAATTGATTTTCCAAGCAGGATTATGTTATACAATTTAAATTGTGAGGAAAAGTACCAATAAATACCACTATAAAGTCCAAATGCGGCATTTGGAAGCAAATTCAAGTTATTCCAATGTTATCATTGGATATAAAAATATTTATAATTAGCCCTGACAAGTGTGCTCAGAAGTTAGAGTGTGGGCTGCACATCAAAGGGTGTTGGGTTCCATTCCTGGTCAAGGGCACATACCTGGGTTGCTGGTTTGATCCCAGCCCTGATCTGGGTGTGTGGGGGAGGCAACTGATTAATGTGTCTCTTTCACATCAATGTTTTTTTTTCTCTCTCACCCCCACAATCTCCCTCCCTTCCACTTTCTCTAAAAATCAACAGGAAAAATATCCTCAGATGAAGATTAACTATATATATATATG
>NW_005871056.1:17389497-17403591 GCF_000147115.1 Myotis lucifugus
TATACATTTATAATGACACTTTTACATATTGTTGTACAATTTAATAACAACCAAAATTCTCTATTTCAAAAACCTCAAATACTATATACAGAGAAAATAATTTTTTTATTTCTCTACTCCATTCTAATTTCTTGTCCTAACTTTATAATTCCACCCAACTCACAAAATATTTGAAAAAATTCAAAGCAAACAAAAACAAGAAAGTAGATGTGGTAGTGAATGGAATTAATGAATGAAATAATCAGCATTTCCAAGAGATAGATAGATAGATAGATAGATAGATAGATATATATATATGGAAGAGAATAATTTCTACACTAGAAATCTTTGAAGGTTTAAGAGAGGTTGCTCACTCCTACAACTGTACATATCTGATTATGTCTATTAAAGTAGGTAGGAAAAACCACTGAAAACCATAAAAAAAGATCTAACACTTAACAAAAAAACTCCTATGGAAGGGACTTATATAACCTTTGCTAAAATATGACTTGTGTTATGGTGCAATTAATTGTGCTACAAGATGAGGGAGAGGGTTAAGGGCCAGTAGATAGACCTCAAAGTAGGCAAACCTGCCACCAGGTCTCTTATCTTTGTAGCTGGACCCCTGGGTAGATGGTTACAGATGTGGAATATCAGTGATTTTCTTTCATTGTGGAAAACCAAAATCTTGGGGCAAATTTGCCAACTTATTCTAGGCCGACAGCACAATTCTTGACCATTCTAACTAAGGAAGTATTCACTTTCTAAACACAGTAAGCATTTTATTTTCATTACTACACTATGATGAAAAATATTAAGATGAATTAAACAATATGTAAGGATCTAAAGTCTGGATACTTCTAAAGTATAGGCCTAAGTAAAATGAAATTGGTAAGTATTTATTGGGAACCTGTTATGTCTAATCTGGGAAAATAAAATAATGTCTTCATGCTCAGTGAGCCAATAATGAAACCATACATTAGTAAATAAAAATATGTTAAGCACTTACAGCAGTGTCTGGAACATAAGAAATATCACTTAATTATATATTATTATATTATATTATATTACATTACATTATATTGATTAAAGTTCTGGACTCTGGCCCAGATAGATATGGCTTTGAATCTTAGATATGCCACATTTGACTTTATTTAACTTTGTAAAAGTAGCTTCATTTTGGGAGCCTAAGAGGCTCCATCTATAACAAAGGGGAAACAACAGTTTTTATCTCACAGGGCCTGATGACTAATGATGGACATGATGTTGGTAGCAGCTAACAATATGGAGTGCTTGCTAAATGCCCAGCATGATACAAAACAAACATTCAAAAATGTTTAGCCAAGAAACAGTGTAGTGATCATTATAAAAATAAATAAATAATAAAACCCTACTATGCAAATAGACCGAATGTTGGAACGACCCGTCACTATTACATGCACTGGCCACGCACTGACCAGGGGGCAGATGCTCAATGCAGAAGTTTATCCCTGGTGGTCAGTGCGCTCCCTCTCAGCCAGAAGCCAGGCTCACTCCCCAGCTTAGGGGAGCTGGCCTAAGCCGGCAGGCAGACATCCCTCAAGGGGTCCCAGACTGTGAGAGAGTGCAGGCTGGGCTGAGGGACCCCTCCCCCACCAGTGCACAAATGTCATGCACCAGGCCTCTAGTTTATTATAATAAAATGATAGAATATTTAGCTAATAATAAGTACATGCAAGGAAATGTTAAATGAGGCAATATAACGATTGATGATGTTTTGCAGAGCTACCAATAGAGTTTAAGTCTTCAGTGTGTCTATGTGTCTGTTATGTCCCTGTTAGATAGAAGGTAATGCTGGCATAATCAATCATCAAAAAAAAAAATAACAATACCTTGGTAATTGTCAGCAAATGCTCTTAGAACTCAAAGGATGGTAAAATATTTTTGTCTTTCTGCTTCCCTTCTAGAAGCCTTTCAATCCAATTTACATGAATTGGATTGACAAGAAATAAATCATGTAGCATTGTGATGTTGTCACCAAGATTTGGGAGTTATTTCTGCAGCACTGATCAATGGGAAAAGATGGACAGATCAAAGTTTTATAAAAATAAAAAGATAATAAGCAACCAGATTACGGAAGTAGAATGTAGTAGTAAGCACAGGCTACTGCAACAAAATACCACAGACTGGGCGGCTTAACCAACAGAACTTTATTTTTGCACAGTTCCAGATCTGAGATTCAGGAAATCTCAGATCTAGTGTCAACCTATTTGGGTTGTGGTGGGAGCTCTCTTCCTGGATTGGAGACAGCCACCTTCTCACGTGGCAGAAAGAAAGGGAGAACAAATTATCTGGTGTCCCCTCTTATAATGGCACTTATTCCATCATGAAATTAGACCCCATGTAAATCTAATCATTTCCCAAATGCCCAATCTCCAAATACCACTTTGGATTAGGGCCTCAACTTATGAATTTGGGGGTGACTAAAGTCAGTCTATAGGATGAAGATAGCAGAAATTGTGAAATTAGACAAAGGTAAGAACCCAATGTTGAAACCCAAATACTTGTAGCAAAAAATCACAACAAACTGTGCAATGACTGGGTATATTGAAAATGTTGGCCACAAACAATCTTAATTCCATGGTCTCTAGGTTCCCAGAGCAAACAATGATAGTCACCACTCAGGAAAAAAAAAGAAAAGAAAAAGTCCCAAGATTAACAAATCAACATGCAAGCATGATGTGAAGAAGCTATGCAATGAAACGTTAGTATATATCTGATTGAGGAGGTATGGAATTGAAAGGTGGATATGGAGATTAAAACCTACCTGGTTTATCCCTATCCCCTGCAGAATGGTTTGTTTTAGCACCGTTCATCATGACTCAAGATGGGTAAGTGTTCCAGACCACTGAATGCTTACAGGCAAAAATGGGCTTGCATCTATTTAAAACGTTGCCTCTTTAATCTGTTTTTGTTTTTAATTTCTGTAACTGGGTCTTTATCTCACTTTGATTTATTAACAGCTTTTTTCCCTGGGGCTGGAGGTCTTTTCATTCTCAACAAATAGTTTGATTTTTTTTTCCAAAGGAGGCGTAAACATGGGATTATTTCACTTGTTAAGGTGCAAAGCTGAGTAAAGCTTGAACTGTCAGGCATCAGGTATAGGAGGATTGTGCACTGAGTTTAACCACTTCCCCCACAAGAGCACTTTAAAATGTTAAGAAGCCAGCGATATGAGCTAACAGGCTAATTGCATGGCACATATTAGATTAGTCAGAAACTAATCACTAGAAAAACTAAGTTATAATGACCCTCATAAGGCTGGTTCAGTTGCAACTGTATGTCCAAGAATTCATTCCTTCATTAAAAGAGATATGCATATAATGTTTGAAACATCCATGATAATAGCAAGAACTGGAAAGGGGAAAAAAGCCCCAGGAGATGGCAAAACCTAGAATTAGAGTGAAGTTAATTATGGAGACATTACACATTAAAAAGTTCAGTCTCTAGGTTAACAAGTCAGCTCAGGAAAGACCTGCATAACATTAACTGCAATAAAATTATATGACTTAATCCTTGGAAGATGTTAAGAATTTGTCAAATGACAAAGCTAAGGCTTAGAGATTAATTTTTCAAGATTATTATTCCAGTAGTGGCAGAGTAGTTTGTGAGGACTAAACTCTCCATAGATAACAATTATAATATCTGGACACAATATTAAGGAAAAAATAATTTGATGATACCGGAGAGTGACCAAAATCAAATACAAACTTGATATTGTTATGCCACTGGGAGAAGAGAACTACACTGGTTAAGACCCCCTTGTTGATACGGCTGTCACCTGAGGAAGACACAACTCAGTGTGTGTTGAAGAACAGCTAGAAGTGTCAAAAAAATGGAAGTCAAGGCCGCTAGATGCCTGAAAAATGAGGAGGAAGAGTGGTAATTTCAAGAAATAAGGTGATAAATAGCAATCAAGGAAATCACCATTCTGCATAGTTTTACAAACTTAAGGGAAAAGAACCCAGATTATGAAAAATAGAGATAAGAAAAGGTAAGAAATTAGACAAAGATAGAGCACAATGTTGGAACTCAAAAGCCTACAGCAATCATATCAGAGGAATACAATGTCCAGGTGTATTAGCCACAACAACCTTATTATGGAAGTTAAAATCCTTGTAAACCGTGAGCTAAATTTGTGTGGAGTAGACTCCAAAGATCCAAGGTGAAAGCAACAGCTGGGAATTTGATATAGGTGAGCAGTAATTTGAACTTCTGCACATTATAGAGAAGGCAGAATTCAGAGTTTGGATTCTACAAAATACAAAACATTTCTTAAACACTTTAGGATCACACCTCAGGGACAAAGGCTAAGGACTCACCCTAAGAGTAAAAGATAATAATGGAACAATAAAGCCTTCATAAGTTCATGTTATTTTGCCATGATTTTTAACAGCATGCTAGAATAAAAATTAATCATCTTAAAAGAAGAGTAATAGAATCCAAATGGTCTACAACATAATTATTCTTAATTTACACTATACTTTTTAATTAGAAATACAAAGATGTGAAAATTTGATCCATAGTCTAAAGAAAAAATAATCAATAGAAACTGGATCCCAAGAAAACAGAAATACCAATCAGAAAGGATATAAACAACCCAATTAAAAAATGGGCAACGGACCTAAATAGATACTTTTCGAAAGAAGACAGAAGAAAGGCCAAAAGACATATGAAAACATGCTCAAAGTCACTAATCATCTGAGAGATGCAAATCAAAATGACAATGCGGTACCATCTCACACCTGTCACAATGGCTATCATCAACAAATCAACAAACGACAAGTGCTGGCAAGGATGTGGAGAAAAAGGAACCCCCGTGCACTGCTGGTGGGAATGCAGACTGGTGCAGCCACTGTGGAGAACAATATGGAGTTTCCTCAAAAAACTAAAAATGGAGCTCCCATTTGACCCCATGATCCTACTTCTAGGAATATATCCCAAGAAACTAGAAACACCAATTAGAAAGGATATATGCACCCCTATGTTCATAGAAGCACAATTCACCATAGCTAAGATCTGGAAACAGCCTAAGTGCCCATCAGTAGATGAGTGGATTAAAAAACTGTGGTACATCTACACCATGGAATACTGCGCTGCGGTGAAAAAGAAGGCATTCTTACCATTTGCAACAGCATGGATGGAACTGGAGAGCATTATGCTAAGTGAAATAAGCCAGTCAGAGAAAGATAAATATCACATGATCTCACTCATTTGTGGAATATAATGAACAACATAAACTGATAAATAAAAATAGAGCCAGAGACATAGAAGCATCAAACAGACTATCCAACCTGTGAGGGAAGGCAGGGGTTGAGGGGGTAAGAGATCAACCAAAGGACTTGTATGCATGCATATGAACACAGACAGTAGGGGGATGAGGGCATGTGCTGGGGGGTGGGAGTGGCCAGGGAGAGGTCAATGGGTGAAAAAGGAGACACATGTAATACTTTAAACAATAAGTAATTTAAATTTATATATATATATACACACATATATATAGATAGATAGATAGAAACTGGAGCCACATTACCCAATTGTTGGAATTAACAAGGAAAGTCTTTAGAGACGCTTTTATAAATATACTAGAGGCCTGGTGCATGAAATTCGTGCACTTGAGGGGGATAGCCTCAGCCCTGGCTGCGCCTTCTTGCAGTTTGGGAGCCCTCAGGGCATGTCTGACTCTGCCGCTGTGCTTGCCAGCCATGAGCCCAGCTTCTGGCACACTAACCACCAGAGGGAAGCTCCTGCATTGAGCATCTGCCTCCTGGTGGTCAGTGCGCATCATAGTGACCAGTCGTTCCACTATTCGGTCAATTTGCATATTAATCTTTTATTATATAGGATTTAAAACTTAAAGGAAAAGATGGTCAAATGAGGGAATAGATAAGGAATTTCAGCAGAGGAAAGAAAATGATATAAAACAACTAAATAGAAATTCTAGAACTAAAACAAACAAATAAAACAGTATGTGAAATAAAAGTTTACTGGACTAGTTTAAAAGAATACTGCAGACACCCAAATAAAGAGTACTTGAATTGGAAAACAGATACAGTTGGCCCTCTGCATCCTTAGGTTTCACATCTGCAGAGTCACCAATTGTGCATCAAAAGTATTCTGGGGTGGGGTGGGGGGGGGGGAATTCTAGAAAGTTCCAAAAAGCAAAACCTGAATGTTCTGCAGACCAAGCACTATGCTAAATCCGCATGAATAAAGTGATGTGTAGGCTTACACTGCTGTTGCCTCTATGCCAACACTATACCATTTTATGCAAGGGAGTTGAGCACCTGTGGATTTTCGTATCTGAGGGGGTTTGGTCCTAGATACCAAGGACAATTTGAAATAGACTTTGCAAATGTAATGCAATGTAAAGAAAGAAAAGAGCACGATATTGTTTTTTAAAAAGGCAGAACCATAGTGACCCAATGGGACAATAGAAAAGAGTCAAATGTGTGTAATGAGAGCCTCAGAAAGAAAGTAGAGAGAGAATGGCATATGGAAAACTTACTGGCAGGATATTCCCAAATTCAATGAAAACACCTTAACTTATAGATCCAGAAAGATAAACAAATTCCACATAAGGAGAAATATAAAGAAAGCTACACCTAGACATATTATAGTAAAAATTCTGAAAACCATAGATAAAAGTATAATTTTGAAAGTAGCCAGAGAAAAACAGTACGTTATCTACAAATGAACACTGATTTGAAGAAACACTGACTTACCTTCAAAGCAATGGTTGCCAGAGTAGAATGGAACAATATAATAAAATCTTGAAAAAAAATACACTTTTAACTAAAATTCTACATTCAGAAATCAAATCTATATAAAGGCAAAAAAAAATATACAGACAACAGCAACAACCAAAATAAAACATTATCAGATTAATGAAAGCTAAAACAGTTGGCAGCAGAACTTCATACAAAAAAAACGTTAAAACAAGTTCTTTCAGTCAATAGAGTAAGTTAAGTGAATTTGTAATTTTGCAAGTTTCTTACATTTTATGTAAATTGGTACAATACTACCTCTAAATGGATTGTAATAAATTATGGTTGCAGATTGCCACTCACAGAAAAATCACTGAAAAATAAGTTATAACCAAAAGCCATGAAATCAATTTAGCAAAATGGAATAAAAATAAACTAATAAATATTTAATTGCTTGACCCAGAAGAAGGCATAAAAGAAGTTAAGTAGAAATGATATAAACATATGTATTAAATCTATATAATACTAGGTGTACCGGTTAATAATACGGATACTTTTCAATAGATGGAATTACACATATGTTGATATATATGCGATTTGATATTTATGCTATTTTGTTGTATTGACAAGTTTCAAAACTTCATATGTCAAATTTGCTGAAGGTGTTAACATCATAGCTATTTTTACACTTAAAAATGCCGAATTTCATGCCAAAAAAGCATTTGCGGGAAGTTTTAATTCATTACTTTATTTTGAAGAAAAGTGCTGCTGAAAGTCATCATATACTTCAGGAAGCTTATGGTGAACATACTCCATCTCAAGATACTTGTGAACGCTGGTTTAAATGCTTTAAAGGTGATGATTTTAATGTGAAAGACAAATTACGTCCAGGTCAATTTGAAACATGCTTTGATCATAAAACGACCAGAATGGGCCAGAAGACACGGCAAAGTAATTTTGCTTCATGATAACGCACCATCACACACTTCAAAACCAGTTAAAGACACGTTAAAAGATCTTTCCTGGGAAGTATTAACCCACCTGCTGTATTCACCAGACCTTGCTCCTTCAGATTACCACTTGTTCCGATCGATGGCACACTCACTTTCTGAGCAGCACTTCAAAACGTACGAAGAAGTGAAACATTGGGTCTTTGAATGGTTTGCCTCAAAGCAAGAAAAGTTCTATTGGGATGGTATCCACAAATTACCTGAAATATGGGGGAAATGTGTAGCTAGCAATGGACATTATTTGAATAAAGCACTTTTTATGTTTCTCTTGAAATTACCGTGTTTTCTTTGATTACAAAAACCGCATTATTAACTGGTACACCTAGTAAAAGACTAAGTGACCTTTATGGCAGAACAACCAAAACGGCGGGTCACTATGATGCACACTGACCACAGGGGGTAGATGCTCAATGCAGGAGCTGCTTCCTGATGGTCAGTGTGCTCCCACAGGGGGAGTGCTGCTCAGACAGAAGCCAGGCTCACTGCTGGCGAGCACAGTGGTGGTGGTGGGAGCCTTTCCCGCCTCCACAGCAGCGCTAAGGAGCAGCTAGCCAAGTGGTAAAGAGCAGCAAGCAAGTGGGGGGTAAGGAGCGAGGGGTCCTAGACTGTGAGAGGGATGTCCGACTGCTGGCTTAGGCCCAATCCCCTGAGGGGTCCTGAACTGTGAGAGGGTGCAGGCCAGGCTGAGGGCCCCCCCCCCACACACACACACACCCAGTGCATGAATTTCATGCACTGTGCCTCTAGTACTAATAAGAAAATGATAGAGTCAACCTTATCAATGATTATATTACATGTAACTGTACTTAACACCCAAATGAACTGAGTACAAAATAAAGACACAATTACATGCTGTCTACAAGCTCTATACTTAAAATATAAAGATAGTAAAAAAGAAAGAAAGAAAAAAGAAATCATGCAAATAATAAGCATAAGAAAGCTGGTAGACTGAATTACTATCTGACAAGTCTTCAAACAGAGACATGCAAATTACAACCAAATGAGATACAAATATACACCCATCAGAAAAACTAAAATTTAAAAGATTTCCAATTTCAAAAGTAGAACTATGAAGCAACTAGAACTTTTATGCATTGTTTATTAGAAAGAAAAATGGTATAACTATTTTGGATAATAGTTTGTAAATTTTTTAAAATAAAGTTAAACATAAAGCTTACCCTATGGCCTAGAAATTCCACTCCTAAGTATTTACCCCAAAGAAATGAAAATATTGTTAACAGAAAGATCTGTACAAGAACATTAATAATGTTATTTTTCACAATACAGTTGACTCTTGAACAATGTGGGGCTTATGGGTGCCAACTCCTCAATGTATATGAGTAAATCCCCATATAACTTTTGATTCTCCCAAAACTTCACTACTAACAGCCTACTGTTGACCTGAGGCCTTACTGATAACCTAAACAGTTGATTAACACATATTTTTATGTTATATATATTAAATGTTATATATGTTATATGTATTATATATGTATTCTTACAATAAAGTAAGCTAGGGAAAAGTAAATGTTATTACGGCCTTAGCTGGTTTGGCTCAGTGGATAGAGAGTAGGCCTGCAGACTGAAGAGTCCAAGGTTCAATTCTGGTCAAGGGCATATGTCTGGGTTGCAGGCTTGGTCCTCTGGACGTGCAGGAGGCAGCCCATCAATGACTCTCTCTCATCATTGATGTTTCTATCTTTCTCCCTCTCCCTTCCTCTCTGAAATCAATACAAAGTATATTTTTTTTTAAAAAAGAAACTGTTATTAACAAAAGTCATGAGGAAGAGATACATTTACATTACTTATTTATTCATGTATAAGCATGCAGTTCAAACCTGTGATGTTCAAGTGTCAACTGTAATCAAAAACTGGAAATAACATGCATGTCCATAAACTGAAGAGTGGATAAATTATGGTACTAGTATGTTTGTAAGATGAAATATGACTCAGCAAGGGAAAGGAACAAACTAATAATATACACAATGATATAGATGAATCTCAAAAACATATGTCAAGCAAAATAAGCCAGATGCAAAGAGTACATAATGTATCATCATCTTATATCACTTCAAGAACAGGCAAAACACATCTATTCTGATAAAAGTCAGAACACGATTTGCCTCTGGGGTGGGGATTGATCAGGAGAGAACACGAAGAACCCTTCTGTGTTTGATGGAGATGTCTACATCCTCATAGGAGTACTGGCTGGTTCTCCTCTATCTTAATAGGAGAAATGGTTAGGTGGGTGTATATGTTTATCAAAACTCATATAATTGTACTCTTAAGATCTGAGAACATCCCTGGATGAAAACTTTTATTCAATGAAAAAAAATCACATTTCTAAAGAATGACAGAGCTGGAATTTTAAACCTCATCTAAATTCACATCTCATGGTTTTTCCCCCCACTATTCCGCACTACTCTCATTCACATTAAACTGTGCCAGGGATTTTAGGCTATGATTTAGGTTGGTATTTTGGGCTTATGAAAAACTACCCTATTTTTGTTTTTCTAATAGCCACATTTTCCCTTTGTACAATTTGATTTCTGGGGGAGAAAAAAGAAGAGATCCCCTTCCAAACTGCATCAAGCTGTTGAACACTGTGGGGATGCCAATTAACGCAGTTCCAGGAAGTGCCTGAACTTACATCCCAGAGAGACATTCCCATATTACCGAGCACACAGTCAATACAACACCATGTTGCTTTCTAAAGCTGATATTTCACCAATCATCTAAAAGAAATGAGAAGTACACAAAAATATAAGAGCTCATGAGGTCAGCGTGTTATAAAAGTTTAGGTTCTTTAACTCTGTCCCACTTTTCAATTGCATTTTTTAAATCTACATTGAAGATTTAAGTTAGTGCCTATGACCTTCTGTGAAGAAAGTAAAGAATTTTTTTTCTTTTGCAATGAAACCTGTGAGCTTTTGGGGGCCCAATGTCTTTCTCCCATTCCTTGTTCATGCATTCAGTCATTCATTCAATCATAAGTTACCAAATGATTACTATAAAAGCATATTAGTCTGGAAACAAGGTCAAGCACCTAAAAGACACAGGTCCTGGCCTTAAGAGACTCGTAGTCTAATAGCTGTTAAGGATAATTTTTAAAAAATAATGCTAAAACTTATTAAGTTATAGAATAAAGAAAGGTCCATGAGCTTCAAGGAGCATATTTCACAGCGACTTAAGTATGCTAGTGCTTGGGTGCTATTTCTCAGTGGAAGAAATGAAGCATCGTTCACCCAACATGTATGCACACCACGTCTCATCTCTTCCTTAAATGGAAAATGCATCATATGCATAGCCCATCAGCCTGAGGAGCCTAAATAGACTGTGACACCTTCTTGCAGTATAAATAAATGAAGTCCATTATATAGTTAGTTATTACCCTTCTTGTATGTTTTATTTTTTAATGGCACCTAGAACGATTTCCTAACAGTTTTCTTTACCAGAGCTATAATTATAGTCTTACTAAAGAGTAAATCCAAGAGTTAAGGACATATATTTTCACCTGGAAGTTCTTCTTTAGTTAATTTCTTCCTTGGTGTTAACAGACTACATAAATATGTGAAACATGTAAAATTAATTCACAGATGTGAAAAAAAATCTCGTATCTGATTCTAACTTTTAGGGTTGGTGGACATTTCTTAATGACATCATGCTCATTTGTTTGATAGCACAAAAGTGACTGAAGAAACCACTAGTTCACCTGTGGAATCGTGTTATATAAAATGAAGGGCAAATTAGATTTTCAAAGTAATCAAATCCACCCTTATAGATGTAGATTTATAGATGTAGGTTTCACTAGTATGTTAACATAAAAATGATCAAACAAATTAACTATCCACTAGATTTGAAATTAGTTCATTTATCCAGTCATTGGCTGTTACCAGTAAAATAAGGGAACTCTGTAAAGAATTTAAAAATCATTTGGGTAATGTTTCAATATTGGAAATTAACAGCTGCTTTGAAGACACAAAATCCACACATTGCAGGCTTTATTTTGCCTCTGTCCCTTTGCTATTTAATCTTGGCCACCAGATTCTAACAGCTAAAAATACACAATATATTGGGCTTTCATTAATTACCAACCTCTTCAAAGAGAGTCAATGGCGCCCTATTGACTTCTACAAGTCATAGGTATGGAAAAATTCAAACAAACAGTGCTGGGTAATAATTAAGAGAAAAGATTTCAATAAGAAGGATGTGGTTGCAAATGTTAAATGAGGCAGAGGAGTCCATGATGTTGACATGTGAGACCAGGCCATGGAATTTGCAATTGAAAAGTTCTGGTGACCTCTCAGATACGTTTTTAGTAGAGTCAAGAGTATGGAGACTAAACTGGTAAATGTAATGAGGAAAGGGAAGCAGTGAGGAGTATTCTGTTTGTTCATGACATCAGTGGAGTGGGAAATTCTTCACTCATTTGAGCAATACCAATTCTTTTGTATTTCATACCTCTCTACTGACAATTATTAGGGAATTTCAAACTTTCTTCATGGTTTAATTGAGTGGAGGACACCTGGACACCTCTCCACAGGAGAAAGAAATATCTTAGGGACAGTTTACAGTTCTCCACATAATTTCAGGCCAAGGTTGTAGATCACTGACTCTGATCTCATGTTTTTCACCTAGGTGGATTGTTACTGCATTGAAAACACAGCAGTAACCATTTTCTGATTGTTTCACATCTGAAAGTAACCATTTTCTGGTTGTTTCACATCTTGTCAGATATGCCTATGTGTAGGCACAATGTTCATCTGGATTGTCCATCTAAGTAAGTGGCGAGGAGGTTAGGGCTCCCAACCAACTCTTGAGTAGATCTATCTACCATTTTCCTTTACCTGTTACTAGGTAGGTGATCAAGTTGGCTTTGCCCTGCATGCATGGGTGGCTTCCAAGTAAGAGGGAAGATGTGGCAACACTCAGTTAGAACCCAGACTCATATTGTATCTTCATTTGTTCCACATTTAGGCCTTTTGTGTTTCTTATGAATCAGTTAAGGAGGGGTAATAGGAGGATGCTTCAGAGTCTGCTATTAATGCTCACTTGTTTTTCACTTCCTTTCCCAACTACATGATGATTTTGTATAATAAAGAATGCATCCTGGTTCCTAGGAAGAGTTTTTAAATCCCCTCCCATTTTCTGAATGATAGGAGTGTATTTGTTATGCTAATGAGCTTACCTATAGTAGGCCCCTAGAAGTTTCAGGATGGAGTATGGTCAGCCTACAGACCAACAATGTGATTAAAGAATCTGAACTTTGGACTATCATGTGGCCAATGATTTATTCAATCAGACCTATGCAATAAAACCCCAGGAAAAGCTCTGAACATCAAGGCTCAGTGAGGCTTCCTGGTTGGCGAACACACCTATGTACCCGGAAGGTGATGCACCCTGACTCTATGAGAAAAGAGTATGGAAGCTCTGCGTTCCCTTCTGGATTTCACCCTAAGTGTATCTTTTATAATAAAACTGTAATCTTAAGTACAGCATTGCCTTGAGTTCTGTGAATCATCTTAGCAAATTACTGAACCTGATAGGGTGATGGGAACCCTTAAATTTATAGCCAGGCTGTCAGAAGTGTGAGTGACCTGGAGACACTCCATGTGCTGTTGGCATCTGAAATAAGGGCAGTCTTGCAGAAGACTAATAAGCCTTAACTTATGGGGTCTGTGCTAACCTGCCGGGGTTTTTGTTCCCGCATCTAGAAGGGTTCAGCAATCTGGAGAAGGGGCTGTGTGTAACTTAATCAAGAGTCCAGAGACAAAACATAATTTTGAAAGGCATTTGGGGGTCAGAGGAGCCTAGCTTAAGAAACTAAGATCTCCTCGTCTCAGGACCTCATGCTTTTTATTAACACAAATTGTCCTGAGGTGAGGTGGAGATATACACTTCAAAGGGTAGGGTTTCATATACACAGTCCATTGTCAGAATTAGTCTACACTGTTCAGGTGTTTGGCCAGTAGGAGGCAATAACATGTAGATTAAGATGCCCTGAGCTGTCTGGCAGCAAACAATCAATTTAATGCATCCTTTTTCAGGTTTGGGGAAATGCCCTTCAGCCACCCCAGATGATTCAGCCCTGCTGAACATGCTGGAATTGGCTTCCGCACTAACCAAGTGGTTAACATCACAACTATACTGCTGTACATCAGCTGAAGCTGGCCAGTTGGTATGGAATAGAGCCTCAAGGAGCCAACTGGATGGAGGAACTGTTAGGATAAGGGAAACCAGAATATTTTTGTAGGTATAATAGAAGTTTATAGAGTAGGTACTTGAAAGAGGTCCATAAAGACAACTGATTTACATAACTATAATGTTAATATATCATTTTAATAGTCTTAATTTCAAGC
>NW_005871056.1:17403691-17454872 GCF_000147115.1 Myotis lucifugus
TATATATACACACACAAAAGTGCTTTTTATATATGAAGTATGTATAATATATGTATAATTTACTCTACATTACTATATATATTATATATGTATTATATATGTGTGTAAAATGTGTGTATCTACATATACATTTACAGACACTCACACATCCCTACATGTATATGCATATAACTACATATATGCACATGCATATACACACATACATATACATACATAGGACATATCTATTCTCACACACATATTATCAAATGCTATAGAATATTGACTAAGTTTCAGGAATGGCAGGAAAACCAGAGAGCAGGGTTTAGAAAAACACAGTCAGAATTATGTCAAAATTGAGATAAACCTATCCCATAAGAAAAACTACCAATATAGTATCTTTGCAAAGACAACTGCAAATGATATCTTTTGCTAGCCTCACCGCCAGCATAGAACATGGGTATCTATTACTATGATCACAAATGACCTTGAAAACTTGATGTTGCTGTTAAAAATGAAGTCTCACCAACAGTTTTTGATTCATGAGCCTTGCAATTCAAAGGCTATGATTGGATGAGTCTGACTGGCTGAGCCTTGTACTCATGTCTAGAAACTGCAGGGTCTTCACCCAAATGCAAGAGATTCTCTTTTGGTTTCTTTTTCCTTTTATTTTTGAGAGAGAGAGAGAGAGAGAGAGAGAGAGAGAGAGAGAGAGAGAGAGAGAGAGAATGAATGAGAATATATCAAAAGAGAAGTTGGTAAAAAGAAACAAAAAAAATTAACCAGCAATCAGAAAAGAAGTATGGCTAAGTGGGCACAAAAGAGATAATTTGCTCTGAAACTAACATGCTGATGCCATTCTTCAAGACAACTGCATTTTTATCTCATCTTTGCATTCTGTGAAGATAATACAGGATATATTTCATGTGGAATATGAAAAATGTCCATCCCAGATGAAAACACTGACTTATTTGTTAGGCAATCAGTGGGGAAGGCTGTTGTTTTGCTTTTCTCAAAGCCCCAGGCTCCCCAGAAGGTGTGCACTTAGTGTGACTGAGTTCCCATGTAAGAGAAATACCCAAAGCAATAGGAGAAAAAGCAAAATGACCAACATTAAACTTGATCAATTCTTAAAGAAAAGGCACCAATTTGATGATGAATTCCTCACTGAGGAATGCTTTGAAAAAGGAAGTATTAAATTAATGAGTTTATAGATGAAGCCAAGTGGCTTAGTAATCTGAATGAAAGAATAGAATCTGGAGACTCAAGCTTCCTTTATCTGTTCTATAGTTAAAGTTATTTACTTTTTCTGAGAGGTTTAGGGACAATAACTTCTTGGAGAATGTTTGAGGTAAACACTCCTTTTACTTTCACCAAGTCTTTTCCTTATATTTACTGGGTTGAGCATTACTGTCAATCAACAGTAGAGACCAAGAGATTCTACTAGGGCAACCCAAGAACTTATTATGGGACACGGACTAGAAACTAAAGCAATAGGGATGAACTGGGCTCCTCAGCTTTAAAAAGAAAGTATTTTGGTCTCCACTGAAGTACTACTTTTCTACCTTCATCAAATATTAATAAATGTTCCCTATATGCTAAATAATGCAATGTATTTACTAATTAGGGGTCCTTAATTAAATAAAGATCTAATAATTTTTAAACATTATTCTATATGAGGTTATGTGCAAGGTGCTTTACATCTATGAACTCAATTAATTTCCAAAATATATAGCACATCTTATATAATACATTTTATTATCCCCACTTTACAAATCATGAAATGGAAGCTCAGCAAGTTTAATTATTTTGCCCCAACTTACACAGCTAAGAGGGGACGAGCCAAAATACAAACTCTGTAGTCTGAAGTTTTAATTACATTGCCTACAAAAGCTATTTAAAGTTTTCATGTGAACATTAAGTTCAGGCAAAAGTATAGCCCAGATGGGAGTCCATCTGGTGCAGGAAAAAGAGTATCATATCTGGGAGAGAGGTGGCATAGTTTGAGCACAGTTTCCCCATTACTTGCCTCAGTGGTCTTGATCAAGTTAATTCTTTGTTTTCTACCTGTCAACTAAGAAGGATGGCCTGAAAGACTTCTGAAATTTCTCCTTGTTTTGGGTTCGTTCTTTTTTAGGCAAAAGCTATTTCCTATGTGAAATGATATTATATCATAATCTGGCACATCCTGGTATGCCTGACATTTCTACAGTCAGGTAGGTAGGTTGGATATAGAGAGTTGAACAAGATAATCAGCTATGCTTGTTCTGTTTTAAGGAATTGTGCCTTCTTAGCTGTGTTATTTGTCTACAGAGCCCTGTCTACTATCTGACATTAAATCAGTTATCTATTTGCTTATTGTCTATCTCTTTAACTGGAATAAAAGCTCTTTGAGGGCAACAAACTTATTTATATTAGTCCCTGCTGTATCTCTAGCATCTAGAATAGTGCTCAGCAGACACTCAATGATTAGTTGTTGGATAAATAAATGAATAAAAGATAATCATTACAGAATTCAGTAACAAGATGGTGAGATAAAAAGTCTAATTAGTATACTGCAAGAAAAAGATACATGAACAATTTCATCCCATAAATATAATTTTAACTCCTACATTTCAGCTAATTGCTTGTTTTCTGGTTGTCAGTCTCTAACTCCGTTACTTTAAATGGGATAACAAAGGTGACAACATCAATAACAGTTCCTGGTACACAGTAGGTGCTCACAAGGGGTCCCTTGAATTAATATCAAACTCTCTACCTGTAGAGATGTTGTATTATAGAATTACTAGTGACCCGGTGCATGGATTCGTGCACATTGAAAGGAAATTAATTAGAAGGTGGCCAGTGGGGCGGGACTGGGCCAGAGGGGCCAACATGCCCTGGATCCAACCTCCCGCGATCCCTCCCCAGCCGGCCGCACCTGGGGTGGTGCCACGGCTCGAAGGGAGTCTGCAGAGGGACCTGGGGTCCCTCCAGCAGGTGGGGTCCCTTGGCCTGGCCTGTGGGGATGGGGCCAAAATTGGATCTCCAACATCCCCTGAGGGGTCCTGGAGTGCGAGAGGACACTCTGCAAAGTTGCTGCGTTAAGCATCTGCCCCCTGTGGGCATCATACCTACCAGCTGGTCAGATGGTTGCTTAGCCTCTTATATATATATATAGATATCCCTGAAACTATATAATTTTATTAACCAATGTCACCCTAATAAATCCAGTTTAAAAAAAAAAACCTCTTCATCTAGTTCTAATATCTTACATTTTAAAAAGCAAAACAACTACTTTAACAAAGAGTATAAGGATTCCCTCATTCTCCAAATAGACATGCACACACACACGCACATGCTCACTCACACACCCATACCATCAATACAGTAATATTTACCTTCTCTATCATTGTCTGTCTTCATGACTTTGGAAAGTCAATGAATCAAACTGGGCCTTAATTACCTTAAAAATATATATTTTTAAATATTTATTGTTGCAAGTATTACATATGTCCCCTTTTTTCTCCCATTGGCCCCTTCTAGCACCCCTCTCTCCCTCCAGCCTTCACCACCCTATTGTCTGTGTCCATGGGTTATGAATATATGCAAGTTCTTTGGTTAATCTCTCCCCACTCCCCTTCCTCCCCCCACCTTTCCTCTGAGATTTGACAGTCTGTTCCATGTTTTATGTCTCTGGATCTATTTTGTTCATTAGTTTATTTTGTTCATTAGATTCCACATGTGAGTGAGATCACATGATACTTGTCTTTCTCTTACTGACTTATTTCCTATAGCATAATACTCTCCAGGTCCTTTGCTTAAAGTCTGCAATCAAAGGGCATGACTGGTAATGTTGTACATGTCCCTCCTAAGTCAGAGTTTTACAATTTAGCAATATCTTTGCATCTTACTATTGGGAGATAATAGAAGGGGCCCACCTTTCTAATCAACCCCAAATATTCTGGGGCCTTTTGTAAACATGACCGCCACCCTTTCACAGATGTTAACAGTTCTTCAGACTTGAGCAGGATAGTCCCATGACCCCCTGAAGCTACCAAGTGATTTATGAATGCACTAGACACCCACATTCAAAGAATATTGCAATTAAAAACATCAACACAAAGAATAAGGAATATAAACTAACATTAGAATGCTCATTATCAATCAGCATTCAATATTTTCACATACATTATCTTATTTAAACCTTTCAATAAACCATTTTATAGAAAAAGAGGCACAAAATGACTATCAATCATCAAAAAACACAAAGCTAGAAAGTAGTGGATCCCAGATTAAACCAAGAGGTATTTAAAACCTCTGCTTTCAACATTATGGGTAGAACAACAAAAGCATCTACTTTGAGATCAAATAAGGAACCATACATGTTAAGATGGTTTGCCCTGATGGTAGATAATCAGCCATGAAAAGAGTTGATTCAGGGACTTGTAACTAGATTCTGATCTGATGTATTTTCTTATCATCGTTTCCTTTATCTTATGGCTTAAAAGAAATCCTTATTTTACTCAACACTTTCTTCCATTTTACAAATGAGGAAACTGAAGTTCCAAGTAGCAAAATGACACCATGTGTCTGCTTTGAGTTCGATAATTGCAAATTGGTCAGGAAAGAGCAATTACTAGAGTGTAGTAATGCAAAAATTTGACAAAAAGTATAAAGTAACCTAAAGTGGCCACTGCATCATTCAGAGCTTCTAAAGTTATTCTAAGTGTTTAACTCAGTCTGTACCATATTGTCAAAACCACTCATTCCCGACATTAAATGCTTAACTTTGAGTTACTTATATACTTTAAGTTATTGTCAAAACCACTCATTCCCAACATTAAATGCTTGACTTTAAGTTACAAATGTGTTCTTGTCAACAGGGTAGAACATATCAAAAGCAAATTGTGAGAACCTGCTATTCCCCACTGCATTCCCCCTCCTGCACATAAATGATTTAATGAGCTAATGGGCCTCTGGCTGAGAGCACAAATCCCAAAGGGAGCCGACGCTGCCTAAAAGGTCATTTCTGGATGCCAAAAGCAAAGGGAAATTTTCAAAATGAACTGGCGTAAACGCACCAGGAGGCACTTCATAATGTGCTTTGCAGCCATTTATACAGTATTTTATGGCCTGTGTTTGATGAAAATAATAAACATCTAATGTCGAATGGTAGAAACTATGTTTTGTGGTTCTGCTACTTGCAGTGGTCTCTCTCTCTGTTACTGGAGAAACCTAGAGGAGGTTCAGTCCCGAGTCAGTACCTTTAGTTATCAACATTTAACAGATTCATTGGCTACTCTACTATAAGTCCCTTTGGCAGATCACTATTGGACCCACAGATAAATCTTTTTGGTACCTATTAACCTGTAAAATTCCTCCACCCTCATGCAGAGCTGAAGAATTCACATCAATCAAACTGTACATAATGTAAATTCCAAAGAATGTTGCAAAATAGGAAACATGCAATGTCAATTTCTTGAGACAAACCAATCATTTAATATATTAATCATTAATAATTAATATATTAATCATTTAGAGTCAGTTTAATCATTTAGAGTCAATTTTTGTTGTTGTTGACAGTATTACAGATGTCTCCCATTTCCCTCCCCTTTGTACCCCTCCACCCAGCCCTTGCCCCACCCCAGGCCTTCCCCACACAATCGTCTGTCCATGGGCTATGCATATGGGCATATATGTTCTTTGGTTAAAGTTCATCTCAGTGTGTCTTCACTATTCAAATATATTTCTTAACCTCCATGTAATTTTCTTAAACAGTTGTTTGAAAAAGCTATGGAATGGGATCCCATAATAGTTTAAACAAGTTTTTTAAGGAGCTAAGGTATTTCTTAAGTGCTTCAAAGACCATTGCTGACCTTGAGTTAGCAGCCCATGTATGACAGGAATACTTTCGCAATCTTAGAGTTTCTTCTTCCATTTGTTGTTGTTGTTGTTGTTACCTATCATTATTCTAAGTCTGAGTTGCTTAAAGATATTAAATCGTAGAAATAAGAGTTCTCTGCATATAGGCTAATGAAATCTAATTTTAAAAAATCTTTTGCCTGGAATACTATCAACTCTCTGTGGTCCTAATAATTAAAAGTTTTAATTGCCCACCAAGTTTTAATTGACATTATAAGAATAATTAGGCAATATCAATGAATTAGGCAGTTATCAGAGCTGAATGGCAGTTGGTCATAGTCTTCAATTGAGGAAAAGAAGGTTAAAGACCTCTAGTAGCATCATTGCTGGGAACACTTTTACATTTTGAACGAACAGCATGTTCTTGAAATTCTTCCGTGTTTCATATATCTTCCCCTGGTCCCATTTCTAATGCCAGTTCACTCAAGCCAACATTACACTCTTACAGCTTCCTAACACATCTCTATCACCAGACGGTTCTTTCTGTAGTCCACAATTTCTCAGTCTAAACTTTCTCAGTGACTATTCACATATACACAACAACAAAATCCTCATTATGACATCAACATTCTCAAATTTTACTTATCACCTGTCTTTATAAAAAAGCAAAATTCTGGACTCCCTAATATCCATCTCTCTTTAATTCAATATCAATGTAAGCAATTAGCCTTATCTTTCATCATTACTCAGGCCTGTCTCTCAGCCCCCCTTGAAATGTAGTCATTTTCCAACTTCCATCCATCCATCCATCCATCCGGGTAGGGGGGGTGGCGCACAGATCTTCCTTTTACTCTGACAACTCAAACACAAGGTCTTCAAAGATGCAGCTTAGATTCCAAATTCTTGAGCAAAATTACAAGTCAATCTATATTGACACCTTCCTTCCTGAATGTCTACATTATTCACCGCTTATACCAGCCCTCCTCATGCTCACTCACTGCCTTCAGCGTTGTTTTTTCTATGCTTACGTTTCCCCAGAACTCTGCTTGAAGAACAGAGATAATAAATACATTCTTCTGCTTCTCCCGTAACTCACAGTCACCTTTTTGGTTGAGTGAATGTTATTAGAGAATAAATATATGTTTGGAGAATTATGGAAGCAACACAAACAGCTTTAAAAAGAACTGGGTTACAAAACACCCTATTACATGAAACCCACAGCTGATGCAAGAAAATTATAAAATATCAGAAGTCTATACTTCTATACCCTTTCTCATTGATTTTATGACTTGATGTTTTATTTTTAATATTCCTTTATCCTATTTTCTCTCCTATAGATTTTATGTTATCCCTTTCCCTGATGAATTCTCTGAGGCACTGGGTGAATGTTTTAAAATAAAGTAACTAGCAAATGGAATTGGAATCACTAAAAGATATACTCTTTATCCAAACCATTAAAGTCTGGAAAGTTAAACCAAAAGTGATGAAAAGTACATGCATACTTTCTATAATTGACATTTGCTTTTGGTTGGGGGAAAGCTAGCCTGTTCTTTCTGAGCTAAAGCAATAACAAATTAGCAACTGTATAGGTTGTTGCTTTTAAAAAAAATAGCTGTATGTTCACACAAATACATCTTTTCAGCCTGTCATCTCCACAAAAATATTTTAGACCATTTAGAAAAGTCTTAACTAAGTTCTTTAAAAAATGCCATGTTCTACACATTATCCTAAGAAGCAGTTTTCAATTCTTCAGTTTTTACATCAAGCGTACAGGATGATGGAAGGGATGTCACGTGAACACCTGGTCTTGACACTCTCCCAGGCAGCATATGGAATGGGGGAAGTCAGTAAAGCTGCTGAGCCACTATAGCAGTGATGGCGAACCTTTTGAGCTCGGCGTGTCAGCATTTTGAAAAACCCTAACTTAACTCTGGTGCCATGTTACATATAGAAATTTTTTGATATTTGCAACCATAGTAAAACAAAGATTTATATTTTTGATATTTATTTTATATATTTAAATGCCATTTAACAAAGAAAAATCAACCACAAAAATGAGTTCTTTTTTTTTTAGAGGTGGAAAGATAAACAAAGAGATGCATTCAATAGCCCACATTTAGGCAGGCTGGTGTGGCCTGGCTAAGTGGTTGAGTGTCAACCTGTGAACCAGGAGGTCACAGTTCAATACCTGGTCAGGGCACATGCCTGGGTTGGGGCTTGATCCCCAGTAGGGGGCGTGCAGGAAGCAGCCTATTAATGATTTCTTCTCATCATTGATGTCTCTATCTCTCCCTCTCCCTTCCTGTCGGAAATCAATAAAAATATGTTTATATATTAAAAAAACAACAACACACCGACCCAGTATTTTGTGTGTGTGTGTGTGTGTGTGTGTGTGTGTGTGTGTGTGTTTTAATCCTCACCCGAGGATATTTTTCCATTGATATTAGAGAGAATGGAAGAGAGAAAGAAAGACAGAGAGAAACACATCGATTGGTTGCCTCCTGTACACACCCTAACCAGGGCCTGGGCCTGGAGGAGCCTGCAACTGAGGTACTTGCCCTTGACTGGAATTGAACCTGGGACCCTTTGGTCTGCAGGCCGATTCTCTATCCATTGAGCCAAACCGGCTAGGGCTTCACTGGGTTTTTAAATGTAAATAGTAACTATGAGATGTCCAAGGCCACACATTGAGAGGATCACTACTCCCTATCATCACTGACACAAATGTAGCCATTACAAAACAAAACACCTCATTCCGGGTAGACCACCATTTATGATCCATGTAGCATTTAGCCATTTTTACAATTCATTTAAATCTCAAACTCTTGACAGCATAATGCATTTTAGTTTCCTACTTACAGATGTTTTGATTTGAAGTTTTTCTTAGCTTCTCCTTCAAGGTATCTTAGAGCAAAATGTCCCTCTTGGCAACCAGTTTCACACACATCCCAGATTTTGGCAACCATTCAAAAAGGAAGGACTGATTCTTCCTTTCAGCATGAGTCCACCCCAGGGCAGCCCCAGCCCAGGGCCCAGGAGTGGGGAAAGGGTGCTGAATCCTTGGCGACTGGACTGAGACATGGCAGTAACAGTTACCTGATAGGAATCACCACAAGCTTATTGCTAGATACCCCACATTAATCTCTGCATTATGACTGTTAACTAGATGGTGTCATGATTATTTTCATAGTTATGAATGATGAGGGTCAGCTATGTTGCCCAAGGACACACAGTTAAAAAGCACTACTGAGTCCAGGCTTGTCTGACCGCAGAACTGACCGTTCACTCCATTGTTTTGCTCACTAATCATGCTGTCTTTCACAAGTATTATCCAAGGTTGCCCTACTAGTAGAGTGCTTTCATATCAACACCAATAAAGTAATTTTATTTACATAATTTAATTCCCACAATC
Organism: Myotis lucifugus; assembly: GCF_000147115.1. Lineage (NCBI taxonomy): Eukaryota > Metazoa > Chordata > Mammalia > Chiroptera > Vespertilionidae > Myotis > Myotis lucifugus. The sequence continues at coordinate 17,412,927 of NW_005871056.1, forward strand.
TTAAAAGTAGGTAGGCAATAGATCATTTGCATGCTGCTGAAAAGAAATTAATTTTATGAACCCTAATGCTACAGAGTCCTTGTATTATGTCCATAAAACATCTTCCACAGAAAGCTTTCAGCACTGAGATCACTCATTCATTCACTTGATCTCTTTCAGCTCTGTACTCGGGGCTTTAGAACAGAGCATTGGCTTATAATAGTGTTTAACATAGTGGTTCTGTAGATCAACTTAGCAGGAAATAAACATACTGAAAAGTACATGCCTTTCTTTTACCTCAACTATCGTTCTAAAGTCCTAGACCTTGAAAGTTTTCTTCTCTCCACCGTAAGATTGTCTGAACTAGCTATCAACTGAGAAAAGGTCATGATAGCCACGAATACAGTTTTAGTTAGGGTGAAAAAATTGAGTGTGTCCCAGCAAGCAAGATATACACTCACTTAGCAGAGAGCTGGATACACAGCAGATATAATCATCGGTTGCATCCAAAAGCTTCATGAAATTAAGAGAACGGTTTCCTTGGAGAAAGGGAGGGATGTGTTCCACAGGGCTTCATCTTCCAGGAAGGTTATGACATCTAGCAAACGGAGACTAGCTCTCTTGATGAACTAATTATTAAATAGCTGTCTTCATCATAAGAAGAAAAGGCATGCCTCTCAGTTGGTAGTTGGGGGTTATTTTTTAATGGCCCCTAAACATAGAAGTGAGTTTCCCGCTTTCTTCTATGTGCTTGTGTTCTGGCCCCTGTGATGTCTGCCTTTACTTAGCACTCAGTGCCTCCTCCGGGAAAGTGTCTGCCTCATGCCCTTGTTTGCTGCTGGAAGGAAGCCCCAGAATGCCAGGGAAACAGACTGAAATCCGGGTTAGCCACAAAAATAGTAGCGCGGGCTCCTACTCGACCAGCCACCCACCAGAGAGCAACCTGTAGGGGAAGCAGAGTTTCCATGTCTGAGTTTTCGAGCTGGATCTGTCCTCTTCCTATGTTATCATTTCATGCACAGAGTAACCACAAAGGGCAAAAATGAGACAACCCTTCATCTCCTTCAGGTCAGTGACACATGCTAAGGCCTTGCAGCTTCCTGTTCTTCTAACTGGCTAGATTCTTTGGGAGCTTCTCTTTGGAAAAATGAACAAAATGTCGAACAGGAGAATACTATACAGTTGCCAACCTCAAGACCTTCATATCAAGTTATCTGCATAGAAGTCACTATCTTGGGTAACTATCACAAAGTATTTGAAATATGTCTTTGGAAATATTTTCCTGTTTTTACATATCCTTTTGCTTTTGCCTTCCAGAAACCCAATGTGCTCAGGTATTCCTCTACTTTTACAAAAATCTCCTGGCTGCTCGAATGCAACCTAACTTGACCAACCTATGGCTGAAAAGAAGAATACTACTAACTTGTGTTCCTACAGGGCTTTTTAAAATTCTAAGATATACATTTATAAACATATAGATTTATACACAAACATACAGCTTCACATGAATATTTATCCTAATAAAGTGCCACCTGGGATGGTCATTGTGGATAAATTAAAAACCCAATCAGGTATAAACTGTAGGACATTTATTCTATCCAGTCAGTCTGGCTCAGATGAGTATAACCAACCAGTAAAGTAAAAAAGAAGGCTGCATTGGCTCAATGTAAAGGTCGGCCTAATAAATAGGAGGCTTAGGAAGTACATTCCCAATCATGGAAAGCAATAAGAAAGAATTCTTGCCAACTACAGATCAGGGATCTTGAAGAAAGTATTTGAAGAGAATTGGCCAAGATTGTCTGGTAGGCTTTCTTATTCCTACATTCCTAGGATTGTGTGTCTATTTGGATTTTCCTAATAAAGAGCTGCAGTTTTCATTCCCATTTAACATTTAAATAAGAGTTTAATAGCAATGATGACAAACCCAAACTCTATAGTGGCCAAGCTAATCCTCAGTTCCAATTTTGTCCGTTTCTCCAAAAATATCATGTATCCCCTTACTGTTTTGCCCAGCAAAACTAATAAATTCATTATTCAACTGAAAGTTAAAAGGAAAACACATTGCTTTTAGGGATAACTTGTTCTCTGTTTGTCCTCCCAAGGGACACATGTATTTTTTTAAAGGAGTACAGCAGAGTAAACTATACATACTGATGATAAAAGTGGAGAGCAGTAAGGAAACGCCATCTGTGCCAAAAAGAAATCACCCAAATTTACACTGATCTTCTCTTTTTCTTATGAGCTCTAATTTAATAAAACAAAATATGTTTATCCACCTCAACTATATACACTATGTGGGCACATACATACATACACACACCTGTGTGTATGAAATGGTCAGATTCTTATTTATTAAACTTACTTAGCTAAGGTTATATACTCAAGATATATATTATAAAATACATATCACATATACTTTTATAACATGTCTATATAGTTTTATTTATAAATGTATTACTTTCCTGCCCAAGATTCATGGAACAATTTCATTTTACTTTAAAACTTACTTATGCCTCTGACACTAGTCTCTATGTCATCTCTAGAACATGTGTTGTGATACATTTTTCTGAAGTAAGTTACATTTCTTCCATATTGTTGAGATATGATTTGTATTCCATTTGAGTATACTACTATTCCTGAAAACTTTATCCCAAGGTGAAACATGGAATTTCATATTAAAATACTTCATTTTTTATTCACTCCATAGGTATATAGTCATGATTGCTACAAGATAACTATTTTACACTTTGTCAAATGAATTTGAAGACATGCTTAGAATGACACCAATGCCTATTATTGGAAGGTAATATTTCCATGAGTATGTATCAAGTCTAAATTTTTCTTCCTAACATTTCTTTGTTCTTCTTATATAACCTCCATAAGCATCCCAGATGAGCCTTGCTTCAGGTAATTTCAGGCTACAGTGCATTCTCTAAAGTGAGCTCCTTTCCTCTAAATAAATCAAGGAAGAGACTTATGAGAAAGTTTGTACAAAATCCAAGATACCATCCTCTGTTTTTAAAGATTAATTATTAGTAGCATCACTATCATTCATAAACTTCATCTGACATTTGGGTTATGATATTAATGAAGCAACAGAACATTTCCACAGCCCATTATCTGTACTAGAACCCAGCTTCCAGCTAAAACATCAGGGGTTAACATCCTGACATCTCACTTCTCAAACAAAACACTCCTGCCATAGACTTTGTTCCCTTTCCAACTAAACTTAAAACTGCCTCCTGTGTCCATGGGAGACCATGGGAGGAGTACGAACAGAGTATCCATCACCTGAAGCATTTCCACAAACACCACTTCCAAGTCTCACTGACATCGAACGACAGTCATCTAACAGAGCAGCTGATAGCGGGTCGAAGCAGCTCTGAGCTAAGCTGGACGTGAGTGGAGATGCTACAGGGCGCAGTACATCCCAGGTGAGGAACACATGAGGATAACCAGGAACCAGGAACACTCAGAAGTACTCACCTCTAACAACTATGAGACATATTAGGGTCGATGGATCTTTCTTCAAAGAAACAATTTAAGCAAATTATTGACCCAGGAATGAATTGTATCACTGGCAACTCAAAGCCATGTCATTAGGGTTCAAAGTTTGCCATAACAATTTGTATCACATGCTTTATCTTATTATTAATATTATTTTATTTAGATATTTTAAATGTGTTCTTTATTGATGATTTGATATTTAATAATTAAATGCCACACATTTTTATGTCTGACTCATAAATCGGCATATGTAAAGTATGGTGACAGTTCTACTGGGTTTAAATAACCTTTAATGACTTTTAACAACTAAAGAAGATCCATGTTTAAAGTGAGCGGGTACTTTGCACATCTAGATGAGAAGGTGGATATTTTGGCCAGCTCTACGTCTCTTCCATTAGAGGCTAACAGGGGCCACTGAAGTCCCCTCGAGGATTTTTAACTTAATAGTTGCCACCTACTATGCCAACTGTTCAACTTGTACTTCTGTACTCAGCAAAAAAAGTTAGTTGAACTGAACAAATCTTTGTTTAATTTCCGAGACACATAGGATAATTAGCTCTCAAGTTCATTCAGTTTCCCACACTTTCTTCTAAGTTTGCCACTGTTGAAATTCTGGAGCATCCAAACATATTAAAACCATAATTCAGGAGAGAGCTCTGCAACTAGTCTTCCTTGCAATTAGAGAATAATGCCATTATTTTATATTATTAATTCCATAACATGTCTAAATATAACTCATTACCATTATAAATTCAGGCATAGCATTAGTTGAAAAATGACCGACATTTGATTCTTTAAATAGAAAGAAAATGTATTTCAACCAATGGGGAAATTGGATAACATGATACATAATTAAAGTATCCGAATTTTATAAAATAAGAACTTATGTAGCAGCAGCCAATATAACTTTGAGCCTGGGCTGTTCAAAACTAAATTGATTGGTGCAAATTAGGACTAGCAGAGACTGAAAAGGTCTAATGTAAAACAGATTTCACAGACTATTAGGATCCTTGACAGTTATCTCCATAAAAATGCCACTCTATGAACTTTTAAAGCGCCCAGCCCATCGGCAAGCTATTACATCAGATACAAAGTACTGTCTGAGGCTCTGAAATGCTCATGACACCTTTGTCTTTCAAAGTAGTAGTAAAATGGTTTTAATTTCTGGCCTCATTAAAATATACTTAGTCATTTAAGAGATTCTATTAGGTGATTTACAGCATATGACAAGTTGAAGGAATAGTCCTGGGGAAAATTTAAAGATTCACTTTTCTTTTTGAACTAATTTTAAAACCGCTGTCCCAGATAGTTCTTCTAAGTTTTACTCCTTGAATAAAAAATCCAGAATAGCAATATATCAGTTACCATATAACAACTTAAACAGATTTATTCAAGAGAAACAGAAGAAGTCCAGACTTAAAGATCCCACTGCCTTTTCAACAGCTTGGCCTGGATGCCTGAGATGAATTATGCCCAGAACTAAAGTGATCCCCATTTTCAACGGCTCCTCCCAGAATCTCCTCTTAGCATGGGGTGACTTGATTCCACCAGTTTCTTAATTCAAAAAACTCATTATTAATCTTTCCTCACACTTACCTCATATAGAATCATCAGTAAATCCAATTATCTCTCACTTCAGTATATAGCAAGAAGCTGACCACTTCTTTACTGCTTTCAAAACTATTAGCATCCAAGAGTGGTCATTCTCAAAGGTTGAGGAGCATTCTTATTCCCTGGAAGTTACAACAGATTTCTGGACCCCATCTACCTTTAGAGCAGTGGTCCTCAACCTTCCTAATGCCGTGACCCTTTAATACAGTTCCTCATGTTGTAGTGACCCCCAACCATAAAATTATTTTCGTTGCTACTTCATAACTGTAATTTTGCTACTGTTATGAATCATAATGTAAATATCTGATATGCAGGATGTATTTTCATTGTTACAAATGGAACATAATTAAAGCATAGTGATTAATCACAAAAACAATATGTAATTATATATGTGTTTTCCGATGGTCTTAGGCGACCCCTGTGAAAGGGTCGTTCGACCCCAAAGGGGTCGTGACCCACAGGTTGAGAACCGCTGCTTTAGAGGCTCTAATTCAGAAAGTTTGCAGGGGAAAGGGGTCGGGGGTGGTGACTGATACTGATGTTGCTCTGAGAACCACCCTTGAGAAGATGACCCAGACGAAGTCTCTATTACATCTTGCCTACACTATTTCATAGGCTCCTCTCTGGTTTCCCTTTTCAGCCCTTGTTTCCCTGGGGTTTTCCTCCAGAAGTAGCTCTGATGGTCTGTTTTAAATCTAAGTCAAATTATGTTACTCCTCTACTTAATGTCCACTCACAGTTTCTATCAGACACGGAAAGGAGTGTCTAGAGTCTATAATGCCCTGAAAGACCTTACAGCATTGCCGTCCCTCCTTCCTCCCTGACCCACTAATTTTCCTCCAGCTCTACTGGAGGACACCCCGCCAACATCCAAATGCCTGCCCACCTCAGCGCTGCTTGGCTTGCTGTGGTTCTGCCTGCCTTTGTCACCCTCCACATTTTGGCATGACTAGTCCCTGGGCTTGCTCAGATGGCACCTTATCAGAACAGCCTTTGTTTTTCCTCTTAGCACTCACAGAGAATATATTTGGAATTGAGTAAATGTGTTTACTGTCTCCCCCTATGAAAATATAACTAATCACAGAGTAGAGACATAGCCCATTTTGTTCAGAGCTGGATTCTCAGCACCTGAAACAGAACCTTGTATACAGTGGCTGCTTACACATTATTGGAGCAATCAATGAAAAAAAAATGAATATAGTTCTAGAAAAGAAGTGATGAATTAGCGTAAGATCATTTACTATACTTCTAGATCAGACAGTGTGGTAGACACTTACTACGTGGCATCATTTATATCAGGGGTCCTCAAACTTTTTAAACAGGGGGCCAGTTCACTGTCCCTCAGACCGTTGGAGGGCTGGACTATAGTTTAAAAAGAACCTATGAACAAATTCCTATGCACACTGCACATATCTTATTTTGAAGTAAAAAAACAAAACAGGAACAAATACAATATTTGTATTTGCATGTGGCCCGCGGGCCGTAGTTTGAGGACCCCTGATTTATATCCTTACAAGGAATCTACTGTATCTGATTTTGTAAACAGGACTAAGTTGACAAGAGGGACACTCAGAGAAGATACATAATTAATTACAATAACACAGGTATGAGTGGATGCCTAGGTATCCAAGTCTATTCTAGCCTATGCTTGTTTCATGAATGTAAATGGATTCTTTTGCTAAATATTTTGAGTGGCAGTTGTAAGTCAGTGCTTATATAGGCACAGGGCACATAAGGACAATTAAAAATTAAGAAAAAAGTCACCATTTATAGTTAGTTAGAGGGGAAAGGCAATATATTTTAAGGTCTAATTACAAGATGAGATAAAGCTAAAATGCAATAGTACAGTCATCGGAGATTACAGTATAGAATGAAGAATATCACACTATATTCAGTAATTTAGATTAGACTTGTTACATGTCAGTTGCCTATAAGACAGTTTTAAAAAAGATGCCAAGTGTACAGTACTGCCTGTCAGTGTGAGGCTCGGAATGGGAACCTGGCTGAGAGGCCTACATTCTGGACTTGTCATAGAATAGCTGGTCAATGGCACTTTCGAAGCAAAGAGTACACAGTAAGGAGACAGAGGACCAAAGTGACAAAGGGAAATGCATCTCAGAGTCCAAAGGAAAAGTGTTTTGTGAAGAGAAAAAGATTTAACAGCATCAAACAAGCTGAGTGACTTAACATGATTAAGTGTTAAAAATATATTTTAACCTTGAAAACATTAAAGCGATGGGTGCCACATTCTTTTTTAAAGCTTGTGGAGAAAAAGGCAGTTTGGAGACATTTGTGGAGTAAGTGGGAGGGGAAGAAATAGACACACTATGAAAATTATGATAAAAGGACAGCTTAGGGATATTGCTGAGCAATTCTTTTTTAGAAGCTTGGCTGTGATGGGCAGAAAGAATCAGGGTGGCTGTGTTAAGGAAATCCATAACTCTTCGTTTTACATAAATGCCTTTCATGAAAGGGACTCTAGCATCAGACTTTCCAACTATAAAAACAAATGGATAAACATTTTTTAAGCACTTGCTCCATATCAGGAATTATTCAAGGTTCTCTCCTGCCAATGACCACAGTACTCCAACACGGGCATTTATCAAAACCTCAACATGTATCTCCAAACTCCCTATCAACCTCTCAGAACTGCCCCACAATCTTGGAGTGACGTATCTAAACCCAGGTCTCTATGCTAGTCAAATCCTCCTGCCCCTCACAGCCCTCGCCTTGGTACATTCACTCAAACATTGACTCAAAGCCTGCTGGGTGCAATGTTTAACCCCTGTCCTAAGTCTACTTGGGTTCATTTTTTAAAGAAAAATTGTGAACTATGTCAAACTCTCTAGTCATTTAGACAATTCTCCATTTTTGCTGCCTGCTTAAAAGGTTGAAATAAAATACTTCTATTTAGTGCTATGTTGGATTTATGGAGTGCCATTCCCTCAGAGAGCAGGTGACCTTTATCACCTGTCTTCACAATTCCTACAGAAGAATGGACATTATTCTCTTTTAACATCTCACCAAAGAGACACAGAAGGCGAAGTGAATCTGTTAGACTACGTTCCCTCGTACCCTTGCTTAGCAGTGACCTAACAATATAACAGTTTTTATAGAAGGTGTACCTCTGAGAGAAAAAAGAGGCATTCAAGCTATGGTCTGGACCATTACTTTATCTTAAACCAGAAGGTTAAACTGATATAGGAAAAATAATTTATGTTATTTCTTCAATCTTTCATATAACAAATATTAAAAGAATGTAGCATTCATGTTTACTTAAGTTCTAATTAAGAACTTTTTTTAAGTCTTTCAAAAAATGTTTCTCAAACATAGTGTCTCTATTGTCTTTTTCATTTCAAAGATAGACGTTATCTCATTTTGATAAAACCTATTAACTCTAATTACCACAACTAAGTATTAAAAAAAAAAGTGATGATTCCAAAAGGACTAAGAAAATGCCAACAGAAGGTAAGCCTATATTTCTCCCACTACTTAATTTCACAAAAACACTCACTAATTCATTACTGAGAGAACAACTATGACTTATTGGTTAAACTGTCTGTAATGACTCTAGTCTAGTGTATGACTAAATCCACTCATCATTTACGGGCAATGTTTTGTAGTACCTTCCTTAACCCCACTGGACTCTGAGCTCTCTGAGAAGTCCTAACACAGGTATTGGTGATCAAAAATAAAATAAAATAAAATATGAGAGAATGATTATTGTAGTCCTAACATCATGGTAAGTACTTTAATAGTATCATCTCAATTAACCACAGGAACAACCCTTACGCGGCAGATACTATCAGCATCACCATTACCTCCCACAGTGCTTCCCCAACTATAATGTGCAAAATAAAATACCCTGAGGAGCCTGTTAAAATGCAGATTCCAAATCTACAGACCTTGGGCAGGGCCTGCGAGTCTGTATTTCTCACTAGTTCCTATCAGTGGTCGGCAAACTGCGGCTCGCGAGCCACATGCGGCTCTTTGGCCCCTTGAGTGTGGCTCTTCCACAAAATACCGACTTCTACGCATGGGCCAAGAAGTTTCAATCGCACTGTACGTGCACGCCCGCACGTGGTATTTTGTGGAAGAGCCACACTCAAGGGGCCACAGAGCCGCATGTGGCTCGCCAGCTGCAGGATGCCGACCACTGTCCTAGGTGATGCCTGCTGGGATCTCACTGAGCAAACCGAGGCTCAGAGAGTTTAATACCTGGCACATTACCACCTACCTGGTACTTCACCAGAATTCATCACCAGGTATGATTCCCAAAGCTACACTCTTAATCAGGGTTCAGCAAGCTGCCACCACAGGTGATACTTAGAAAGAGCCAGCCCCAGCTGTTTAAGTGGACTGCCTGTGGCTGGGTTCGCACATGCTACTGTTGGCAGAGGTGAGTCGGCTGTAACCAAGACAATAAGGCCTACAAAGCCAAACATATTTACTCTCAGGCCATTTTTAGAAAAGTCTGCTGACCTCTGCTCTTAACCATCACAATATACTGTCATATTAATGTGTTTGTTTTTAATTTCCAGAGCTGGATGTATATAGTCCTGTGAAACAAATGCTTAGAATCCATTCCATTTAAAATAAAAGCTCCCACTGCCCTGCCCAGATGGTTCAGTTGGTTGGAGTGGTGTCCCGTACACCAAATGGTTGGCAGTTTGATTCCCAGTCAGGGCACATACCTAGGATTCCTAGTCTGGACACATGGGAGGCAACTGTTTCTCTCTCACATCTGTTTTTCTCTCTCTCTCTCCCTCTTCCTTCCTCTTTCTAAAAATCAATTTTAAAAAGCATATCCTCAGGTGAGGATTAAAATAATAATAACAATAGCTTCCATCAATCACTTCATATCATTTTATCTACAACTTATATGATACATAATTTTTACTTTGTGATGCATTTACCTAATACCTGCATGACCTCACCTTTGAACAGGGGTCTTTACAGTGGGGTAGACTTGCCTAATAGTATTCCAGAGGCCCATTAGGGTGCAAGAAAAAAATAAAAGAACCTCTATTTGTATTTATTTTGTCTTATTCTATTGGAACTTGTGTATTCACATATGCTTTAGGATTATTCTGAATAAATAAATACTGAATAAGTGACTCATATTTATACTCTCCCTGTGCCGAGTAGAGCGCCTTGTTCATAGCAGGCACACAGTTAATCTTTACAAAAGAATCATTCATTTAGTAATTTTATTTTTATTTTTGCTACTTTAAAATCAGAGATGTGATTAGTTTCAGTAGGGTTTCAGAATTCGGGATGAAGGGATACGGCCGGGAAAAGCACAGAAGGGGAAATTCTATCTGCCAGACCCATGGCACAGAGGTTTGCTGAAATAGGTTGGCATTTGGACCAGGATATTCTATGAAATACTCTTTCTAGAATAGTCTGGGAAAGATATGCGGAAATTCAGGTATCAGAAGCTGGGAGTCCTGCTGAGGAAAAAGAGGTCAAGAGGAAAGTAAGGAGGGAGAGAAGGGCCATCGAAGGCACAGAAGCTACAGAGAAGAAAGGCCTCAAAGACCCACCTGCACATCAGGCTGAAATCCCAGAGGCAGCAGGCAATGCTGCCTCCTGGAAGCTCAGAATTACCCCCCACCCACCCACCCCAAGGACCTATGCGGAAGTGCTGGGCACGGGGCCTCAGGGCCTTTCCTTGAACAATGGTAACTCTCTAAGTGCCTGAGTCATCAGGCAGTAGCAGCCATTCTCACTGTAAGCTACTGCAGAAGACCGATCTAGCCCCATCCAGACTCCAATGGGCAATTTTTTTGGCATATATCCCTGACATGGACCTTTATAAATCTCATCTGTGTCTCTCTCCTGGGATCAAAATACAAAAACAGAAGGGCTGAAGGCAGCTCTTCCCCTGACCAAAATGTTGGCTGGACAGCGAGATGCAATAAAAATGCTGGCAAGCAATTCCTGACTTATCCTTATGGTAACCTGTTTAGCTCGGTTTGACTGAAAATCTACCATGTGCTAGACATAGTGTTAGATGCTGGTTAATAGGCTCCTGCTTTTAAATCTGGAAGCAATCTTACTAAGTAGATATTAAACCCATTGAAAGAATAATAGAAATGAATAGAAATCAGGATGGTCTTTATTCTACAACAGTGATTCTCAACCAAGGTACAAATAATACCAGTTGGGTTTTTTTAATGTTCCCATCTGTTAAGAATTCTAGAACAACTAAAAATGAATTCCTAGAAATATGTCACTTACAAAGTGCAAAATAAAAGCCTAATGTTTCATTAGATTCGACAGACATAAAATGACTGTGGAATCGTGAGAATTTTGAAGTGCTGAGTCTTCAGTTTTGTATTTATATCGCCACATGACATAACCAACGCGACTGGCAGAAACCACGCTCCGAGTCGTGCTTTCTACATCACGCAGAACCGAGTGTGATATCTTACACACCACAGCCCGCAGAGCATGCTGCCCCTCTTACTCCTATCAGTAACCTCTCCGAGGCTTATGATTCGGGTACAGTGAATGTAACTGCATGCTGACACTAGCAGGGTTTCCTGGATTGAATGTGAGCTCTCTCATTCACCACTAGTGCAAATTCAGGCAAAGGGTTTCAACCTCTAAGCCACGTTTTCCTTTGGCTACAAATCAGGAAACGACTTCACAGTGTTATTTGAGGACTGATGGAGTCAATGCATGTAAAATGCTTAGAATATATTTTAGCACATCAGAAACACTCAGATATGTGCTGCTAGTCCTAATAATAAATATAACAACTAACATATCTTTATCCTCATCTTTCTCCTCCAGCCATATGTATTGCCTGAATGGCTTACAGCCCTGTTTCACACATCAACACTATCTATGCTCTTCCTCTTTAACACCCACAATTTGTGTTCTTATTTATATATCTTTGTGATTTAAAAATCCAATGATAACAGAGCACTTATGAAATGTTTAATCTCCACAGCATCTCCTTCCCACCTCCCTCAGGGCTCTTAGTTAGCTCTTGTGTGAGACAGTGGGCAGTATCTACTTCTCCAGTCCTTTGCAAATGGGTGCAAGGAGACCAGGCCTGCATCTGCTTCACTTATCACAAGTACCCAATATGTCCTAAACCCAGTTAGAACTCAATGGATACATATTGAAGTCAAGTCCCAATAACCAGTCAAACCTGGAAATTTCAGCATAACATGCAATGGACCAACATGTAAGTTTGACAGAACTCAAAACAGCAACCGGTGTTTTTATGTTAGATGAACTCAACCTGGGTTCTTTTCCTCCAATCAAATATTTCTTGAAATTTGACCTCCTAACAATCAACCATTAGGGCAGCGGTTCTCAACCTGTGGGTCACGACCACTTTGGCGGTCCAACGACCCTTTCACAGGGGTTGTCTAAGACCATCCTGCATAACAGATATTTACATTATGATTCATAACAGTAGCAACATTACAGTTATGAAGTAGCAACGAAAATAATTTTATGGTTGGGTCACAACATGAGGAACTGTATTTAAAGGGCCAGAAGGTTGATAACCACTGCATTAGGGGAAGATGACAACTGCTTTCTCCTTCAAATAGAAGAGACACAGAGCTGCCTTGAAACAAGGAGATTAATCAGACACTCTTCATGACCTGCTTCTAGCTCCAATGATTTAATAAAGTTGTGAACAGTTACTTTCCAACTGTATGACCATTAGCAAATCAGCATCCATTTTGACAAGGCAACAGGTGTGGCAAAAAGCAGAACAATTTTGAGATGTAAGAGGTAAAATATTTAAACTATTTTATTTATATCTTGGCTCCAATTCAACTATTTTAACATCAGATCAATCTGGAAAGATCCTGACCACACGGGTCATGCATTTTGTGTATTTGTTATCCTATATAATAAAAGGCTAATATGCAAATCGACCAAACAGTGGAACGACCAGTCACTATGACATGCACTGACCACCAGGGGGAGACACTCAATGCAGGAGCAGGCCTAAGCTGTCAGTGGGACATCCCCCGAGGGTTCCCGGACTGTGATAGGGCACAGGCCGGGGTGAGGGACCCCCCCCCCCCCAGTGCACGAATTTCGTGCACTGGGCCTCTAGTTAAAGTATAAAATAGTAGCACTTGACCATGTGTTACATGGGAAACAAACATATAAAATGGAAAGGTTTTCTGTAGCCTTGGTAACATATGAAAAATATGTCTCATTCTCATTAACAACCTTAAAGAATATACACTAATAAAAGAGAAACATGCAAATTACCATCACTCCGTCACTCTGCTACATCCACCAGCCAATCAGAGTGATTATGCAAATTACCCAACAAAGATGGTGGTTAATTTGCATATGCAGGCATGGAGCGAAGACTGAAGATGACTGAAGATGGCAGCGGCCATGGAGCTGGAGTGAGCAGGAGGCTTGGATTGCTCCCGGTGATGGAGGAAGCCAAGCTTCCCGCCAGCCCTGTACCCTGGCGACCAGCCCTGGCCTCTGCTCAAGGAGCTGGAAAAAAAAAAGAAAAAAAGGAGGGGCTGGGAGCAGCCAGAGCTGAGAAGCCAAGCCTCGCTGCTGCGGCCAGACCAAAGGCCTGGGTCCCAGGTGCTGGAGGAAAACCGGTGCAGGCAGCCAGGGGAAGGAAGGCCTATTGCCTTTATCCATGGAAGGGGAAGACAGACTTCTTCCTGTCCTTGCAGTTGTCATGGTAGCAGTGGGACTGAATTTAACATTTTACTCAAGCGATTTTGTTTTTTTTTGATAGACATACCGAGATTAAGAAATACTGGGTAAATATTAAATATTTTTATAAATTAGTAGTAGTGCTGCTGTAGGTTAACATGATGGAATGGAATTTATTCCCATAGGGTTTTGACACAAACTCCACAAATCAGCTTTTGATAGAGAAAAATTCTTTTGTCACTAATTGATATCAAAAATGATAAAATAATCTTCAAGAAAGTATGTTCAGTATGACTTTGAATCAATAAATATTTTACATACTTATTGCAAAAGACCTTGGCTTCACTAAAATACTCATTCTTGTTTTACAGTTCCTTTTATTGGTATTGATTTTTTAGAGAGAGAAAGAGACTAAGAGAGGGAGGGGAGGAGAGAGAGGGAGAGAGAGAGAGAGAGAGAGAGAGAGAGAGAGAGAGACATCAATGTGAGAGAGACCACAGCCTTGGTATGGGCTCTGACCAGGAATCAAACCCACCACCTTTTGGTGCATGGAATGAGGCTCCAAACCCAAATGAAATGAGCCACACCTGGCCAGGGCTACAGTTCTGTTTGTGACACATCTTTTTATCCTCAGTGTAGGGAACAACAGTTGTTAATTTATTAATTGGACATTGATTACTCTAATGCAAGGACAGTAAATCATTAGAGCATCTCAATAATTGAAGGGCAAACATAAAGAAAGCTGAGTAAGAATGTTTGAAAAGTAGAAGACAGTGTTTCTTCACCTCTGGAATGGCTAGAGTATGTGTGTGTTTGTTTTTTAATTGAAAAAGTTTGATCTTACAAACATTTTATAAGTTTAAAATGAACAACATGTTATTCTAATACATTTATATATTATACTAGAGGCCTGATGCACAAAATTCATGCAAGAGGCTCGGCCCTCGCAGCCCCGGCCGGCCCTCACCACCCCTCGAAGCCCCAGACAGCTCTTGCAGGCCCTTGCAGCCCCGGCTTCATCCAGAAAATGGTCCAGAAGGTCGTTCGGCTGTTCTGTCTAATTAGCATATTAGCTCTTTATTATATAGGATATTGTAATAAAATTGCCAATGTAGTGATACTTATCATATTACACACTTATAGTACAATATGTCTAAATTTATTATACTGTGTACATATACTATGTACTATATTCATTATACATAGGTCTCTATTCTTACAAGTTTGTACCCTTAAACACCATCACTCTTATTCCTCCCTCCCACTTTCTTACACTAATAGAAGAAACAATTCTAATAGTCAAGCAATCCTGGGTGGGAAAAGAAAAGAGCTGGAGGCATCGTACTTCCAGATTTGAAACTATATTGCAAAGCCATAGTAATATAAACAGTATGGTACTGGCACAAAAACAGACACATCAACCAATGGATCAAAATAGAAAGCCTGGAATTAAACCCCAGCATAAATGGTCAACTAATACTTGACAAGGGAGTCAATAATACCCAATAGGAAAACAATAGTCTCTTCAAAAAATGGTGGTGGGAAAACTGAAGAAACACAGGCAGACCAATAAAATTGAACTCCTATCTCATACCTCACAAAAATTAACTTGAAATGAACATAAAGCCTGAAATCATAAAACTCCTAGTAGAAAACTGGGAAGAAGCTCATCAATATTGGCCTTGGCAATAATATTTTAGAGTAAGATGACCAAAGCATAATCAACAACAACAACAAAAATTGACAAGTGGGATTACATCAAACTCAAAAGCTTCTGCACAACTAAAGAAACAATCAACAAAATAAAAAGACCACCTACTGAATGAGAGCAAATGTATAGGAACCATATATAAAATAAGGGAGTAATATCCAAAATATATATAGAACTTGGTCCACTCAATAACAAAAACAAAACAATTTGATTTAAAAATGGGCAAAAGAACTGAAAACAGTTATTATCAAGAAGACAAGAAATAAACGATGCTAGTGAGGAGTATGTTCTTTCTTAATATCAGAGACAGAACCTGGAATTCTTTTTCCAGATGAAACTAGTTAGATCTCTCAGTCTTGGAGAGGTTATAAGTTATTCTAAGAGTGCCTTAAAAAAATGCCACCTATTTCATTCCTATCAACCTTTTTAGGTTCTGACTAAGACGGAAATGCTCTCCTCCAAAGTGGAAAGCATCTTAAAAACAAATGCCCAGACAGAGATAAATTGTTGTAGGTAAGAATCAAACAGAAGAAAGCCACCATCCCCGCTAAGCTTAACGCTAGAGGGACCCACTAAATGAGATTTGTTCACAGCAGAATGGGGGGCTGAGAGGTTTTGAAAGAATACATGGTAACTGTTTTCTTTTATGGAAAATTGACATTCTGTCTTACCCGAGGATCTAAATCAGTGGTTCTCAACCTGTGGGTCGTGACCCCTTTGGGTATGATGACCAAAGCATAATCAACAACAACAACAAAAATCGACAAGTGGGATTACATCAAACGCAAAAGCTTCAGCACAAATAAAGAAACAATTACCAAAATAAAAAGACCACCTACTGATTGAGAGCAAATGTACAGGAACCATATATAAAATAAGGGAGCAATATCCAAAATATATACAGAACTTCACAGGGGTCGCCTAAGACGATCGGAAAACACATATATAATTACATATTTTTGCGATTAATCACCATGCTTTAATTATCTTCAATTTGTAAAAATGAAATTGGGGGTCACCACAACATGAGGAACTGTATTAAAGGGTCGCGGCATTAGGAAGGTTGAGAACCACTGATCTAAATGGAAAACCCACAGCACTCTTGAAATAATAAGTCTTGAACAACAATTTTAAAAAGCACATTAAAGCGGGAAAGAACAGTTATTTTAGAAGAAGTTGAACCAGTTGACCATTCATGAGGCAGTTTTCTAGGCTTCTATCTGATATACCAAATTCTCATTAGCTGTGCCTATATCTCTCAGTTCTTCCGCCCCTCAATCATTTCAACTTGCATTTTTCACAATACTAAAAAGAAATTATAAGCAACTGACTGTACTGATATTCAAAAGCTCTCTCAAGGTACAAATTACTGTGAGAAAAGAGAAGGGATAGGGAGAGAAATGAGCTTTATGTCCATTTTATTCACATTTTAAAAGAAATTCTATTAGGTGACTATTTCTATCAAAGCAACAGATCCTACAGGAAAAACAGTTTAAGTACTTACATTAGAATTGTATTTACAAACGACTGCATTTTGTCCTTGCCATTAACTATTAAAGTAAAATATGATTATTAACAGCAAATCATTACCATGTTTAGTATTCATTTGGAATTAATACAAATCTTCATTCAATAAGAAGATAAGTTTTAAGTGTTTAGAGCTGGGATTTGGATACTATACAGTCTAAAGCAGGTTACTTATTTGTTCTTCAGCTACCTGGGGAATTGTAAACATAATACAGTTTGGAAACTGTATTTCTGATCATTAACCATTTCATAAAACATTTATTGACCTGCTATTATTTTCCAGATGTGGGGTTGCACTTTGAGACCATAAAACTTTTTTGAGTTGTGAGGAGATATTATCTTCCCCCACCTACCACGTATTTCCTTAAAGGAGACTTAGCTCATCTTCCCAAAGGAAAATACTATGGCTAATGCTGCTCTCCCCTCAGTATGTAGTCTTCTTCCTTCTCTGTGGGAAAGTGAATCATTTGATTAGTGTTTGAATGCAAAGGACTTGGAATCTACTGGACTAAGTCACCTGTATGGGAAAATCTGTGTCTCAAAACCACACAAGGGCCCACCATTTTGTTCCCACACTTTATTAGCTTCTTGAATCCAGAAAAGTGGTGTTTAAAAAAACACACACAAAAATAACTCTTCATCAATGAGCTCTTGACCAGGTTGTTAACCACTATCTCTAACACTCACACTGACAGAGTAACACAACCAGAACACCAAATTTCCCGGGCCACCCATGTGGACCTATGGTCCAAGTAGGGCCAATGAGGACTTTCCCTAAAAATAACATACAGCTACTGGAAGAAAAACAAACTTTTTATTCAAGTGGCTAACTAGGACATGCTGGATATCCTCCAGTTTCCCCTTAATATTTAATTCCTAGCTTCCTCTGTACCATTGGAAGCTGATCTCTGTGGCCTGCATCAACTGAATTCCTTATACTCAGATGGATTTGGCTCATGGGAGACACTGGAAGATTAGAGAGAATGAAGGAAGGGAGGTTGGACTATCTATTCTCCCAGTCCTCTCCCTCTGGGTTGCAGTTTGGCAGGAGCTGGGACTTTCCATTGAAGGCCACTCATCCAGTTTGGTGGGCCTTTTACAACCGCAGTACTCACCGATCCTTCCATTTATTCCTTCAGCCTTAAAGAGCAATCATTCTCCTCCCTGGGAGCCCAACATTCCTCGTCATCCTTGCAGCTGTCTCTTAACCCACCTGAAATTTGCAAATAGCCTCCTTATTTAAGCCTCTTTAATCATCCCTTTTGACTGTGCCATTTCTTTTCTGCAAAGTAATCCAGGCTGCTATATATCATGACAGCAAAAGAACAAGCCTTAGTTTGAAAATGCCCATTAATTTGCCTTATAGAGAAACCCTGAGTTGTTTAAGTCCATTGAAAAAAGTCAAGGTAAGAGATGAAGAAAAACAGATACCTACCTAAAAACTGTTTGTTTATTTTGGCTACATGAAGAAGAAAGGAGAAAGGGGGAAGGACGAAGGAGGAAAGGAGGAAGGAGGAAGGAGGAAGGAGGAAAGGAGACGGAAGAAGGAAGAAGGAAGAAGAAAGAAGGAGAACAAGAAGAAGAAGCGGGGGGAGGAGAAGAAGAAGAAGAAAAAAACCTGGAGCACTCCAATTCTATGATTTAATGCATTTCCATTTTCTTTGAGGTAGTTTGGACTGAGGTTTTGACACTAGCAACTGAAAAGAGAGGTATGTGTTCTATAATGGAACATATGCAGTGCTGAGAACTTCACATTCTGCAACATTCATAAAAAATAGGGCTTATGGGAGGAAAAAAGAGCTGAGGGTAGAGCATTCAAAACCTATACAATCACAAACCTGTATCTCAATCAATAGCAAAAATAATCTTAATGAAAATACTATCTCAGTTTCTAAAAGAGACACACTACATTTCCAATATAAGTAAACCACAGTAAGCAATGTTGCACAAAAGGTTTTCAAGAGAAAGTATATGGTCAAAACTGATCCTCATAGAAGATCATGAAGTGCACAGATATCTTGGATACTAGAAAACTGATCCACGGTGTGCTGCAATCAGCTGTGTAAGTGTACTTGTGTTTAACTACTGTTACTTGATAGCAAAGAGACTTAATGGCCTGGGGAAAAAATGTGTATAAATCAATGTCACTTCTATATTATGCAGACATCATTACCCTATTTACAAGTAACATGTAAGTTAATTCACACTGTGGAAGCATGACATGCACCAGAATAGACTATTGTCTTATGCAGCTATCATTATTTCTTTGGTCCACTGGTGATCTAGAAAGATACACGTGTCATATTTATGTAATCATTAATTAACTCTAAGTGCTTAAAAACACAAATGTATCTGTATTTCATTTCCATACAATCTCCCTGTCTCAATCTATCATAAAAACTTTTTGTTTTAGCATCATAGATGCAATGCCTTTATATACCATTAATCTAAAAATATCTACAAGGAATCAAAAGATATCTTGAAACAAATAAAATGAGAAAACAACAACACAAAACTCTTATGGGACACAGCAACAGCAGTCCTAAGAGGGAAATTAGTAGTATTACAGGCCCACTTCAAGATATAAGGAAAATTTCACACAATCTAACTTTATACTTAAAGGAACTAAAAAAAGAACAACAAAGAAAGGCCAAAGAGAGTGGAAGAAAGAAAATAATAAAACCAGAGCAGAAATAAAGATAAACCTTTAACCAGACTCATCAAGAAAAAAAAGAGAGAGGACCCAAATAAATAGAATCAGAAATGAAAGAGGAGAAGTAACAACTGACTACACAGAAATACAAGTGATTGTAAGAAAATACTGCGAACAACTATATGCCAACAAATTGGAAAATCTGGACCAAATAGAAAAATTCCTAGAAACATACAATCTTCCAAAGCTGAGTCAAGAAGAATCAGATAAACTGAATAGATTAATTATAATTAATGAAATGGAAGTATTAATAATAATAATAATAAAACCTCCCAGGAAACCATCAATGAAATTAAAAGAAAACCCACTCAATGGGAGAACATATTTGCCAATGATACATCTGAAAAAGAGTGAATATCCAAAATTTATAAAGAACTTATACAACTAATACCACAAACAAACAAATAATCCAATTAAAAAATGGGCCAAGGAACTGGATAGACATTTCTCCTAAAAGACCAACAGACATATGAAAAGATGCTAAATGTCACTAATCATCAGATAAATGCAAATTAAAACCACAATAAGATATCACCTCACACCTGTGAGAATGGCTATCATAAATAAATCAATAAATAACAAGTGTTGTTGAGGATGTGAAGAAAAGGGGATCCAGTGCACTGCTGGTGGGACTGAAGACTGGTGCAGCCACTGCGGAAAGCAGTATGGAGTTGCCTCAAAACATTAAAAATGGAACTGCCTTATGACCCAGTAATTCCACTTCTGAGAATTTATCAGAACAAACCCAAAAACACTAATTAGAAAGAATATATACACCTCTATGCTCATTAGAGCATTATTTACAATAGCCAAGATTTGGAAGCATCCCAGTGCCCATTAGTAGATGAGTGGATAAAAAAGCTGTGGTACATTTACACAGTGGAATACTACTCAGCCATAAAAAGAAGGAAATCTTATCTTTTTCAACAGCATGGATGGACCTAGAGAGTATTATGCTAAGTGAAATAAGCCAGTAAGAGAAAGACAAATACCATATGATTTCACTTATATGTGGAATCTAATGAAAAAAAAAAAAGAAAAACACAAACAAAATAGAAACAGACTCATACAGAAAACAGACTGACAGCTGTTAGAGAAGAGTGTGTCAGATCCTCTGTCAGCTGAGATTCGTGAATGATGGGTGAGTCAGAGGCTCCCACCCTACACACACACCACTTTTTACTCTACAAGAATTAGATGGGAACTTCCATTGTGTTAAGTCATAGATTCATCTATTCCAGCAGCTTGTGTTGTTTTAATTAATATACAGAGCCTCTGTTGACCTTTACCTAGGTTCTTACTCAAAAATTGCAGACCCAGATGCGGGGGCGGGGAGATAATTTTTATTTCATCTTGTGTTACTTTGCAACTAATCCAGCACTTAAGTGAATAGGGAACATTTCTGGGGCTGCCCAGCAGGGAGTTTCACTTAGCCAACCAGTTTCCTTTTTCAGTTGATGTGTGTTAGCCAAGACACTTTTGGTTGCAAGAATCATAAATCTATCCAAATTGTTTCACATAAAAATGAATTATTTGAAGATATATTGAGTCTTACTGAATTCATGAATAAACTTTGTGCAAAGAAATTAGGATCTGTCAGGAACTGAGGAATCTACGGCCTCTGAGGTGAGCTAGTGTTCTGTTTCTGCTCTTTCTGCATGTCCAGCCCCTTCAGCCTCACCTGCTTACTCATTAGGCTCATGGTCCAACATGGCCACCAACTCGATATTCACCAACATGGAACAGCAGTCTCTGAGATAAAATTGACAGAAGGAAAAATGATCGATATGAATGGATCTGATAAATCAACATGGTCTCTGATTCAGTGAGCCTTATATATCAAACCTTAATTAGGTCTTAATTGCTCTTGGATTAGTGATGTGTTACTCTCCAGACCAATTAATCTCGACTGAGAGGGGTGAGCTGCAAGATCTATACTCCTGGACGATGTTTAAGACAGGCCACCGTGGACAATGGCAGTCAGCTGAGCTCACCTTTTGTGCTACACTTACTCTTAGTTTGCCAAGAAAGTTACCTAATTTCCCTGAGCTTCAGCTGCCTTTCTTTGAAACTTAGTGATAAATACCATTTTGCTGGTTACTTTTATTGGGGGGAGAGGGGTACTAAATTAGGATATTTTTGCCAGGTACTCAATATGGTGGCTCATGTACCTCTCTTAATTACAAGCCCCAGTCGAAATTGGGAGGTATGCAGTGTAGTGGCTACAATGATCAACTCCAAGACTGAACATCAGATTTACCACCTATGGAAACCTAGGCAAGTTACATCATGTCTTTATCCCTTTTTACTCATGTGTAAATGAGAGTAATGTTAATAACCTACCTCATTCATCTTCAATGAGGATTAAATGAGTAAATATCATTAGGAGTTTGAACAGTATCTAACATAGTAATGGCTCAAAAAATGCTGGCTATCATTGTCACTGTTAGTAATATTATTATAGCCATGTCTTATAACCAACAGTCATGCTGCAAGTACCTAAAAACCAATATAAGAGGAATGCATCCAGATTAGTTGAATTTTCATATACATGCACTCCAAATTCTAACATGAGGGATGTAGTTTAAAGAAGTCTGCTCCACATATAAATCTTAATATTTTTATGAAAGCACATCACAAGATGCTAGTGCTAACACAACAGTGGATTCTAAATAAATCTTAAAGGGCACTGTACTACATTCAGAGAAATAGCTTGGGAGAAGGCTAATAGAGCCAATGCCAATGTGTTCTGTGAATCAGTCACCCAGTACGACAGCAGGCGCTGTGAAAGGGAATGATACAGCTCATGTAAAATGGGAAAATCGCTTGAGAGATAAACAATGACATGCCTTATAAACATGTGCTTCAAAGACGTCACCTTTATCATTCCCCTTCATATATTTTTCTTTCCTACTTTTCACAATAAAAATAAGGCTATTACTTCATTTATAGACACAGGGAAACATATCTAGGCAGTAAAATAAATAAGCATGTTATTTTTATTTGACATGATTAATCCAAAATGCCATTCGAGTCACTGTTATATTAGTGGCTGTATCAAATAAACACCAACACTGGAGTGGCTAAACATGCAGAGGCTTATGTATCATTCTTGTAACAATTCATTAAGGATGTTCCTGATTCATGGGCAGCTCTCTTCTCCAAAATAATTCTTTCTACTCTGTAGACTGGTGACTCCTATGGCCACAGATTCCTCTGTACAAAGTGAGGAAGGGAAGATGGAGAAGGTCATCTGTTTCTCACCATCTTGTCCCTACAATGAAATATCCTCTCCACTCTTACTCAGTTGACAAAAACTACTCCTGTAGCCTGTCACAAATGCAAGGATGCTCTGGTGCCGCTGGTAGCAGCTGTGAAGTTGGTACACTGTTAGACAGTCATTTCCAATGGCTTTATTAGATGCTAGTCTCTTTCTGCCACAGCTTTATCAGCTAGATACATGGAAGGAGATACCTGTAATTATAAACCCAAGGGTCTTGCCAGTTATTTAAAGACATTAATTCTAAAAGATAGAAGTAGTTCAAGTGGAAAGAAAACCCTAAGAAACTTTAATCTATCTTCTTAAAAGCTTCTCTCCCTACTTCACTCTTCCCCTCAAATCATTACAGGATACAGGGAGGAAACTGAGGTTGAATTTCTCTAAACATATGTCTACTCTACTCCCTCTAAGAAAGAAAAAGAATCTATTTTTAGGAAGATTTAAGTGACCTTTCCAGAACTCTAATAACCTTCTGGGGAAGATTTAGTACTAGTAATGATCAGCAGAATATAGACAAATCTTTTCATCATTGGGGATATCCTTTTCTTACCTAATAGTAAAAAGATTGAATTGAAATTTTCCTAAAGATCTTTTCAGTTATAATCACCCATGAATTAAACACTGGTGAGGAATGAAGGACATGGAGGGCTTGTGTAAATGTGGTAGTAGATATTGGCTCTTTAGAACCAGTTCATTGATGTGAACACTTTTACTTTGATGAAACATGCAAAAAACAGACCTTAGTCTCTCAATCCTGTATGGCTTCATTTTGTCCTACTTAGCATATGTATTACCAAAACATCAATAAATAAAAAACTCTCACCCAATCAGTGATAGCACTGCCAACAATCAAAATGTCAGTGCCATCAGCACCTAGAAGCATAAAGACATGCAAACAAACAAACAAAACTCAGTGGAACAAATCTGAGCCAACTCTTTTCAAAACTAAATATTAAATAATAATCAATGTGATATTCCAAAGTAACCAATTAACATAGAAGAAGAAGCTTTAATATAATGTTGGTAACAAACACTCCCAAATGTAAAGCACATAGAACATAGATCTGTAAATAGAAAATTTAGCCTAAGAAAGACAATTTGAGATGATCAATTATCTCACAAAGGCCAAAAATCTCAGCTTCTAGATTTCAATAGAAGGCCACCTGAGTTTACAAAATGTAGAATGCCTCGTGCATTTACACTCACAGAAGTTAAGATCTGAGTGATTCACTCTAATTCAAATGAAGCTATCACAATATCCCCAGGAAATTTAATTCGATCTCAGAAGGGAACTGACCAAAGACTAAATGGAATGTTTAGGAACTAAAAGTCACATATTATACAAAACATACCCTCCCTGCATACCTGATGAATCAATGGCCTTACTATATGTTGCATTCATTTGCCTGAGCAAGTCATCTAATAGAAAATAAGCAATAAAGTGTGCAGTGGCGATGAAGGTCACCCTAACATGTCGAGGTGCTAAATAATGACATTGGGAAGTATTAAAGGACAAACTACACAGCCCATCCTAAAATCTTGTGGAGCCTCAATTCCTCCAGATAGAAAATTCAAATTGAAAAAGGTTTTAGAGATCAGTTCATCTAACTCAAACATTCTAGTATTCTGAAGCAGATAAGCTGTAGGTCATACATTCTCTACAAATATCACAATATCTTTTCTTCGGAAAATGCAATGACTTGTCAATATTCGATTATGAAAAAAAAAAGTTTGATTTGTTAGACAAGAAGCTCTTGGGTACTTTTATTTGCAACATGGATGAGAATTAATTGTTTAGAGAAAGGTTATAAAATGTAGAAAAAGATAGTAAAATAACATCTAAAGAAGAAAATTTAAATCACCCATATCTCTATCTGCTACAGATAACCCCTGCATTACTTTTGTACTGTACTCAGTTAGAAGATGTGACTTTAAATGAAGGTTCATCTATAAAATAAAAGATATGTATAAATACAGGAGTAAACAGCTTTGAGGTAATACCCACAACTATTGTAGTTAAATTAACTTTTCAAACATTCCCTAAAGCACTTGAGAAACCTTTATTTGCATAGAAACAGCCCATATGTTAATTGAAAATCATTCCAATCTCCTAACTCAAACAAGTTTCCTAGGGATCTATCACACACAGCACTCACTTTGTCTGCCTGGCTTTTCACACCAAATGGTCTTAACTATAATTGAATTTCCTTTAATATTTTCATTAATTCACACTGCATTTATACAGACTTCCCTACAAAGTCCACATTACAGTTTAATTCTACTGCAGAATGATTTAGAAAATTATATCAAGATAGAAAAAGAAAGTGACATTTTCAAAACTTTACAACTAATAAGAATATCTATGAGGTCTACAGTAAAATCAAGTCTAAATTATAATGTTAATGTAATCTAAGAATTCAAGTTAATGATGTGATGAAACATTACACTAATTTTAGGAGGAACATAAAGATTTTTGTCTCTTTGTTATCCCACTATTTGAAAACAGGTGCAAGATTTTAAGCAAATTTGGATGATAAACCTAATAAATGTAAGTAATGTGAGGCACACAGAGTTTTTTTTGGAGACCCCATAATGATTGGGCGAGGGCAGTAAATAGATTTCAGAGAAATAAGCAATCACCTTCCAGAGTAGCTTCAAAAGCTGATCTTCTCCTGAGCTGCTGACCAACTGCACATATTTATTCCAAGATGCACAGAAGTGGAGATTTATCTAACAACGTCTACTGTTTCTCCTATGGTCAATGAGAACTGCACGAATGTGCATAAATACAGAATATAGACAAATTTGAGCTCCTAATTTTAATACATAAAACAGATGGCCATTAGCATAAATTCAACCAAGTGGCCCTCCACTATAAAGAGATTTTTTAAATAAAGACCCACCCAGTTTTTTGGCAACCTAAGGGTAGTTGTTGGTACTGCTAACAGTTCTGATGAATAGCTAATAACAAGCAACAATCTTTTTTGTTTTATATAAACTATAAAATAGAGATCCCATAAACTCAATGCATACAAGCAGAATAAACAAACAAAAAAGGCTTATCATCAGCATATTCCTGAAAAATACTGATAAAGAGAAAAAAATTTAAAGCAGCAATAGAAAGTGAAAACATACATTACATACAGAAAAACAGAAATAAGAATAATAGTAGACTGCTCTTCAGAAACATTGCAAACCAGATGGTTACTGAGTTAAAATCTTTAAAACACAACTATGGTGGCAATGGAAGGAGAGACTTTACACCAGCAAAAATATTTTTTAAAACTAATGGTGAAACAACAAAGACAGTAAATTTGAGAGATTTCATTTTCCAGCGCTTGAACTTCAACAACTGTTAAAGTCAGTCCTCCCTCCTGACAGAAGGAAAATGATACCAAATGCAAATGAGGATTCAAGAGCACTAGAAGTGGTAAATGTGAGAGGAAATATAAGACTTGTTTTCATTACTTAAACTTTCCAAAGGTAATTAGGTGTTTAATGCAAAATGATGTTTCAAGATATTTGAAAAGATTGATTGAAAAGATTGAAGTCATACAAAGTATGTACTCTGAATATATAAGAATTAAATTAGGAAAACAACAACAACAAAACCTCAGAGAAATATCTGTAAAATGCCCAGGTATTTGGAAATTAAACAGCACACTTCTAAAAATATCCTGAGGCCAAACAAGGGTGATTTTAAAATTCCTTAAACTAAATAAAAGTGAAAACACAGTCCTTATGAATTTGTAGCACGCATGTAAGTAAATTAAAGTTTAGAGGGAAAATTTATAGCATTAAACACTAATGGTGAAACAAAGACAGTAAATTTATTAGAAAAGAAGAAACATCAATTTCAGCATCTAAGTTTCCACCTGCAGAAACTAGAAAACAAAATTAACCCTTCTTCCCCCCAAAAAAAGTAGAAATCAACGAATTTAAGTGGAAAATCAATGAAACTAAATGCTTGTTTCTTGAGAAGTCCTGCAAAATTGATAAATGCCAGAATGAACAGGGAAAAAAGAGAGAAGACAGAATTCCCAATATGAGGAATAAAACAGAGAATGTCAGTACAGATTCAACAGAAAAGAGTAGTGAAGCATACACAAAAAAAAGATCCACTAAATCATAAACTTTAAAAGAGTGAATTTTATGTTTTATGAATATATCTCAATAAAATAATTGTAAAAAGGAACGATATGCAACTTCATGCCAATAGGTCAGAAAACTTCGATAAAATGAAAAAAATTCTTAAAGAATCCAAAATGCACTCAGGAAGAAATAGACAAACGGAATATCCCTATCACTAAAAAAGAAAATGCACTTACCTCAGCCAGGTTCCCCTTCCACGTGGAGGGAACGCGGAGGTCACCACTCCGCCTTAATAAATAAAAATCGACCATTCTTCTTGGATCCATAAGAGAGGGGAGGACACAGGTAATCGCACTGCACCCAAGAGTGGAGACAGACAGGCAAACACAGGGAGTCATGACTGACCTGAGCAGAGACTCAGGAAGGAAACGCCCCCAAACCACTGTGGGGGCAGGAAAACCTAAACTGTGCTTGAGGAATTGCAGGAGGATCGCCTCAAAGACCTTTGAGAGTTAAAAACTCTAGGCACCCAGGGATAGGATGGGAGGGAGCCCAGAATATTGTGAGATTTATCTTCAGGGGCTTCCCCAGGTCTCCACAGTAAATATCAGAGAAAAACCCCTCTGATGTAGTGTGGAGAGTGGCTAGTGTTTGGACAGGTTCAAGCCTTGGACTAATGAGAGGGCACAGTCCTCTCATGGCCACGTGCAAGTCCCAGCTTGGAGGGCAGAACCCTCCCAGCACAATTATAGCCAAAAGCCATAGCTGTAAGCTTGAACCTATGGTCTGAACACGTGGCCCCACGTGTCTGAGTGATGTGGGCTTGATAGAGTTCAGGTGCATATAATTGAGTCGATTAGAAGAGTGTAATCATCTTGACCACGCCCTTACTTTGCCTGGTGGAATCTGGCTATGAAATAAAGACATGGCTTGTAGTCCCTGGCGCTGTTGCTAGCTCTCCATCAGAGAGGCTCTCCGTCAGAGAGGACAGCGTCCCACCCAGACCCAGCTTTTCTTCTCTTGTCTGTCTTTTCTCAATCCTTCACCACCCCCTCTCAGGGTCACCGGACCTGGCTGAGCTGGTGCAGCACATAAGGCACCCAATGTGGGGCTGAGTATGCCATGGCTGTGCTGGCTCACCACAGGAAGAGGGGGAAAGAACCATTCTGAAATGCACCAGAGCACTCTGTTCTTAACAACCCTCCACTCAGGGGAAACCAATTAACCAGATCCTAACCCAGCCGTGGGCAAACTATGGCCCGCGGGCCGGATCCTGCCCGTTTGAAATGAATAAAACTAAAAAAAAAAAAAAAAGACCGTACCCTTTTATGTAATGATGTTTACTTTGAATTTATATTAGTTCACACAAACACTCCATCCATGCTTTTGTTCCGGCCCTCCGGTCCAGTTTAAGAACCCATTGTGGCCCTCAAGTCAAAAAGTTTGCCCACCCCTGCCCTAACCCAGTGATGCGAACCTTTTGAGCTCGACGTGTCAGCATTTTGAAAAACCCTAACTTAACTCTGGTGCCGTGTCACATACAGAAATTTTTTGATATTTGCAACCATAGTAAAACAAAGACTTATATTTTTGATATTTATTTTATATATTTAAATGCCATTTAACAAAGAAAAATCAACCAAAAAAATGAGTTCGCGTGTCACCTCTGACACACGTGTCATAGGTTCGCCATCACTGCTAACCTGTGGAGGAATGATCAGAACCCAACTCACCAAGGGAAGAGGAGTAACCCAATCCAGCCATGCTACCCATCCTGTCCCACTTCAGGGGCAAGAAGACCCTTGAGAAATTCTTGCGATGTTCACAGCCCCCATGCATAGGCTCACTGAGAGAATGAGATCTAGTCACAGGACTGTGGATGCTCCCCTCCCCCCTCACCTCGCCCCCAGGTCACTCAGGACCTATTTACAGCAGTTCTGACAGGGGTGAGGTGGTAGCTCATTGTGGTGGCAATTTGCATTTTCCTGGAGATTGGTGGCGTTGAGCACCTATTCATATACTTGGTGGCCATTTGGATGTCTTTTTTGGAAAACTGTCTATTCTGCCCATTTTTTAAAATTTGGATTGTTTGGGCTTTTTTGGTGGGAATGTCAATTGGTGCAGCAACCATAAAAAACAACATGGAGGTTCCTCATAAAGTTAAAAATAAAACTGCCATATGATCCAGCAATCCCAGTTCCAGGACTATATCCAAAGGAAATGAAAACAGGATATTGAAGAGATGTCTGAATTCCCATGTTCATTGCAGCATTATTCACAAAAGCCAAGATATAGAAACAACCTAAATGTCCATAAATGGATGAATAGATAAAGAAGATATGAAATGGAAACACACACACACACACACACACACATACACACACACAGAGAAATACTCATTATCCATGAGAAAGAAGGAAATCCTGCCATTTGCTACAAACTGTTAAATATCTTACAATTTTATGTGCCAATTAAGAAAAAAGAAAAAGAAGAAAAAACAATTAAGAAATGGACGAAAGATCTTAAGTGGGCTACCTAAAGATATGTATATGGCAAATAAGCATATGAAAATATATTCTACATCAGATGTCATCAGGGAAATGCACATTGAAACAACAAGATATCACTACACAACTGTTAGTGTGTGACCAAAATCTGGAACACTGACATCAAATGCTGGTGAGGGTGTGGAGCAATAGGAACTCTCACTCATTACTAGTGGAAATGCAAAGCAGTAGGGGTACTTTGGAAAGCAGCTTGTCAATTCCTTACAAAACTAAACCTACTCTCACCATACAATACAACACTTGCACTCCTTGGTATTCACCCAAAGTGGTTGAAAATTTATGTCCACAAAAAAACCTGCACAAGGATGTTTATAGCAACTTTATTCATAATTGCCAATTTTTGGAAACAACCAAGATGGCCCCAGCTGTTTTGGTTCAGTGGATAGAGTGTCGGCCTGAGGACTGTAGCATCCCAGGTTCAATTCTGCTCAAGGGCACACGCCTGGGTTGCAGGCTAGATTCCCAGTGTGGGCTGTGTAGGAGGCAGCTGATCAGTGATTCTCTCTCATCATTGATGTTTCTATCTTTCTCTCCCTCTTCTTTCCTCTCTGAAATCAATAAAAATATATTTTTTAAAAAAGAATAAGGTATAATAAAAACTGTAGTCATAACATTAAATTTTAAAAAAAGAAAACTACCAAAATGTCCTTCAGTAGGTGGATAAATAAATTCTGGTACATCAAGACAATAGAATATTATTCAGGGTTAAAGCTAAATGAGCTATCAGACCATGATAAAATATGGAGGTAACATAAATGCATATTACTAAGTGAAAGAAGCCCAATCTCAAAAGACTTCTTACTGCATAATTCAAAGCATTAGACACTCTGGAAAAAGTAACAATATGGAGACAGTATAAAAGGTATATGAATGGCAAACAGGCACATGAAAAGATTCTTAACATCATTAAACCTTGGGGAAATGAAAATTAAAACCACAATGAAATACCAGTACACACCAACTAGAATGACTAAAATTAAACAGAAAAATCAAGTATCATTGAGGATATGGAGCAATTGGTATTCTTATATAATAATGTTGGTTGAAATACTTGAAAATGATACAGCCACTTTGGAAAACAGTTTAGCAATTTCGTATAAAGTTAAACATACACTAACCATAAAACGCAGCAATACAATACTAGGTATTTACCCAAGAGAAATTAAGACATATGTCAACTGAAATACTTGTTCAAAAGTGTTTATAACAGCTTTATCTTAATAGCCCCAAACTAGAATGAACCCAAATACCATCAACTAGGGAATACACAAACTAGTGTATCAAAAAGATGTAACAATTTTCAGCAATAGAAAAGCAAAAGAATCAATGTTCTGATATTTGAAATAGTGCGGATGAATATTCAAAGCATGAATGGAAGAAGTCAGACATAAAGATTACCTACTGTTTAGTTTCATGTATGGAGAAGGCAAAACTCTAGCAATAGCCCTAGCCGGTTTAGCTCCATGGATAGAGTGTTGGACCCCAGACTGAAGAGTCCTGGGTTTGATTCTGATCAAGGGCACATACCTCGGTTGCAGGCTTGATCTCCAACCCTGGTCAGGTGTGTACAGAGGCAACCAACCGATATGTGTCTCTCTCACATCAATGTTTCTCTTTCTCTCTCCTTTCCACTCAATGGAAAAATACTGTCCGGTGAGGATTAACAAAAAACAAACAAACAAAAAACAACTGTAGCAATAGAGAGCAGACCAGTGGTTGCTTGGGTCTGTGGACAGGTGCGGGGAGACTGAATTCAAAGGAAGTACAACACCAAGAAATTCGGGGGATGATGGGAAAGTTCTATATTTCCATGTGGTGGTGATTTGGACTTTCAAACTTACTTAAATTGGTGAATTTTGTATGTAAATTATTCTTCAACTTACCTAATAAAAATAGAACAAAAATATCAATGTCTGAAAGTTAATTGTTCATAAATGCTTAGATTCGGACAATTCTCAAAGGATCTAATGAATAAATTATTAGATGAAACCTTTTTTTGGTACTATTGTTAAGCAGAGTATGATAGATGAGTAGTTTTGACCAGCATAGTAGATAATGAAGTTTCCAGATTAAAAATAAAGCAATCAACTCATAGGCTAACCATCATTCAATCACACACACATTTTCGGTCCAAATATTGTATTACTTCTTTGTAATTTCTAATTGCCAAAAGTAGACACTTGGAACAAAGTATAAGAAAAAAGAGATTCCTGGCCAGGTGGCTCAAATGTTTGGAGTGTTGTCCCATATACCAAAAGCTTACGGGTTTGATTCTCAGTAGGGAAGGCAACTGATCCATGTTTCTCTCTCACACATCAATGTTTCTCTCTCGCCCCCACCCTGTCTCTCTCTAAAATCAATAAAAACATCTCCTAGGGTAGGGATTTAAAAAAATTAACTATTTTTAAAATACCATGGGCAGGACCAGAGAAAAAGGATATGCTTTACTCCTCATGAACATTGCAAAACTTTGAATAAAATAGTAAATAACCAGTTCACATATTCACAAAAGCCAGGTGACTACGAAAGAAGATTAGTAACCCCAGATCAAATTCATAGTCAATGGAACATAGTGCAGTTTATCTAGGAATTCTGAGTTTTTTCTCAGTTAATCTGCCAGAATAGTACAAGAATGACATTTCCCCTAAACTGAATTTCAACTTTGTATTGATTGGCACTTCCTAGGTTGAAAGTATGTGTCTTAGACTTTCTCCAATCATGGCATATCCTATATTACACATGTAACAGGCGCTTGCTATATTGTCATCTTTGCAAGCAAAACGATGCCACTGTAAGTTATTAGCATATGAATTGCTCTAATCCCTTGAAAGGGAATAAACTGTCACAAATGCTCAGGATAAGGGAGGTTACTCCTTACTTCAGTGCACTTCATTAGAGAAATAAAGACATAAATGGAATTTCTTAATCCATAGAACACCTGTCACAAAACATAAAAAAACCACTTTCTCATTTAAGACTAAACTAATTTTCTCCACGTCTTCTGTCTTCCTATATAGTTAGCATCATAAGTAGGGTACTGCAGCATGATAGTATTTGGAAAATTTGGAAGTCTTAGGTTTTCCCCAAGTTTTTTTCACAACTTGTTCTTTCTTCAAAGGAACCATGCAAATTTCACAATCACAGGCTTATAAGAAACCCAGCAAGTTTAGCTGGATTTATGAAGCCATTTTTCTGATAGTTGAACTAAGGGAGGGAGGGGGTGAGATAGATAGATAGATAGATAGATAGATAGATAGATAGATAGATAGAGATAGACAGATATTAACATGAGGCAGTGTAGCATCAAGCAGTGGTCCTCAAACTTTAGCCTGCACCAGAATTACCTGGACAACTTGTTGAACACAGATGGCTAGGCCCTACTCCAGTTTCTAGTTCAGTATATCTGGGATGGAGCCTGAAATATTGCATTTCTAATTCCCAAGAGATGCCATTACAGGTTCTGGGGACCCATTTTGAGAGCAACTGGCATAAAAGTTAAGAACATGGGTGTTGGTATAAAAAAAAAAGGCTGTGGGTCTGAACTAATTATGATCAGTCTACCATCCCTTTGAGTAAATTTTCTAAGCCTCAGCTTCCTCATCAATAAAATAATAATAGTTTCATGTCTTTTTATTGATGAGAGGATTATATAAAGTTCTTATAACAAGTTTATCATTGCATGGCAGACTCTAGACATAAATAATCATTACCAACTCATAATCACCAATAGTAGTTAACTATGTAGGCTGGTGGCATTTTGGAAAGGGTATCCTAGAGCTTGTAACCAGGTGAGTATTTTCCTAGCTCTTCACTCTAAAAGCTCCAGGCTTTCTATCCGTGAGCTCTGACCCTCAAAGCTAAGGATTTTCTTAGCAGCTAAATCGATGAGCTTTGCTTTTTCTTTCTCTCATCTATTGATAGAATCTAACTTCAGTGCTAAAAGAAAGGGAGAGTTAAGCAAATCCTTGCTATCCTGTCAATAGTTTTCAGATTAGCAACGATCTGAAGTAGAGAGGAGATCCAGATTACTATTAGTTTTAAAATATATTTTTATTGACTTCAGAGAGGAAGGGAGAGGGAGAGATAGAAACATCAATGATGAGAATCATTGATAGACTGCCTCTTGCACATCCCCTACTGGGGATCAAGCTTGAAACCCAGGCATGTGCCCTGACTCAGAATGAAGCCATGACCTCCAGGTTCATAGATAGATGCTCAACCACTGAGCAACACTGGCTGGGCAGATCCAGATTCTTAAGAAGCCAGACCTATTAGGCTGTGCGCTAACGCATACACCTTGGAGCTTCTCTTGTGGGCTGGCTATTGAATGGAAGCTGGTCAAGCAAAGATCTTCCCTAAATATGATCCAAGAGCGTTTATGAGTTAAATGAATTAATAAATAAACATCCTCAACACGTTGTAGGGGCACCACACAGAGCAATGGATCAACTCATCTTTAGTGAAGAGAGGGACTTCTAGATGTAAAAAGAAAACTTTTATAGCTTAATAACTTTTTGTTGACTAAAATGATACCATTTATTATAATTCATCAGAGGAAAAAAGGAGTGGCAAGCTAATAAAAAATGGCTATCTCTTTACTCTAGAAAGCAATTAGACTTCAGTTAAATTAGTATGGTAGGACTTGAGCACTTTATGTTTAAAATATATTTGCATGTTTATTAGGCCTCAGTTTATTATTTAAATAACTAGAGATTTGAAAATCTGCTTAGAGTATAATTTCCCCTCTGTGGTTTCTATGACTACTCTCCTCTTGATTTTAAGAACTCGTCCTAGTCAGACGTGTGGCTGTTGCTGCAGTAATAGGTTCCAGTTCTTGAGGAAATTACAATATTTGTAACAAATATATTTTTCCTGCCCCTACAGGGCATTTAGCACAATATCAAATACACCGCATGCTTATTGATTCCTTTGTTTAATCAGATGTACTGTGTTTAAAGTTCTTTGCAGTTCTCCAAGAGGTGTGGGAAATATTTTATGTCTCTGTAGAAAGGCATCTCAGTACCAATTAAGGTGAGAAAACTAATAGCTAGTGATTATCTAGTACTTCCTGCCAGGCACTGTTCCAAACCCTTATGTACTTTATTTTTTTATTTTAATTTTTTGTACTATCAAGTAAATTACAGTTTCATTTTTTATCTTCACAAGATGACATGTTTTTATTGATTTGAGAGAGAGAGAGAAAGGGAGAGGGAGAGAGAGAGAGAAAGAGAGAGAGAGATTGGCTACCTCCCATACATGCCCCGACCAGGGATTGAACCCGAATCTTAAGTATGTGCCCTGACTGGGAATCAAACCCACCACCTTTTGAGCCACGGAGCCAGGGCAACCCTTTTCATACTTTAATTTTACTTAATCTTTACAACAAGCCCAGGATTTAGTATCGTTGTTCCTATTTTTAAGATGAGACAACAGAGATTCAAGCAGGTTAAAAAATTTGCCCAAAGATTTTTTTTTATTTGCTATTAAATGACAAAAACAGGTTCTAAACCCATGCAGTCTGGTATCCTGATTCCTTCATAACTTTGCTATGTATAGAGTATGTTTCTTTCAACCTGAGGCATATAACTTGGTTCTATATGAAGGTAATGAATAGCCCATTAGCTGCCATGAATTGAATCAGCCAGTGAACTAGGTATAATGTACATTGATATGTTTCTTTCTGGTTTGAGACAAACACATACAGTTATTTAAATATTTCTAGGAATTCACCCATGGCCAGAGGTGTTCCAAGGTACTTGGCAAAGCGTCACTAGAAACACGAAGAAATATTCCAACACCCTAAGACACTCATCTACTGATTCCCTTGCTGGCATGATATCTTTATTTCAGAAAATTCAGGGGGCCTGGTGCTTAGACTGTTTTGTAAATGGAGAAATCTAAGACCCAAAACAGACCACTTATTCTGTGCCACCCTCTTCATTTCTTACATTTCAGGAACCCCTGTGGTCAGACCCATTACGTAGATGGAGCAATTTGAAACACAAACAATTCATGATTTGCCTAAATTTCACTCAAAACTTGTGCCTTAATCTATAACTGCTATTCAGTGTGTTAAAAAGCAATAAAGATGTTCTAAAGTCTTTAGAAGAACAGTAATTTAAACTGCACAAGAAAATGAAGTTTGATCACATATCCTTAATAAGGACATTATTTAATAAATAAGAAACCCTTTCTAGTTATTCCATGAAATTAAACGATATAAGATTTTATAGAAAAAAATCACTCCAATAAAATGTCTATTTCATAGTTCAATTAGCTCTTTATTGAACTCTAATTGGATTATACTCCGTCTTCTCACCTCTCCCAGATGATATTTTTAATGAATGAGATGGACAATTTAGAGATTACACACTTATCCCTACTCTCAGTTGTCTGGAAATCATTCTGAAGATTATGATCTCCAGGGCTCTTCCCATTTTCCCAAATTTTCATTCATGCTATGATCAAACAACATGAGGCACATTCTCACCTCCCAAAGCAAGTAAAACAAGTTCACTGCCATAAATGAAATTAGCCTTGGAAATTGCATTTCAATGCCATCATGCTGTAGTGTTTCTTCCTCTTTTTCTTCTCAACCCTCCTCCCAGCCAATGGCCACAACTCAGTTCTCAGCCTCTTCTTCATTGCCCGTTTTCAGAGATATTTACTACACAACCTATAAATCATAAAACAATGACCTCTGTAGCATGAGCTAGATGAACAATTGGCTTCGCGTTGGACAGACCTAGATTTATAGCCCAGTTCTGCCCTTCTCTGGCTCCCTGACCTTGGACACGTGAATTCATCTCTTTCCATCTCTGTCTCCTCATCTGTAAAATGGAGTAATAAAAACGCTATCAAGTGTTGTCAAGAATAAACAAAATGATGCAAGCTGAAGGGTAGCAGGACATGCCATCCAAAATATAACCGTAGGAGTTCAGGACCCACCACCTTAAAATACGTTACTTTGGCATTGTGACTATGTTGAGCTGCAGTCACTTGAAAAACACAAATGCAGGGCAAGGCTTTCTTTGAACACCCCTTGTCTGCCTAAAGAGAAATCCTCCAACAGGAACTCAGTTGTCATAAATCTCCCCGGGAGCTCCATCATTGCAGAAGAGGAGACGAAGTAGACACCACAACCTGACAACTGTGTCACAAACTCTCATACCTCCCATCTATTCTCCTAACGGCTCCTTCACCTTTCTAAGAGTTATTTACCGTTCCTCACGAGGCCAGCATCCATCGTCCCCTCTCCCTATTAAGATGGTATTTCATCCTGAATCCTAAAGTCACCTCTTTGGGAGTTACTCACTTTTCCTGGGTATTACCCATGCATATATGAGGTGTGTATGTTAACAAACTTCTGCTTACTCTCCCCACCACCCTTTTTTGACCTATCTTTTTTTTTTATAGGGATCTCAGCTAAAAACTCAGAAGGAGAAAGGGGAAAAATGTTTTTCCTTCTCTACAAAATTGTAACTTAGCAACAGAGCCAGGCATAAGTATATGCTCAGTAAAAGTTTAGGGAACCGAAAAAAAAACAATGCTTACTTAAGCCATATTTGTTTCTGAGATGGGCTACAAGAACCCATGACATTGCCAAGGCAAGGGGACAAAGAATGTCGCTCTGCAACTTGTCTCTGGAATGTCCCCACATCCTTGACACTTCCGCACTTTCACATGTCTATAGGCTCATGAAAAGCCAGGTCACTGTCTTAGTCTAACATATCCTTTTATGTTATATCTAAAATAAAAAATGTCATTGGGGCTGCTTCTTGCCGGTAGCAGCCTCCTTATGCAGCTCTTCGTATGGGCCTTAAAATGGTACTTCCTATCCCATATGTCTCTCTGTGCTTTTCCTATTTCCCTGCCTTTAATGTAATACATTTTAGTCCAGTAGGAATTCTTTCTAAGTTACTCAGTACCGGAAATGCCCTCTCTCCTAACTGGGCAGCAAGAAACCCTAACATGGCTTTTCCGCTTCCAGTTTCTCTTCAGCCATTTCAGGCATCCAGGTCCTACAGATCTCTGATACCTAAGAGGAACCTTCTATCAACAAGTAGCCCTCCCCTTCCTGCCTCAGGGTAAACCTTAGGCCCCTCAGAGGCAGTTAGTGCTAAGACCCATCCCTCTACTGCTCTGCTAGTGCTGGCCACCCCCATATCACAGGCCTCACCAGGAACCCAGCCAAGACCAACCCCCATGAAGCCATGTTCTCCATTCAAGCCTGACTCATCTGGCTTTTATCCTCTGCCTCCATGTCTCTTTTCCAGGGTCAGAGTCTTTCTGAAAGTTGAGATCTCCCTCCATACTGACACCCTGTCCCCCACCAACCACAACAATTCCCCTCCTGAGCCAGGAGAGGGTAAGACCTCAACACAGACTTCAACTGTGTCCAGCTGAAGTGGACTCTGCAGTCACCCCCTAATTGCTTTGGTACACAGATCATTTGACTTTTTATTGCTCTTTGTCACATCTATTCCTGGATCCTGAGTTTATACTTGCTGAAGCTCAGAAAAGAGCATAATTTGTGATGAACTTACAGTTCTCAAATTCTATGATGACAAAAGTCTGGAAGCAAGCCATAATATTCAAGTTTTATTATTACTTTTATGCTTTTTTCTGGAGTCTGTGTAAATCAAGTGGTGATGCTTCTATTGGCCAGAGCTATTTACCTAGTCAATGCCTTTTGAATCCTTCAAATGTAAGCCAAATATTTCAGTGGTTTAATTGCTCTCCCCAAACTTGGTTGATTATCAGCATCAGATGGAGTAGCTTTTCATAAATACAGATTTCTGATCCCCACAAGGGGCCTATTAAACTTTTGGAGTTGAGGTCATAGAATATTTGTCCCCCCAAATGTTCCCCAAGTGCTGTGGGTAATGAGCCCAATGTGAAAACAAATGAGCAGTGATGGAATGAGATTATTCAAGGAACCTGATATAATCTTACCCAGAGGAAAATCTTTCCCTGAGCCTACCCTTGGCCAGTTCCTATATCTTGTGTATGGTTCCTCAGCTTAGTGGGGTGTAAGGTGCACATAATTAAATCCAACATGACGATTAGATGAAAGATTCAAATCACACATGCTATACGTGGTGCCTAGGCATGGGCACAACATATTTCTGGCAAATGTTCTCCTAAGCATAACAGTAACAATACTTATTGAGCACTTATTAGGTTCTTACTCTCTTAAGTGCTTTGCATCTATTATCTCCTTTAGTCCTCATACCTTATGAAATTGAAATGAAATATTAAAATTACCTACCCCTACTACTCATATCTATCCAAAAAGCTCATAGCATAAATCCCAGAGTAAATAAGCACAATTTGGGCTGAAAGCCACATTTTCCCACAGCTACTTAATCAGTCATGTGTTTGAGGATAAAGTATCCATTCTACATTTCTCTCCAGCAGAAGGCCTACATACATTCTAGACAGCAAAATCATCATTTAAAGTATAAGAACATATTGTCCCACAAGCTGGCTTACCAAATTAACTCCCATAGCACAGACATCTATGTGAGATGTCTTTTACACATTTCAGAAGATCAGACACTTCAAATGTAATATTCATCTGCAAAGCCTTCCCTTAGACATAAAAGCATTGATTATCATTTCCCTCAATGCCGGATCAATGTGAGAGGCTAGATAGGTTAATGGAGAGGACACAGGTCAAAAGCATGTGCTAGTAGTCTTAAGATGAGTTTCTTTGGCCAAGTCACTTACTTCTCTATGTTTCTGCTTGATTGATTTGTTTATTTTCAGCATATTTACTAGATGCCTGTTTTTGCTAGGCACTGTGCTACATACATACTTAGGGATAAATCTGTGAACAAAACGGAAACAAAGCATATGGGCTACTGGGGAGGCAGAAATTAAACAAATAAAGTCACATAGTAATATGTTAAGATTAACACATCGATGCATAATTTACACACAATGTTAGCAATGTATAAAGGAAAAGTATTGGGAGTAACATTCTAAAAGAGGATGTAGATTTCAATGTCACTCTGAGGACATGAAAGTAACATCCAAACTAAGTCAAGGGAAAAGCATCCTGGGAATATTAGGTGCAAAGGAACTTAGCATTTGGAAGAAAGCTAAAGAAGGCAAACATGCCAGAGTATAAAAGGTGACGAAAGAGGCCCTGGATGAAGTAATTATGTGTATTTTAATCCTGAGTTTAACCAGCAAATACTGAAATATTTAAATCAATAAAAAGAGGACATCGCTATATATTTCACAGTTGTTTTCTACCTAAGGAATAATGTGATTGCGTTTATGGCTACACCTTATACTAGTGTCATACAAAGTAAGGTAGCTTTTACTTTTACTACTAGCAATTTTTTTCAACATACACACTATAGAGCAGCGGTTCTCAACCTGTGGGTCGCGACCCCTTTGGCGGTTGAACGACCCTTTCACAGGGGTCGCCTAAGACCATCCTGCATATCAGATATTTACATTATGATTCATAACATTAGCAACATTACAGTTATGAAGTAGCAACGAAAATAATTTTATGGTTGGGTCACAACATGAGGAACTGTATTTAAAGGGCCAGAAGGTTGAGAACCAC
Organism: Myotis lucifugus; assembly: GCF_000147115.1. NCBI lineage: Eukaryota > Metazoa > Chordata > Mammalia > Chiroptera > Vespertilionidae > Myotis > Myotis lucifugus. Next base: position 17,453,166 of record NW_005871056.1, read on the forward strand.
TGCTATAGAGACTCTTCTTTTTTTTCTTTCTTTCTTTTTTCCTTTTTTTTTTTTGGTTAATCCTCACCTGAGGATATTTTCCATTGATTTTTTAGAGAAAGTGGAAGGGAAAGGGAGAGACAGAGAGAGAAACATTGATTGGTTGCCTCCCACATGGGCCCTTGGTACGTATCCTTGACTAGAATCAAACCCAGGACCATTCGGTCTTCAGGCTGATGCTCTATCCACTGAGCCAAACTGGCTAGGGTGAGACTCTTCTTTATTGTGTCTCAAGAATTTTCCAAAGAGCACTGAGGAAGAAGGATGCGTAAACATTACACTTCCAGAAAGACAGAGTTCTGGGTAAACCTGATTCTGAATCATTTGCTTCTAAATAATAGATACTAGACAATTTTATGACAGGATATTAATTATTCATTTGGATAATTTAAATTGATTTCAAATTATACTATATCATTTTCTATTAAATTTCAATCAGACTGCAAGGAATCCATTAAATTCCAAATCATTATCATTAATTTTCATTAAGATGCATGGACACTAAATACATTCCATCTCTTAAACTCAATATTTCAAGGATCCATTTGATCAAATTACTGTGGCTCTGAGTCAGGTCTTGGCTTCTGCCCTTCATGAATAACAATGGTTTTGGATCAGAAGGCCAGTCTGCACGTGCTGATATTGTTGAATTACTATTGTGTTAGACTTACTATTTAATACCCTTTATTTTGGTATGATTGATATACAACAAACTACACATATTTAAAGTGTTTAATTTGATGAGTTTTGACATCAGAGTATATCTACTAGACAATCACCACAGTCAAGATAATGAGAATATCCATCATCTTCAAAAGTTTCCTAGCAGCTCTTTGGAGCCCCTCCACCCAATCTATCTTGCTGTCACCCCACTTCCCCCACCTCAACCTCACAAATCTGTAGGCCATCAATGATCTGTCATACAGATTAGATTGCATTTTCTAAAGTTTTCTGATTTTTTTTTCACTCAGCATAATTATTTCAATATTCATCAATGTTGATGTGTGCCTTAATGGTTCATTCATTTTTTTATTGATAAACACTATATATATTTGTGTGTGTGTGTGTATATATATACATATACATATATAATAAAAGCATAATATGCTAATTAGACCCTGACATCCTTCCAGATGACTTTTTCGGACAAAGCCGAGGCTGCGAGGGAAGCCTGGGTTCCGGAGGGAAGCCCGAGTCCTGGGTGCCAGAGAAAAACCAGTGTTGGCAGCAGAGGGGGGAAGGAAGGCCTACTCTTGCACAAATTTCATGCATCGGGTCTCTAATATATATATATATATACTAGAGCCCGTGCACAAAAATTTGTGCACTCAGTGGGGGGGATCCCTCAGCCCAGCCTGCACCCTCTCGCAATCCGGGAGCCCTCAGGGGATGTCCAACTGATGGCTTAGACCCGCTCCCCGTGGGAGCCAGGAGTCGGACATCCCTTAGCACTGCCGTGGAGGCGGGAGAGGCTCCCACCACTGCTGCTGCACTCACCAGCCATGAGCCCGGTTTCTGGTTGAGTGGTGCTCCCCCTGTGGGAGCGCACTGACCATCAGGGGGCAGCTCCTGCATTGAGCATCTGCCTCCTAGTAGTCAGTGCACATCCTAGTGACCAGTCATCTGCTGGTTTGGTCAATTTGCATATTATCCTTTTATTATATAGGG
>NW_005871056.1:17454972-17475896 GCF_000147115.1 Myotis lucifugus
CTGTCACACACAGAGCCGCAGGGCGATCAGGGGGTTTGGGCGCTGCCCCCTGTCACGCGGATCCTGGTGCCGGGAGCCTCGCTGCTCCGCTGATCCCAGTGCCAGGAGGCATATTACCCTTTTACTATATAGGATAGAGGCCTGGTGCATGGGTGGGGGCTGGCTGGTTTGCCCTGAAGGGTGTCCTGGATCCAGGTGGGGGTCCCCACTGGGGTGCCTGGCCAGTCTGGGTGAGGGGCTGAGGGCTGTTTTCCGGCTGGCGAGTGACTAAAGCTTCCAACCGCTCCTTGTTTTCTTTTCTTTTCTTTTTTTTTATTCTGGGCCAGCTTTAGCTCTGAGGCCTCGCTGCTGAAAACATGGATACAATGTTTCGGTCCGCCTGGCTTTCAGTCTGGCTGGTTTCTGGAGTTTTGTTTACCTTCTTATTTGCAACATAGTACATAGTTGCTTAGAGTTGCAGTTGAGAGGCCGGCAAGTGAGGTGGGGAGTGGGGAACGTTGGAGCCCGCAGCAAGCAAGCCTCATGTTCGCTTCTAGCTGCCTGGCTGCCGGCCGCCATCTTGGCTGACAGTTAATTTGCATATATTCACTGATTAGCCAATGAAAAGGGTAGCGGTCGTACGCTAATTACCATGTTTCTCTTTTATTAGTGTAGATATACATATATATATATATATATATATATATATACACACACACACACACACACACACACACACACACACATATATACATATACTAGAGGCCTGGTGCACAAAATTTGTGCACTCGGTGGGTGGTCCCTCAGCCCAGCCTACACCCTCTTGCAATCCGGGAGACCTTGGGGAATGTTCAACTGATGGCTTAGACCTGTTCTCCATGGGAGCCAGGAGTCGGACATCCTTAGCACTGTCGTGGAGGCGGGAGAGGCTCTGACCACTGCAGCTGCACTCGCCAGTCATGAGCCCGGTTTCTGGTTGAGCGGTGCTCCCCCTGTGGGAGCGCACTGACCATCAGGGGGCAGCTCCTGCATTGAGCATCTGCCTCCTAGAAGTCAGTACGCATCCTAGTGACCAGTCATTCCCTGGTTTGGTCAATTTGCATATTAGCCTTTTATTATATAGGATATGTGTGTGTATATATATATATTTATGTAATCACACTGTGTTTATCCATTTACTTATTGACGGATATTTGGATTGTCTCAGTATTTGTCTATTACAAGTAAGACTACCATTAACATTCACATGTAAGTCTTTGCATTGAGTGGAATGTCTAGATCATATTGTAAGTGACTGTCTAACTTTTTTGTGGTAAAGTATACATAACATAAAATTGACCATTTTAATCATTTCTAAGTGTATGAAGTTCAGTGGCATTAAGAACACTCTTGTTTTCCAACCATCACTGCCATCTATCTCCAGAACTTTTTCATCTTCTCAAAATAAAACTCTGTATTCATTAAAAATACCTCCTGTTCCTCCTCCCCCAGCTTCTGGCAGCTACCATTCTACTTCTTTCTCTATGAATTTGACTACCTCCAGTACATCGTATAAATAGAATTACACAATATTTGCCCTTTTGTATCTGGTTTATTTCACTTCACATGCGTCAAAGTTTATCCATATTGTAGCATATCATATATGGTGTCAGGATATCATATCCCACATTTTACTTATCCCTTCATCTGTTTGATGGATATTTGGGCTGTTCCACTTTGGGCTATTGTGAAGAGTACTGCTGTCAACATTGATGTACAAAGGTCTTGAGTCCAGGCTTCCAATTCTTGGGGTAGAAACCCAGAAATACAATTGATAAATCATGTGATCACTCTATGTTCAATTTTTTGGGGGGGAACCACCATATTGTTTTCCATAGAGGTTGTACCATTTTATATTCCCACCAGCAAAGTACAAGAGTTCCAATTTCTCCTGCATGTCTAACATTTAAAAAAATCTGCCAAACTGCTCTTTTATAAAAAACTGAATTTATTGGGGTGACATTTGTTAATAAAATTATATAGGTTTCAGGTGTATAATTTTATAATATTTCATATGTATATTGTATTGTGTGTTCACCACCCCAAGTCAAATTTCAAAACATATCATTATATGTTCCAACTAGTATTCCCTGTTTCTCTGTGTCAATGCAAACACTTGGTATGATAATTTTGTTTTTCATTTAAATGACTCTAATAGATCCTAATAGGTGTGTAGTGGTATTTCATACTTGTTTCAATTCTCATTAGCCTAATGACTAATTGAGTATCTTTTTATGCATTTGTTTGTGCCATAAGCTGACACAATCATGCCCTGTTTCCCATCTTTCAGGAATTCGTCCTTAGTTGCCTGATTTTCAGTGACTTAAAAATAATAATGTTTTTATGTTTTTATAATGTTTTTTCTTTCAGGCAAGAGAATGAATCTAGTACCTGTAAATTCATCTTGGTCAAAGTTGGAAGCCTAGATTTACTATTCATGAGTCAAGGTTTTTATTATCTTAAAACTTTAAAATTAATATAATTAACACATTTCCTCATCCTGGCCTTTTACTTCTACTCTCAAATCAATCTATAAACATGCTGTCAAATATCTACAAATCAATCTATAAACATATTGCCAAATATCTACTAAATGTCTATAAAGAGCTAACTATTTTGTACTGTTTGTGCTTTCAAAAAATTAGCAAAAAGGTGCCTGGCCGGTGTGGCTCAGTGGTTGAGCATGGACCTATGAACCAGGATATCATGGTTCCATTCCAGGCCAGGGCACATGCCCAGGTTGTGGGCTCCATCCCCAGTAGTAGGCATGCAGGAGGCAACCAATCAATGATTCTTACTCATCACTGATGTTTCTATCTCTCTTTCCCTCTCCTTTCCTCTCTGAAATCAATAAAAGTGTATATTTTTTAAACTAGCAGATAGGTATTCACTTATTAGATGCTTATAAACTCACTGGGCAGAAAAGCAAAAATACCTATAATATGACATTATACGCCAGGAGTGAGACAGGCACACATATTTAGTAAGCTGACTTTGTAATTGTTCTTCACCTAGGTCTGCTTTGCTCTGTGCTCGGCACTGGGAAAACAGCTGTGGAAAAGACAGAGGAGGTTTTTGCCCTCTTGGAGCTTACATTTTAGTAGAAGGAAATAGGGAAATAAGTGTGCAGACACATAAATAGGATCATGTTAGCAAATAGAAGAGCATAAGGTAAGAAGAAAATAAGACAGGATAATGGGGCAAATGCAGCTTTGTTTACAATGGCCAAGACATAAAAACAACCTAAGTGTTCATCAAGAGGTGAATGAATAAAGAAAATATAGGGATGGATAGATCGATAGAAAATATATATATATCCTGGAGTACCATTTCGCCATAAAAAAGAAAATCCTGTCATTTTCAACAACATGGATGGATCTTGTGGGCATTATGTTAAGTGAAAGAAGACAGAGAAAGACAAACACCATATGATCTCATTTATATGCAGAATCTAAAATCAATCTAAAAATCAAACAAAAAACTCATAGAAAAGAGATCATATTCCTGGTTACCAGACTGGAGGCAGAGGGTAGGAAGGAGGACTTGGGGGAAGTTGGTCAAAAGGTACAATATCTAGTTTTGAGATAAATAAGTACTAGAGTATAATGTACAATGTGATTAGTATAGTTAACACTGTTGTATACTATATTTAAAGGTTACTAAGAGAGTAAATTCTAAAAATTTTCGTAACAAGAAAATAATATACTTTTTTCTTTTTTACATATGAAGTCATGGATGCTAGCTAAACTTGTTGTGGTGGTAATTTCACAGTATATGTAAGTCAAGACATTATTCTGTACTCCTTAAACTTATACAGTGCTTATTAATTATATCTCAATTAAAACTGAAGAAAAAAGATTTGGAATAAAAGCAACTGTGTAAGAAGTGAATGACTTGGTGTGTTCAAGGGAGAGAAGAAACAATGTGATTGACACATAATGAGCAACTGGGAGGAGGGTCTCAGGTGAGGCAGGCTGTCATACAAATATGCCATTTCTCTGAATCCAATGAAAAATCATCGGGGGGCGCAAATGGAGTGATAACAACCTCTTATTTCTGTCATTCTTTTTGTTTTCCTTTTTACAAGATTATCCCAGCTTCTATGTGGACAGTGAATAGTAGGAAGACAAAATAATGAAGAAGAAGGATGAAGATGAGGAGGAGGAGGAGGAGGAGGAGGAGGGAGAAAGGCCAGTTTGTGGGCTATAGCAGAGTCTTTGGAGAGATAATAACAAAAGAACACACATGAGTAAAGCCTGCTGGATATCATTCCAAGGAACTGGTGTGGTCCTTAGCCAACTAAAGAATCTATTTCTATGTCCAGTTCTAGCCAATTGTTGCCACTTTAAATATAGGCCCAATTTTGCCAGCTGTTATCATTTTTCAAGGGTCCAGACATCAGATTTTTAAGTCATCCTAATTTTAAATATTGAATGGATGCCAGAAAATGTGGGAAAGGTTAATAATGAGGACCGACAGTTGTAGTCCCAGATATCCACAGGATGTGGGTGAGGACCTGAGAAAAGAGAGACTGAATGTTATGTGTTATGATTTTGGACGAATAAAAACTCACAGGATTTACATGATGGGGTCAGGAATGGCTTCATTGAAGAGATTTGTTTTGATTTTGAAGGCTGTGTGTTCTAAGGGGGAAAAACATAATGAGGAGGGGGTTTTAAAGAGAAGGTATGATATGAGCCAATGCAATGAGTTTTGAAAGCTCAAGAGATGTTGGGAGAAGATGAGTCAACGTGCCAGCACCAGGAGTTTGGTAATGGAGCAGAAGTAAATCCAGCTGGAAAGGTAGCTTGAGGTCAGACGCATTCATTTGGGCAGCTTTGGAATCCAATCCAGAAAAGCTGCAATCAAACCCCATATTTTGTAAGATATAGTCAGGGAGTCGTGACTCAACAATTTTGTTTTATTAGAGATCGGTGCATTAGGTATCTAACTTAACTGAAAGAAGGGCAAAAGAGAACTTATTGGAGAAACATCTAGGTGTTATCAATGGTGATTATTCTTAATGGGCATAATTTCTGGGTATGCATTTTCATAAATGAACATTTTTCTCCCCTCTCCATAGTGTCAGGAGGATCTTTCTTTTTTATATAGGTGACACCATGGTAATAAATAGTCCAAAGTACTTTATTAGAGGCAACTTTAATCCCTTTTTTTCCCCAAAAAACATAGCAGGAAAAACTCCCAGGGTTAGAAAAGCCCGTGACCCTTCAATGCCATGAATGAATGCTCTTGACCTAGTAGCATTTATAAGCAGGAGTAAGTGATGGGGACCTAAAATAGGCCTGTTATTCAGGATTCAGTCACCCTCCTTTGACTGTGAAGACTAAAGCTATCCATGTCATAGTATTTCTTCTAAACAGGGGAGATCTGTCAGCACTGAGTCATCATACCCGGTCCTACTGGCCACAAGGTACCTGGCAACTTGGAGATGGCCCTAATAGGTAACAACTTCAGCTACTGTCTGCAGCACAACCCAGCTTGTCTCAGACAGTGAGGCTGCATGAGTCACGCTCCCCAAATCACCCTGTTTTGTCAGGTCCCCTAGGCCCTCTGACATGACTGATTGGGCACTGCCATAATCAATTTATTTTGCCTCCACCTCCTTTGCTTGGGGTATAAAGCAGGTGATCAGTCCTGAGAAGTTGCAATGTAATCATTGTCAGGGAATGAGAAGATGAGAAATAGTCACCTAGCTGCATTCTCCTAGCCATGTAAGGCTTTATAAAGTAGGTGACATGAAATATAAGGGATATAAATACATTGATGCATTAATTCTGATGCTAGATACCACTACTACTTGAATCTAAATAGTAGCTCCCTGTGCAGAGTGGGATTTACCTCTTAAATGAAAATGACATTCTCTCAGTCATGGTCACTTGCTAATTCCCTCTAATTAGATCTTTTAATGAGGCTCCTAAAACAGTGCAGGAGGTCGATGTTGAAATAACATGTAGGCAGACCAAGGCATCTCTCTCTCTCTCTCTCTCTCTCTCTCTCTCTCTCTCTCTCTCACATTCTCACCCCTTTCCCCACCCCCCTCTATCCCCACCTCGTGCTCTCTCTGAAGCACACCCAGCCTTTCTCCCCTCCTCCTTTCCCCAGGCATGTATATCCTTGCTTTCTTCTAAATTCCAAGGGCCCTTCTTTTGCTGCTGTAACTTGTTTCCTGAGCCCCTGCAGCCCAGCTGGCTCACTTCTTCCATGGGAAAAAAAAGATGTAGACAGAGTGAAACATGCATGTAAAAAGGTCGTAAACAGAAAACTCTGGGATGACAGAAGAGGGTGAGAGGGCAGAGGAGTGTACTAATAACTCTGTTCTTAAAACCTATGCCTGTGTCAATAGGTGTGACTCAAGGAGTTGGTGTTCCAGCCTTTACAGAGATGATTGAGAGAAGGTCTGGGGATGCCAGAACATCATATTTTAAGACACTTCTCAGCTCTGTATTAACAAGAAATTCAACCTTCTCCCGTCTCTGCTATATATTAAATCCTAAAATGAACTATGCTTTAACTTCTTCACATGACAGGAATGTGTTCTTAACCTAGAGTCTCTACTACCCTCCATGGGGTAGGAAAAATAATGTCCCGCCCCCAAAGGTGTCCACACCCTAATCCTGGAGCCCATGGATATGTCTATAGCATGGAGGGGGAGATTTGAGATTGTAGGTGGAATTAATGTTGCTAATCAGCTGGCCTTGAGATGGAGAGATCATCTTGGATGATCTGGATGGACCAAGTGTCACAAGGACATTTTTAACATTTTTAAAATATATTTTATTGATTTTTTTACAGAGAGGAAGGGAGAGGGATAGAGAGTTAGAAACATTGATGAGAGAGAAACATTGATCAGCTGCCTCCTACACACTCCCTACTGGGTATGTGCCCACAACCAAGGTACATGCCCTTGACCAGAATCAAACCTGGGACCCTTGAGTCCACAGGCTGATGCTCTAACCACTGAGCCAAACCGGTTAGGGACAGAGTCCCCCCTCTTTAATTCATTCATCAGGAATGTTCTTCCTCCTGAGAGTCCTGTGTAGGACTTGGACTTGATAATGATGCCCCACAGTGTTTCTCGTTGTTCACCTTCTTCACTCGCTAGCAATTACCACCTAAGTGACCTTTACTTGGCAGGAAGGCACTTCAATCACTCAAAATCTAAGATAACATAAAGTTCATTCACTTTAGCTTCTTTTTGATGTACTAGGTGGGCAATTAAGAGCAGGCTACATCTATCCCCACCCCAACGGGGGTAAATCAGGTCAAAACAGTAGTTTCTCCTCCATTAATATGAAATTACTCTACTGCATATTATAGGAACATTCCTTGAGTCAGCTGGACAACACAGGCATTTATGTACATTGCCTAAGTTTCATTGAGAACATATAACGAAAAATAGAGAATTCATTAATTTAAAAACCATATGTTTGGGAAGGGAGAGAAAGTACATATATTTAATAGCTTGAAAAGAATGATTTGGTCATTATTTTCATATTCATATTATCAATGAATCATTTAAAAATGGTGTCTAGGAAACACAATCTGGCAGAGTTTCTTAAGGTGATCTGACCTAATCATCTTGCATGTGTCCTTTTAAACACAGATCTGGTCTCCTACCTCCCTGACAGTCATAGCTGGGATGTCCTCTTTTTGTCTCTCAGAACCTGTTTTTCATGATGTATCTTAAGCCTCATCAAGCCAAATGGTAGTCTGTGTTCTGTCATCCAGATTGAGCATTTTCAGACAGGAGATAGTATCTAAGCAGAGTCTTGAATATAGGAGATACTAAAAATATATTAGATAAGTAAATAAATGCATAAATGAAGCCCAAATAAACTAAAATTCCAAATTTACATACACGATCACCAGAATGATGCCTATAGGGTTGTATTCAGCCTATATAAGAGATTTCGCAGTTGCATCCCTTTCAATCATAGTTCCCAAATGTCAATAGGTTTATTAATTGTGTTGGTAGCTTATTTAAAATCCAGGCTCCTGAATTTCCTTAGAAATTACTATTTTGGTAGGTATGGGGTGGGGCCACAGGAATCTGCATTTGAACAATTAAGTCCAATGTCTGATAAATAATTTGAGAAACACTATTCTAATGTCCTAATTAGCAGGGTCTCCCATGGTGCATCTGATCAAACATCCAGGTTATAATTCACTTTTTAGAAACAAACCTATTTTATACAGTGAGATAATGATCACAAGAGAGACTTAAACAATTTAATTGAGTACATCATGGTGCACTGCAGTGTTTTGGAAAATTTAGTGTGCTTATAAATCTCTGGGGATCTTGTTAAAAGCCAGATTCTCTCAGAGGGAAGACAGGGGAGGATGGGTGGGAAGTGATCAACCAAGAACTTGTATGCATATATATATATACTAGAGCCCGGCCTGCGCCTTCTCCCAGTCCAGAACCCTTTAGGGGATGTCCACCTGTCACGGAGGAGGCAGGAGGTGGGAGAGGCTCCTGCCACCATCACTATGCTTGCCAGCCATGAGCCCAGCTTCTGGCTGAGCAGTGCTCCCCCTGTGGGAGTGCACTTACCACCAGGGGGCAGCTCCTGCATCAGAGCAACTGGTTGTTCTGCCATTCGGTTGATTTGCATATTGGCCTTTTATTAGTGAGGATGCATAACCCATGTACACAGACAATAGGGTGGTGAAGGCCTGGGGCCAAGGCGGGGGCAGGCTAGAAGGGGTCAATGGGAGAAAAAAGGGGCATATGTAATACTTTCAACAATAAAGATTTAACAAAAACAGATTCTCACTCAGCGAGTCTGAGGTGGGCCTGGGATTCTGAATTCTAAAAAACTGCCTGGTATGGCTCTTAAGCTGACAAACTATCTCCCAGTGACATTTAGGCAATGCACTTGAATGCATGCTGAGGCCTCTGGGCCATGGAACACACTCTGAGTAGCAAAGATGTACAGCAACTTTCTGTAAAACGTGATACCTGACACACTAGTCTTAAAAGATGCAACTCATCAAAAGTGTTCCTTGGACAAGCATTTTGGATGCTTTGCTGTAACTCACTTTGAAAATATTAAAAAACACTGTAATATATATTAGAAGTTGTGACAAGTCATGGAACACACTGCCACATTTTTAAATTCACAAAAGTTACTTTTTAAGCAACACAATCCCAGGTGGTTGGCATTACCTAGTGTATAGGACATTCTTTGTGTCACTCAGAGCTTCTCAGTCCCACCCCTCTACCCCTACTGCTGTAGCCACTATTTCCTCTTGGCCCCTCTTCCCTCAGATGCTCCCTGATGGCATCAAGTTGGGCCAGCACCATATCCCGCTCACTTCCTGCCCAGGGTTTGTGGTGCAGACCCAAGATGCTGCTGCAGGAGACCCCAGTTGGAACCTGCTTGGCCCACCCAGCAGGGCAGCCCAGATGAGCAGAGTAGTTAGTGTGGCAGGGCCACCCTGTCCAAAGAGTGATGGATGGAATGTCCTGCTTCCATCCCCAGGTGTGCCATTGTTAAGACATAGTTACTACAACTCCTCAGAAGTTTCTATAGGGGCAAACACTAGACACCTGTACAAGTGGCCAACTTGGTAACACATCTTTGTCCCCTTCTCTGTAATTCTAACCTTTCCCTTATTCCAACTCTGGATTCACTTCCCAAATAAACTGGCATGAAATGTGGCTACTCTGAATTTAGTTGTACTGTATATATAAAATACACACCTCATTTCAAAGACTTTGTATTTTCATAAATGTAAAACCTTCTTAATTTACTATATTGATTACATGATGACATGTTCAAATAATAGTTTTAATATATTTAATTGTGATACTGTGATTTACAATAACAAAATACATATTTGGTGTTCATCCCAATTCCTGACACAGAGCTCCTCAAACACTTAGAATTTCCTAAGTGATAAGAATGATAAGCCCTGACCGGTTTGGCTCAGTGGATAGAGTGTCGGCCTACGGACTGAGGGGTCCCGGGTTCGATTCCAGTCAAGGGCATGTACCTTAGTTGCGGGCACATACCCAGTGGGGAGTGTGCAGGAGGCAGCTGATCGATGTTTCTCTCTCATCGATGTTTCTAACTCTCTATCCCTCTCCCTTCCTCTCTGTAAAAAATCAATAAAATATATATTTAAAAAAAAAAAGAATGATAAAGGTGCCGAGGCCGGTTTGGCTCAGTGGATGGAGCGTCGGCCTGCGGACTGAAGGGTCCCAGGTTCGATTCCGGTCAAGGGCATGTACCTGGGTTGCGGGCACATCCCCAGTGGAAGATGTGCAGGAGGCAGCTGATCGATGTTTCTCTCCCATCGATGTTTCTAACTATCTATCTCTCTCCCTTCCTCTCTGTAAAAAAATCAATAAAATATATTTTTAAAAAAAAGAATGATAAAGGTGAAAGGTGTGTCTTTTGTTGTTCATAACAAGCCCCTTCCCAATACACCTGAGTTTATGCTAATGAGGTGACTCCTATAGCTTTCAAGGGGGAACCAAGCATGAATGAAAGGGTTTGAAATTTCTGCCTCCCTGACTCCCAAGGGGCTGGAGATTGACTCCCATCACCAACAGCTAATGATTGAATCAATCGTGCCTTGGGAATGAAGCCTCCACGAAAACCCCTGAACTACGGGGTTTGGAGAGCTTCCGGGGTCGCCAAACACAGGGAGGTGCCAGGATGGCTCCATCCTCTCTCCCATACCTTTCCCTCTACATCCCTCCCACCTGGCTGTTCCTGAGTTGTACTGTTTTATAATAAACTGATAATCTAGTAAGAAAACTGTTTTCCCGAATTCTGTGAGACACTTTAGTAAATTATTAAACTTGAGGGGGTTTAGGAACATCCAATTTACAGCTGGCTGGTCAGAGGTACGGGTGACAACATGTACTCAATGTGGACATGGGATCGGTGTTTAGTGCATGGGTGGGGACAGGCCTGTGGGACTGAGCACTTAATCTGTGGGGTCTGTGCTAATGCCAGGGAGTTAATGTGTTGGAGAACTGCTTGATGTGGGAAAAAGCCTACACACATCCCATATCAGAAGAACAGAGTAGAGTCGATGATGGAAGAGGTTTGTTTTTTTTCTTTCATCAGTTAAATAAAATATTACCATCAAAATCTCACTTGTGTTTTTTTTAACGTTTTTAAAAAATATTTTTTATTGATTTTAGAAAGGAAAGGAGAGGGAGAGAGAGATAGAAACATCAGTGATGAGAGAGAAACATTGATCAGCTGCCTCCTGCACTCCCCACACTGGAGATCAAACCTGACCGGGAAGCGAACTGTGACCTCCTGGTCCCATAGATGGATGTTCAACCACTGAGCCATGCCGGTCAGCCTTTACTTTTTTTTTTTTTCTTTTTCTCTTTGTTTTTTTTTAACATAGCTACTAGAAATTTAAAATTACACATGTGGATTGCATTTACGTATTGCATTTACGTTGGACAGCGCTATCATCAGCTTCCTGAACCAGCCCACATCCTTCCAGAAAATCGCCCCTGTAATTAGAATGCGTGGAATCAAAGGACTGGACTGGGGTATCTGCTAGGACAGCAGATAAGAGCCGGTTATGTAACCTTTCATTTTATCCCCATTTATGCTCATTCAACTAGCTGACAAGAGAAAAATTCCCAGATGTCCTAAATTAAATTACAAAAGGCTGGAGGGTGGGAAGGAGAGTCAAGAGAGGTTAATCAGTTAACAGAGCCCAGAGGCAAGGAAAGATGCTGACACTCCTGAATGTAGGTTAAAACTTGGAATGAAGTCCCAGGTGGCTATTTCTGAGATTGTCCAGAGAGAACAGTAGACCACCTAAAGCCGATGCCCCATCTTGCTTACACGTAAACTTCCAGATTGCCCACAACCAATCCAAAAGCAGCAAGTAATTCTTCCTTATGGAGCATAAACCTATCCCAGAACTCACCCCACCTCACCTTCTACCGCCCCTTTTATCTGTTCCAAATGTAAATTCTTCCAATACAACTTACATCTTTCCCCCAAAACTCATTGTACAAAAGAGTCCCATCAGCCCCAAAGCATCGAGCAAGTTTGTCTTCTACATGGAGCCCTGCTGCTGGTGGTTCACACTGCATGTCCCAGGACCTGGTCCTTTTTCTGGCTAGCATGCGGCTCAATAAACCCTGTCTTTCAGGAAAATTACTGGCCTGGAAATTTTTGTTGAACACAGCATTAACTGAGTAATCAGGGAGTACAAAGTCAAATCATAGCTCACAGTCATTCTCCAGGTCGGTGGTTCTCAACTCTGGTTGCAAAATAGACCTATGTGTGCAGCTTTTCAAAAAATTCTGATAACGGCCCCGGTCGGTGTGGCTCAGTTGGTTGAGCTTCCACCCATGCACCAAAAGGTCGCAGGTTCAATGCCTAGCCAGGGCACACGCCTGGGTTGGGGGCTAGATCCTCAGTAGGGGGCGTGCAGGAGGTAGCTGATCCATATGTGTTTCTCTCTCCTTTTCTATTTCTCTCTCTAAAATCAATAAAAACATATTTCTAAAAAAAAAATAAATCCGATAATGAAACCTCACAGAAGTCTAAGAGAGTCAGAATCTCTGGGGGTAGGGCCAGGCATCAGAATTTTTTAGGCACTTCCTAGGTGACTGTAATCTGTAGCATGTGGAGAATCAGGAGAAATATGACTATTAATGACAGACTGTGGGAGTATCCTTATCGTCCACATAGTTCCTTCTGAGCATCTAAGGCTATGACATTTTGCTCAGTCCCTGCATGATGCTGTTCAATATTGGCCGGCAAAGTTGACTTGCTGCCCCTGGTGTTGATATTCAGCGAACTTAAACAATAAATTTCATTCTCTCCTGGGTGTGGAGAGAACTCTCCCAAACCCCCATCTTAGTTATTTATTATTAGAATTATTAAAAGTACAATATCAAATTGGTCCCTTTTTATCAACTTTGAATGGTTCTTCTTGATTTTGTTGAAAAATTGTCAGGAAAGGACAGATATTAAAACACCAATAATCTCATTATAGTAATAAGTCAAAAGTTTCATTTTCTTTTATGGACATGGTTATTAGGTGTATAGAATTTAGAATTATTTTTATGATGAGAAGTTTTCTGACAGATATCAGTGGCACAGTTTTTTAGAAAACGCTTCTCAAATTTTAATGTGCATGTGAACTAGCTGGGGAGTCTTGTGAAAAATGCTGATTCTGCTTCTGTAGGTCTGGAATGTGGCCTGAGATTCTGCCCCCAGTGAGGCTGATGTGCTACATCACAATCAACAAATTGAGGGACAAGGTTGAGAGCCCAGGGTAGAGATTGAAATGAAAACTGCCAGAATCTGAATGCTTCTCCACCAGTGAATGACCTGGGACAACTCCCTCAGTCTCGCCATTCCTCATTTCCTCATCTCTAAAACAAAACAGTAGTAGCTACCATGAGGGTTGAAGGTACTTTATGTATTGCAGTTAGAATGTTGGTGCTATAGTATGTACCCAATAAAAGTTACTTTTTGTTTGTTTATTTGAACTTAAAAATTTTTTTTTTGGGGGGGTCTATTTTTTGTTGGTTTTAAGTTACTTATTTTATTAGTATTATCATTATAGTCTAGTTCAACTCCATACATTTTCAACTGTCAAATATGTGACCCAGACTGGCTGGCGTGGCTCAGTGGTTGAGCACCGATTGAGGTTACAGTTCAATTCCCATCAGGGCACATGCCTGGGTTGCTGGCTCGATCCCCAGTGTGGGGTGTGCAGGAGGCAGCCAATCCATGATTTTTCATCATTAATGTTTCTATCTCTCTCTCCCTCTCCCTTCCTCTCTGAAATCAATAAAAAAAATATTTTTTTTAAAAAAATGTGACCCCCAAGGAGGAAATAATTTGCCTAGATTCACATGTTCAGCTTGTAATAGAACTAGCCTGGATTTTAACCCAGACTTCCAAATTCTAATTCACTGCTTATTCCTCCATAGTGGCATTCCATCCACTTCTGGATCACTTTGGACATCTCTTTACTAGAGCCTTTGTTGTGCTTTATGTTAAAACTAGAGGCCTGGTGCACGAATTCGTGCATGGGTGGGATCCCTCAGCCTGGCCAGTGATTGGGGCCGGCCGGCCGGGGGAGCTACCACGGGAGGTTGGCTGTGGGAGTGCACTGACCACCAGGGGGAAGCTCCTGTGTTGAGTGTCTGCTCTCTGGTGGTCAGTGCACATCATAGCGACTGGTTGCCCGGTCGTTCAGTCGTTTGGTCGTTCGGTGGCTTAGACTTTTATATATATGTAGATATGTCCAAAAATCCTTTGACACTTTCTTCAAAAGGTGTAGCCTAATGGTTGAGTGTGAGCTGGAATTAGTGACTCATTTCTATTGAATAGAATAAGGCAGAAGTGACGGTGAGTAACATGTGAGACTTAGTCATAAAAATCACAGTGGCTTCTTTCTCAGTCTCTCTTCGATCACTCACACTGAGAGAAGTCAGCAGCCATGTCTGGGGGACACCTAAGCAGCTTTAGGGAGATGCTCACATGTCAGGGAACTGAAGCCTCCTCCCAACAGCTGGCTGGGACCAACATTGAAACTGTAGATGTAAACTTGTCTTTGAGGAAAACATGAACTGCCACCTCATGAGAGATCCTATGCCAAAACCACCCACTTAAGTTTCTCCTGAATTCCTTACTCACAGAAACTATGAGATAATAAATGTTTGTTGTTTTAAGCTGCTAAGTTTTTGTGTTAATTTGTTGTGCAAAAAGAGATAACTAACACAGGCATGCTACCTTTACCTTTCTCTCTCCTAAGCTCCAAGGGCCTTCTTTTGCCTCTGTAACTTGTTTCCTGAGCCTACACAGTCCAGATGGCTCACTTCTACTACCTCTGTAACTTTCTAAATAAACTTTCTCTTATAATTTGAGTTCCTGGGCCTGAATTCTTTTTTTGCCAAACTCAGGAACCGAGGTCCAATTTCACCTCCAACACCTCTGGTAACAAAACAACACCACAAACAGCAAAATCTAAATTATGGGAAAATACACAAAAAAAAACCATTCAGTTTCTTCCACAAGTTAATTATAAAATAAATAAAGGAAGGAAGGAAGGAAGGAAGGAAGGAAGGAAGGAAGGAAGGAAGGAAGGAAGGAAGGAAGGGTAATAGATTAAAAAATAAAAAGATTTTCACCCTAGCTGATTTGGCTCATGGATAGAACTTCGGCCTCTGGACTGAAGGGTCCCAGGTTCTGCAACCAATTGCAAAATATTGTTTTTATTTGGCTCTCAATTCAAACAAACTCTTAAAAGAGAGGGAAAAAAATAGATATGTATTTAAACCACAAGGAAAAATTATGAAAATATTAGGAAAATTTAATACTGACTATATATCTGATACTGATTAGGGATTATAATGCCTGGTTAGATTTTTTTAGAGTGGCAGTTAGAGAAACCTACTAAAATTATTACAGATGAATTAATATATCTAGAGTTTGCTTCCAAATAAGGCAAAGGGCGGAGAGGGACAAAAAAAGAGTATAAATATTAATACATTTTGAAGCTGGGTGATGGGTATATGGGTTTCACTAATACTATATTCTGCTGTTATATGTAACTAGAGGCCTGGTGCACAGAGGGGTCCCTCGGCCTGACCTGCGGGTATCAGGCCGAAATCAGCAGTCTGACATCCCCATCGGGGTCCCTGAGCATGAGAGGGCACTCTTCAAAGTTGCTGTCGCTTGGCAGCTCCTGCATTGAGCGTCTGCACCCTGGTAGTCAGTGTGTGTCATAGCTATCAGCCGGTCGGTCGGTTGGCCAATAGCTTAGGCTTTTATATATATAGATTGGAATAATAATGAACAAGTTTTTGTTTTTTTATAAATTGGGAGATTTCACATAAAACTCCAGGTTTTAAAACAAAGCATCAGAGTTGACAGCTGAGACCTCTCCTGTGGATAGACCACCCTGCCTCATGTTGACCATGACGGAACTGCTTTCTGTTACCTTTGCTTGACCATCTTTACTCATGTACTGTATTTTCTTGGGCACTCAATGCATTTGTTACTGAAAAGGGGACCTGGCCTTGAACTGGCCTGCCTAGGGCCAGCCTGTAATGTGTGGGTTCTTGACTCCGCATTGACCTGTAGGAAAACTTTTTTCCGCAGCACCAACTTGAAAAACAAGAGAGTCTACAGTACTCTAGTGGCTGGGAAAGAAAATACAGCTCAAGAAAACTGAATGAGAGGCAGGGTTAATCTGATTCAGCAGTTTAGCCTCCTTCTGTGGTTAATTCAAAAGCTTCATTTTAGAGGAAAGCTCTCTTCTAGGGAGCTTCATTTGCAAGACAAAGGACAGGAAAAAAATCACTCACATATGCCCAAATGGCTGATTTGCTATTTCCTAAGGCTTTTACAGAAGCTCAAATAGAAAATAATACCTTTCCCACTGTTTTTTATTACAAATTCACTTAATATCTTACTTATCTCCCTTTAATCCTTCAAGACTGAAGAAAGGAGACGCCCATTATCATACACATGGCTCTCAGTACAGGTAACTGCCTTTTTCTGTTTCTAGGTTTGCATTCAATTGTTAGTCAATTATTGAAATAAGTTCTTGGTGTTATTAAATGGATTCCATTTTGGATAAAACAGAGTTTAGCACTCTAAAACTATTGCCATGAGTGAAAGATAGGAGATAATTACTCTAATTGTTCTCTGCATTAAATGGGGGCAAATACAGAGACTAAAAATGGCAAATAAATAAATAAAGCATATCATGGTGATCATATGCCACCACAAGTATAACATGCTCATTTAAAAATTAAGATATTTAATGGAACAACTTATAAATGCTTTTAAAAAGAAAACTTGTCACCCTAGCTGGTTTGGCTCAGTGGATAGAGCATCAGCCTGCAGACTGAAGGGTCCCAGGTTCCGGTCAAGGGCACATGCCAGGGTTGCGAGCTTGATCCTTAGTAGGGGGTGTATAGGAGGCAGCCAATCAATGATTCTCTCTCCTCATTGATGTTTCTATCTCTCTCTACCCTCTCCCTTCCTCTCTAAAATCAATAAAAATATATTTTGAAAAAAAAGAAAGAAAACTTGTCACTAAGAACATTAAACTAGAGATTTATCAATTAACTAATGGTGGTAAAAGTTATTTTCTTATATTATGGATAGTTATTTATATGTGGGGTTTCAATTATACCCACATTAATAATATTATTCATTATTATTATTGATAACTATATATATACTGGTGGCCAGGTACACAAAATTTGTGCACATTAAAAGGGAATTAATTAGAGGAAGTATTTTAATATTGCTATTTGCCCTTTCTCTATAATAGAAGTGTCAGAGATTAAAGAAAATTAGTAAAATGTATATGAAAATTTCCCTCCTGTCAGAGTCTGGAGCATGTCTTGGGACCCAGAGTCAACTCCCCAACCACCCACATGCACCTCAAAATCGCGTGAGGCCCAGACCCGGCCAGCCCCACCCTCGTCAAGCCCCGCAGGGCGGGGGGCACAGCCTCAGGTCCCCTGGCTCCAAGGGCACAAGGGGGTGATGATCATTTGCATATTAGCTCTTTATTATATAGGATATATATATATATATATATATATATATATATATATATATAGATATAGATATCTATGGATATATATATATAGATATAGATATAGATATAGATATAGATATCTATGGATATATATATATATATCAGGCACCTTGGAGGCATGCATATTGATCATCTCATGTAATTCACATAGAAATCCTAGAAATTAGTTATGATTATTAGCCCCTTCCCCCCCAACATTTTTATCAGATAAGAGAACCAAGGCTATCAGAAGTTAACCTTCATAAACTGTCAAGTTAACCAGGAGGGTAAACCTAATTATTCTGACTCTAGAGCCTGCCTGTATCTACTGGATAGTTTCTCTTAAACTAGGTATCAACCAGGTGATTTGAGGGGCCTGAAGATCTTTCTCCCCGATTCTGCTTCTGAATTATTTTTCTTGACTGTCCAATGTCACAAGGATGGAAAAAAGCTTCTTGTTCATTTGTTGTTATTATTGCATTTTCTTTCATTTCTATTGTCCCAATGATGGGGAACATAAAAATACATTTTTGAGAGGGGGCTAGCAATCTGACTCTACCTAGTTAATCAGTATCCCTAATGCACATTCTTGCTAGCCAATAATTAACTCACTGCCCTTTCCTTAATTATCAGGTCTTGCAAGACCTGTTTACCTAAATATTCCCATTTAGAGGCTATAAACCATGAACAATACACAACCTGCGGAGGCGGTTATCAGCATTGGCACCAGGCCAGGCCTTTAGGTGTGGTCTCATGGCCCCCATCCCAACACCCGGGGCTTTCTGCAAAGCCCTTGAAAGGTCCAGAAGTCTAATTCATATTTGGGGGACAAAGAAACCAAAGGTTATAAAGAGAAAGCTTCCTCCATATTGGCTTGCTCAGGATTTGGAAATAGGTTCCCCTGAGTCACGGTACTAGTACATCTGGGAATAAATGGTTTTTTCCTGTATCTCTGAGTATTCCTATGTATTTTTCGGTTGCCTGGTAAATTCTGTAACACCAAGGTATCCATAATCTTGACCAATAAGTTCCCTGCAAAGAAAGGGACTCAGAAAATGAGCCTTGGGAAAATATTTTCTTCCCTTCTACTCTTCACCCCATGCTGCGAATCTGGGTATGCAGGTATAACTGGAAAGCCAATTGTTTCTAATGCTGAGTCGAGGTAAGGAGATCCCTCTGACACAGATCAAAATTGCTAGATGTAATTTAGAGTATCTTTTTGAGTCCTAGCATTTTAGAGTCTGATGTAAGAATCTGTAAATGACTCACCTACTATATATTGCATTAAATTCCAGAGATTTCTCAGTTTCCCAAAGCCTATCAAAAGACTACTCCATATACATTGTCCAAAAGATGACAGCCATTTCTAACACCTGAGGGCAGGCAATGTTCACAGGATCAGGTTTATTGCTAGTTCTTGTGCCATAGTCTTTAGATAAATTAATTATATTATGTAGTTTAATGCTGAGCAGAAAGTGAATACCCAACACGATATTGCAATGACGAAGATATGGTGATACAGATATTATTATCACCATGGCATGATAAACCTTAATGAAACTGAGAAAAGGATGAGGAGGAGTTTAGGCACTAGTTGTTTTATTTCTAAGAACAGAAAGGTAGGAAACTGGCTTAGCTAAATAAAGAAGAATCCATTTGCCTTGGGATAAACAAAGGCCTTCATGACAGCAAACATTAATGAATATTGAAGTTATTTCTTTAAAGAAATCACTAGATCCCAGTAATAAAGACTCACAATTTTGGACAAGGTCCTTTCACATTCATTATTTCAACTAATTTCACATAAATTTTCTGAGATTGCCATGATCATCACCTGTATTTTAATTTAAACTCATGCTATTAATATGTTGCACAGACATATTGGTTCTAAGCTCATTCAAAGGAAAGAAGGAAGGAGGAAGGGAGGGAGGACTAGATGAGATCAGAAGATAAGCCTACTCAAGCTCTGAAGGCCTCTTCTATCCCTAAGATAAAGTCAAAACAACCAAGTAATTCATTTTAAATTGCAGATATAGACTTGGATTTGAGGGAAACACACAATCATCATCCAGTAGTGTTTGCTTGGTTTTTTTTTTCTCTTTCTTTGCAAACTATTTTCCTTTAACAAGATGATATTTTCGTTTTGCTTCCTTTTTTTTTTTCTGTTGGAGGGATGCAAATTTCCAAACAATTGAGTTTCTCATTGAGCGAAGTTCTCCTAGTTAAGGAGAGTTTTCTTAATTAAATGTAAACACATTTGGCAAATCAGTGTAGTTAGTGTCTAAAGGGCCCCCAAGATGATGTGAGCTGTCATCTCAGTCCCCATCAGGTATGAGTGTTTACTTTGAATAACAAGTGATTTCCTTAAGGACCAGAATCCAAACAAAGGATTAGCTTGAATTCTCAACAAGATAAGTAGGCCCTTCTTGTTAAAGACAATAGAAAGTTGGAAAGACAGCTTCCAAAATTTGTGGAATATAATGAACAACATAAATTGATGAACAAAAATAGATCCAGAGACATATAAGCACTGAACAGACTGTCAAACCTCAGAGGGAAGGCAGGGGAGGGTGGGCGGGGAGGATGTTAAAAGAGCAACCAAAGAACTTGTATGCATATAAGCATAACCAATGGACACAGACAATAGGGGGGTGAAGGCCTGGGCTAGGTGGGCTGGGAGAGGAAAATGGGGGGAAAAGGGGACATATGTAATACTTTCAACAACAAAGAATAACAATAATGATAATAAAAAGACTGCCATAGGTGCTTCAGAGCCCATTAGCTCTGTAACTACTTCTGGATCACAGAGGTATGTTGTCACAAGGAGAGAATCCATTCATTGTAAGTGATCCTGATAAAAAGACCAAAAGACAGCTATAGATAGGTAGCATACTTATTTTTAAAATTTGCATTCTCATTGTTATTTACAGACATCATCCAAATGAACACTGCACCATCTTGCTACATGTAGCAAGTCTGCACCTTTTAAAAAATATATATGTTTTTATTAATTTTAGAGAGAGGGGATGGATGGGATAAGGATATATAGAGAGAGTAATACTGATCAACTACCTCCTGCACATCCCCTATTGGGGACCAAGCCCATAACCCAGGCATGTATCCTGACCAGGGATCAAATCTGGAACCTCTTGGTTCATGGGTGTGATGAGGAAAACAAGATCTTTTTTTTTTTTTTTGGCGGGGGGGGGGGGGGGGGTATATTTATTATTATTTTTTTTTTATTTTTTTTGTTTTTGTGGTTTTTGTGTGATCGTAGTAGTTTTTTTCTTTGTTATTTTTCTTTTTTTTTTTTTTTCTATATCTTATTTTATATT
>NW_005871056.1:17475996-17516447 GCF_000147115.1 Myotis lucifugus
ATGGATGGAGAGTTTGTGTGACTAATATAAATTCAAAGTAAACATCATTATATAAAAGGGTACGGTCTTTTTTTTTAGTTTTATTCATTTCAAATGGGCCGGATATCCTTAATGCACATTCTTGTTAGCCTATCATCAAGTTACTGCCCCTTCCATAATTGTCTGGTCTTGCAAGACCTGTTTACCGAAATACTCCCATTTTACAGAGGCCATAAACCATGAACAATACACAACCTCCGGAGGCGGTTATCAGCGCTGGCACCAGGCCAGGCCTTTAGGTGTGGTCTCATGGCCCCGATCCCAACACCCGGGGCTTTTTGCAAAGCCCGCTAAAGGTCCAGAAGCCTGATCCATATTTGGGGGACAAAGAAACCAAAGGTCATAAAGAGAAAGCTTCCTCCATATTGGCTTGCTCAGGATTTGGAAATAGGCTCCCCTGAGTCACAGTACTAGTACATCTGGAAATAAATAGATTTTCCCTGTATCTCCAAGTACTACTGTGTGTATTTTCCAGTCGCCTGGTAAATTCTGTAACAGGCGGACACACAACCACTGAGCCACACTGGCTGGGAAAGTCGGCACTATTTTTCATCTCCTTGTTAGATGCTGGAACTTTTCACTTTGAAAAGGTTATTATGACTTACCTTAATTTCAGTGCATGACAGAAAGAGAGAGTTCTGAACATTTTTTTTTTCTACTCTTAGTTCTGCAGAGAGTTGGGCCAAGGACCGAATGTCCTTGGTGTAAACAGTCCGTTAATGGGTGAATGGCCTATTTTCTAATACTGAAATCTGTCAAACCTGTGTGCAGTTTCAAGTGGATTTAATTTGGAGTTATTGCTAATTACTGTATGTCACATATTTAGTGTTTGCTCCCTCAAGAAAAGAGCAACCTATGGTTGAACTTGAACTTTTTGTGGGGCATCAGATAATTTAGAACTCTTTCACTAATAATATCAAGATTCCTAATAAGAGGAAGCTGTGAGCCCAATTATGCAGGACAGAGAAATTGGTCATGCAGAACTCTTTATTTTATACCATGAGGCTACTTCCAGGGACAGGTACAGTGGGTGGGAATTGACAAAGTAAAGAGAGCATGAGATAATTTGTGCCTAGTGACCTTGAACTATGCCAAATATTGAGAAATACTTGGGTCTTGAATTATCAAGATAACAGATGTTATCTCCATTTGGGGGACATGATAGATCTAATACCTGCTACAGAAGAGTTAAGAAAATCTCTAAGGCCACTACAATATCAATAACTAATATTTGTATTGATACTCCCTCTATTTTACATAAACTGTACCATTTAACCTTTGCAACCATCCTACAGGTTAGGTCCCATCTTTCCCATTTGATTGATGAGAAAACAGAAGCTCAAAGGGCAAAGACACCTGATGAGGGACACACGACAACTATTAAATGGCAGAACCATAAGTCAAAGAAGCTCACCTGCCCCAGTTTGGAGCTTTCTTTTCATAAGGGTCCCTAGTTATTTGGGAAATCCAGTTTAAGCTGGAGATCAAAGTAAAAACACCTCTGACCAGTATATTCAATCTACCCAGGCGTAATAGTCAAGTTAGCTCTAGCAAGTTGTCTGGCAGGCTTATTGTTATTCTTAATAAACAGACCCTCTTGTACCCCATGAGATATTCTATTGTTTGAAGTTATTTACATATACCTTAATTATCAGTATTATTTGTCAACCCTTTCCAAGGAGAGTCACCTCTTTATTGTCCTTATATTTCCTTCAGATCCTAACATATAGTAGGTACTAAATAAGTGTTTGTTTAGCTTAACTCATTAGAAATACTTCAAGTTTTTAAACTAAAATTAATGTCCCTTTTGTCTACATATACATATACACAGGTATATATATTCACACACACATATGTGGCTATATGAAATGTTATATTTTTATAAAATATTTTTTGAATTATGAAAAGTAATTTAATAACAATTTTCTAATTTCTTCTTCCGATATGATTTAGTGAGGCTCACATTATTATTGTAAAATTAGACAATGAATAACAAAGTCATGAGGAAGGGGAAGAAAGATAGAATAGCCACAAATACTATTATTATTACTTTTCGTAGAGCTTCATTGTATCCAGAGTAGAAAGGCAAAGATAATTAGATAAGCAATTCCTATGATCTGATAAAAAGAAGCACATCAACTCATCAAGAAATGATCTTAATAGGAATTTATCCTGTGGGCATTCATACTAAGTGACACTACGGATTTCTTAGACTGTAGTTCATGGCAAATACAGACATGTTCTTCACACACTTTCTGGGATCTAATTGGTGTGACTTTGATGCTTAGGATACCTACTGAGTTTCAGTAAGAATTAATGACCCAATTAATTTTCTATCTCTTATGCTATCTATGGAAAGGTTATAATATGCAGTAGACCAGTGATTCCTAAATTCCTGGAGAACTCTCTCAAACTAAAGATCCTAAACTCTACTCCTTTGAAATTTAGGTTAGCAGATATAATGGATTTGGAGGTGGGGAAAGCGGGAGGGTTGTCAAGTATCTATTTCCCTTCTGATTATTGTATCTCATTTTTCCTTTCAGAAACCATGCTTCCCCTATATCTCAGCAATGTTGTTTAAATGGAATTGACTTTATATCCTTCATTGCATGAGTAGACACGTGATACAGTTCTGGCCAGTCAAAGCATTCCTCTCCACTGACCACACTGCCTAGTTCAGCAAAAGAGAAATGACTCAATACTGAGACTTTTGTTGGCGTTAGAAGAGAGGTACCCTCTCTATGCTAAGCATAGTGTGAAGATAGGAAATAAGCCTGCTACTGCCTATAAACAGAATCAGCAGAGAGAAATGCAGAGTGACAGGAAATATCCTGGTGTCATTTTTGGTGCTCCTGGATTCTCCTCTATCTGAAGCAATCCTGGATTTTTAAATTTAAATTGAATTATTGATACTTGCTATTGCAAGAGCTATAACTAGCAATGCCTAGCCATCAGTATATTTACATAATAACAAACAAACTTTCCCAAATGAGTTTCATGATTAGCTGAGTTAGAAAAGTACTGCATAAAATATTCTCATGAAGCACATTTTAATATATCTGCAAAATCCCAAATTAGGATACATAACCACTACACATAAATTTATTCATAAAATGCAATGTGTTCCTGAAAATCTGAGATTTTTTTTGTGTAAAATATTGTTTAATGATTTCAGAGAGGAAGGGAGAGGGAAAGAAAGAGAGAAACATTAATGATGAGAGAGAATCATTGATCAGCTGCCTCCTGCACAACCCCCACTGGGGATCGAGCCCACAACCCGGGCATGTGTCCTTGACCGGAATCGAATCCAAGACCCTTCAGTCCACAGGCTGACGCTCTATCCACTGAGCCAAGCCAGCTAGGACTGAGATATTTTCTGAATGTTGAAGATGCCAAGTTTGGATTATAGCATGAAACTCATGTAGCAGTCTCTTAAAGTGTGTTGTGTGCTATGAATGAGTTATACTAGTAAGTTTGGCAAGAGATAGGGATCCCATGTACTTGGGGGTAGAAGTGGAGCCAATCAATGCCTGGTTGGACAGAGGCACTGGCACGGTCACCTCCACCTGTGAGAAACACCTTTCAACTTCCACAGAAGGTAGTCCTGAAAGGAACTACCGAGTAAGACTGTGAAGCCCTGGTCCTGACCGGCAGTGGGAATGAACAACACTGCGTTCAGCATCTGCTGTTCCACAGTGATGTGCTGAGGAGGCCAAGGACATGAACCACCCGACACCTGTCTCATAGCTGCTGGCTGCAGGATGCCGGCCTCCCAATGGGGACAAGGTGCACCATGAAGCTGGTGTTTTTCAGAGTTATTTGTCTGGCTATTTTAAAACAGGAATTCAAGCTCTTTGTAGGATTCCTAATCCAACAACGCAGTGCATTTTGTAAATTAGAGTTTTGTCATTATTCTGAAACACTTGACATGGAAAGACTGATTACATTTTAAATCTACTCACGTTGCCACAATAAATTAAAAAGGGAGAGCTGTTATAATCTTTAACCATAATTTGATATAATTTTAAAATGGTACAAAATGATTTTAATTTTTTATTCTCTCCTTATGTGAAAGTTTCTCGTTAAAGATGTTTACCAAGAATTTGAAGTGATTGTCATAAAAAGTATTGATCATAAATTTCATGGAACCATTGCAAGTTTAAAACTAGTTTTTAAAAATAGTTTTGTCCTCAAAGAAATATTCAAGTTTCTAATTCATAACAGGCAGATTTTCTTTGAACGTTTTACCCAATTTAATATTTCATATCTGTCGTACTACTTTTTACAATTCTAACCAAAGTTATATAATATTTAAAAAATCATATTTTCTCTAAACCTCATTTGTATACTTTCAAATCCTTTTATTTATCTCAGGGCACCATGCACATGTAAATCTCATTTTTTTTACTACGTAGCCAGCTCTAAGATGGGCCCCAATTATTCTCTCTTCTGTTATTGATTCTCCTATTTAGTCACCTTCCTCATTACAGATGGCTGACTCACACAACTGTGAGGTATGGCATAATGATGGAGTGTGACTGCTAAGGTTAGGTCATAATAGTCTCTGTGGCTTCTGCACTGAGCCCTTTGGGCTCCCTTATTCTGGGGGAAGCCAGATGCCATGATGTGAAGATACCCAAGCTTCCCTACAGCATGGTCCACAAAGCAAGTAATTGAAGCCTCCTTCCTACAACCAGAGCTAACTTGGTGGACCTTAGATGCACCTGGTTCTCTCCTTTCCAGTCAAGCCTTCAGTCCTGGCTGGCGACTTGACTAAAACTTCATCAGTTAAGCTGCTCTAATTATTCCTGACTCACAGAAACTATATGAAATACTGATAGTAATAATAAAAATGACGATAAATGTTTATTGTTGCTTTAAGCTACTACATTTAAAAATTATATTTTTATTGATTTCAGACATTTAAAAAGTATATTTTTATTGATTTCAGAGAGGAAAGGAGAGAGAGAGAGAGATGCCATCAATGGGGAGAATCATTGATCGGCTGCCTCCTGCACGCCCCCTACTGGGGATGGAGACTTAAGGATTGTTCATTAAAGCAGTTAATTGAAACAATCATTTTTCAACAGGACTGTTGGCCTGACCAGGCATCAAATCGTGGCCTCCTGGTTCATAGGTAGACACTTAACCACTGAGCCACACTGGCTGGGCTAAGCTGCTACATTTAAGGGGAAATTGTTACATACACCATGGCATTATATCACTATTATAGTACGACACTGCATTAATTACTACTCTAGTAGCAATCAGGCAGCACTCAGCTAACATTGCAAAATAAAACAAATTTGAAGCCTGTGCTTGACATAGACCTAGACTCATTGACAGAGCTCAGTGACTCACTTCTACGTACCACTCTCACAGTGAGCAAAACCCATAGTAGTTTGCCAGCAATATCTCAGAGGTGTGTAGTATGATCCTCTAAGGACCAGCTCAAAATGTTAAATCATTGTAACTGCAATGGTCTTTCTTAATGCCTCTCCCATTAGACGAGGAACCATTCCTGCTTTTGCACATCTCTATACCACTAGTGGCTAGCGGAAAGCTCAGGATAAAGTGGATATTCAATAATATCCTTTCATTATGCATTCAAAATATACTTAAGCATATCATATGCGTGTATTAGTAATTCTTTGTCAGCAATCTGCATGTTTAAATAATATGTAATCTGTTAAATGGTGCATAGTAAAAGCTATGCTTTAATGAGTAATGCTATTTGCTAGCCACATTAGTTCTAATTTAATTATCAGAGCAACTCTCTCATCATCCTATTTTTCAGATGAGGGACCTGAGTCTAACAAAGACAATGCAAACTTCCTCAGATACAAATCTGAAAAGTTGTGGAGTGAGATTAAAATGAGGCAGGTCTGTCAGGTTCAGGACCTGTGCTCATAACCACTATGCCCTCAATAATAGCCTCCCTACATAGTTCTTAATGATTCAATCTTCAGATAGAATTATTTTCTTTTTCATACTTCTAATTTACAAATAGATAAATAAAACAATAGATATGTGAGGAAGTCTCAAATTGCCCAGAATGTTTCTCATTAATTAAAATAAAATAGTGAGGCTCTCACTTCAGATTATTTCCACCATGAATCAAAGTTATATAATTAAAGATTAAAATAAGTAAATATCTCAAGCAATTGGTTTGGAGGACGTAACGCATACTGCACTGAGAGTCCATGCGACATGAATCAATGTGCAGCCGGGGCTCCACCTGCAAGTGGTGTATATTTCATGTTTATTGCAGAGGAAAGTTTGATGCAGAGCCATAAATATGAAAAACAAAGTTTTAAAATAACTGTTTTTCATTCAAAAGAGTAAGTCCAAAGCCAAATTAATAAACAAAACTTACATTGAGCACATTTTGTTCAAAAATAAATTAATTTCTAAGCCCTTAATTCAGTTTTAAAAAGTGAAACCACTCTAGTAACTCAATTTATCCGTAACATACTCTTTTATCAACTCAATTTAAAAGTTAATCTTATTATATTTTTAAACTCTGAAGCAAGCTGTTCTCTCTGTGTGGGAAGAGCCTATTTTCTAATTTACACATAGATACGTTTTTCATTTGGTCTTTGATCTACAAACAAGTTCATGATTGATTAGTTCATCTAATTAATTACACATAAAGTTAATACGTATGCCCCCCTCAACTATACCATTTTTCACATGCACACAAAAAAGCTTTGCATAAATATAAATCCTCTAATAATAATTTTCATTATTATTTTGGATTGTGTTAGAAGGCTAGTTTACTAATTACCACTATCATCTGACTTTAGGGCTTTCCAAAAAAGGGCCATCACTACACTGAATGTCTTCAAAGTGGTAATACCATTGAGGCAAATTGCAGTATTTCCAATCACTGCTTCCCCTTTTCCGCTCCATTGTCATGCTGAAGTACTTGGAGGACTCCTGTCATAGTACACATCCCTGCACCACCCTTAGGCCCTACCATGTGACTTGCTCTGGCCAATGAAATGTGAGCAGGATTGCACAGGCCTGTTCAAGCAGAAGTCTGGCTCTGTCTCTAGCTCTCCTCACTCGATGAGAATAGGTCCGGAATGGCTATCCCAACCAGCAGCCAGCCCTTGAGCTCAGAAAGAGACATGGAAATGCATGTGTCAGTCCGAAACAGCTGATTTATTTGGCATTTGCCTATGGTTGCCATCCAGGAGACTCAAGGATTGTTCCTTAAAGCAGTTGATTGAAACAATCATCTTCCAACAGGACTGTTGTGCAGCTTAAATGAGACTATCTTTGAAGACAAGAGACATGAACACTTATTGAAGGCCTACCATTTAATTCAGGCAATGAAATGCGAGGAAGGAATTTGTATTCATCGCACAGATAAAGAAACTGACAGGTCCATAGAAATTAAGTTGCTCCAAATCACAGAGCAAAAAAAGTGGGAGAGATGGAAACTAAACTTAATTCTAACAAACTCAACTTTTAGTTCATGCTTTTCCTATTCCACTTGGAAATCTCAGACTGTGCTTTGTAAAATGTCAAATCCTGTATCATTGTGGCAGCTGCATTTATGTTGATGAAAAAAATTTTATAAAAATTTTTAACATAAGGGAGAACAAATTTGAAAACTATTATGTAATCCAACCTACTATATCCATATAGTATATAATGAATTCAATGCAGTTTATCATTAAAAGTACACATTATGTTCTGAAGTTTAATTTGAAAACAAAATTAATACATTATTTTATTTCAAAGAAAGTAATCACATTCACTTAGGCTATTAAGATATTAAGCCAATTAAAAGAAGATAAAATAAATTATCTTTTTGGAAGGCAACCTCAGTCATGGCACCTAACCAAGAAAATAATAATTGTCCAATATACTAGTAGCTAATAAAACCAGCTTTAATTTTAAAATGAAAAATAAAAACACATCAACAACACAAGAAAGCAAAGGAACTATGGAATAATGAATTAAGTATATTCATACTCAATTTTTACTCTCACATACAGTGAGCAAAAAATAATAACTAAAAATAGGATTCTAAAATTATTAACATAAATGGTTTTGCTTTTCAATCATAGTTTCTTCCTATGTTGAAGTGCACAATCATTTTCCCTTCTGGAGCATAATACCCAGGGCAGGGGAGGAACATTAAAAGCAATTTTCTTTGACAAATGCCCATTTTCAAAATTATTACAGTATGTCTCAGTCTGAGGCTGCACCCCAGCCTTCCATTGCTTCTGCCCTTCCACTTCTTTCTTCCACTTCCACTGAGACTGCACCTTCTCTCTACCTTTCTGTTTCCTATCCCTTAAACGTCTTCCAGTTTCCTCTGAGGTGGCAAAATCATGAAAACCAAATATTTACTGGCATTTCTATGTTCCCCACAAGTAACTTTGGAAACGGATTCTGTGATCTGTAAAGGCCTTGGGTGCCTGGTGTTTCACTAAGGAAGAAAAATGAACTAAAAATGTTTCTTTTTATTGATATGTAATTCCTAATTACACTCTCCCAATCCAGAACTAATAGTCCTTCAGAAGTAAGACTAAATTTGTACATTTTGAACTCACTGAAAGAGTCAAAGAATTTGTACCATTAGATATTTGTGCTTGCTTGCTTTAAAAAAAATGTAATTTCTTCTCATGGACATTTTCAATATTAAGGAAGCAACAGACTAAAATATATGTCCAGAAGACCAGCATTTTTCCAAGATTTTGGCAGAATAACTATCAGAATCAGAACCCCATTACCTGTTCTCAGTTTTTATGGAATTTAAGATAAAAAGGGATGTTGGGAAGGGCTGGCTAGAACTAAGAGTCAGGAAGTCCACAGGGAAGCCCTGGTGGGCATAGCATATAAGCACTTTGTTAAAAGTCTTTTAGGAATGGATGAATATGGGTAATTCAGAAGGGATTCAGCTGGCATCATGTGCTCTTAGAAGTTACAGAATCAGAGCATCTTAGGGAGGGGAGCTTGAAGATAAGTGGCAGAAACTGCTGTTCACATTGCTGAATGTTTTGACAATGTTCCAAAAGACATTAATACATATGAATCTTTCGCTTTTATTCTGGAAACTATATTTCTGTTCATGGATCCTGAGATAACATTAGTTCTTCTCACAGCTATGTTACACTGATAATTCATATTGAATGGATTCTCTCCTTGTGACCACTGCATCCTTCTAACCAACAACACTCCTTAAGTCACATGAGCTATCGACTTTTAAACCCAAGGGTTGGAACTTTTCTTTAACACATTCAGTCTTGCCTTCTTAGGTTTGGTCAATTTCTCTCATAACACTGCTTGGTTCTGGATTCAGATGTCTCATGTATTTGTCATCATAGTTGTTCACAGTTGTAGAATCCAGAGTAAGAATTTGAAAACAGGAAGAGGCATCGTAGGAGGATAAAATAAATCTGAGATAAGAGAGGGCTTTCTAGTAATATCTGGTAGCCATGAACATAGAATTGAAAATAAAGAATAAGAAATAGAAATCTGGATCTCTCTCCTAACCATCTATGTTACATTAGGCAATTCACCTAACCCTAATGGCTCTGAGTTTTCTCATTTATTAGCTGAGAGTAGTCTTTAAAAAGTTCCAGATTTCATGGATTTACTAGTCAATGTTGATCTATGTAGTGCTAACAGCATTCACCAATGTGGTAAAATATATGAAATATATAAAAAAATAAAAGCATATTGTTTCTTTTGGACTAAAGAATTACCTTCCAAACTACTATTTGAACATAGAAATACATTCAAATGATCTTTCTTAATATGTAGTCTACAAGCCACTACTTTTAGCAGCTTGATGTAAAAAAAAGGGTCTCTTGCCAATTTGTGTTAAAAAATGTGGTACAGTCTACCCAGCCCTATGCACTGAGAGCCTCATAGCACATTTGCATTTTTAAAGGATTTTAAGAAATCCCATCATAAAGAAAATGTATTTTGTTTAACTTACCATTAAAAACTATAGGAAATCAGAAAATTTCTGGCAATGATACTTATTAATGTCTCAAGAATCAATGTGAACCTTTGGAAAACATTGCCTTAGGAACACTTATTTACATAACCTAAGAATAACCCTACCTCCAGTGTGCATGGAGTGAAGAAATAGCCAACTTTCACCATGGTTTGCAATTCAAAAATAGGAAATAGAAATAATTTGGAACTTAGAGTCCAAATGAAAAACTTGGCACAGTATGTGTGAGTGCATGCTGTTTGGAAGATTTGCAAATGAAAATTGAATTTTAAAACCTCAGCCTCTAGTGCTTCCATGTGAAATGGGAAATAGTGATATGAAATGTCATGAAGTTCTGGCATGGAAAAATAAAAGAGTAAAAAAAAAGTAAGTAGAGTTCCTGGTGCATAGCTGAGCTAGAGTTGCAATATTGATGCTCTAAGCTTTTGTATTTAGTAATTACAAGGGTAACATTAAGACCAGCCATTGTGAGACGCAGTCAGCAGGAAGAGAAATACAATGCTTTAAGAGAGAGAATTCCCTTAGTGACTGAACAGCGTTCTTCGAGAACACTGGGTCCATCTGGTGCCTGCTGGAACTCCTGATGGCCACCCACGCGGTCCAGCTGTTCATTCCTGAAAGAACGAGCATGATGACCTGTGAAAGCGGGAGTTGATGCAGCTTCCCCCAGCACCAGACTGACTCAGGGTCAATTCATACAGGGACAGAGTCTCGCTCTGTGCACCAAGTTTCTCCTTTAAGGATGCATTGCTCTTCTGGAATGACTGCAACACTCTCAAAGAGATGACCTCCACCTCCGACACTACCAGCCTGGCCTGGACCACTCAGGTCTCCCTGGACCATGTCCATAGCCACCTCTGGTCTCCCTGCTTCCAGAAATCTCCCAGCATTAGGCCCCAGCACTCCATATTTTATATAGCAGCCACTGGGATATTTAAATATGGGAATCTGATCATGTCACTTTCCTGTCAATATCTCTCTGCTGGTTTCCCATGGCATTTAGAAATAGTGGTCTATGGATAATTAGCACGATCTAGACTGGAATAGTTCTCAGAATTCACCTCAGTGTCCCTCTGCTCCCCTTCTTTCTGCTCCTTGAGCACCTCAAGCTCACTCCTGAGTCAGAGCCTTTTGCACATGCTGTTCCAGGCAACACTGTCTCCTCTCGTCACTCAAATATCAGCTCAGATGGCTCTTTCTTGGAGAAGTCTTCCCTGACCACCCTGTTTAAAGTAGTGCCAGCAACTGTCCATAAATTTAGCACATTTTCTTTCTTTCTTTTTCTGTCTTTATTCACTGCTTGTTTGTTGGCTGTCTCCCCCACCACTAGAATGTTAGTGCCCTGAATACAGGAAAACTGTCTGCATTTTTCACCGTTTTGTTCTTGGAACTCGGATCTGTCCCTGATACATAGTAAGTGTTCAAGAAACACATGTCAATAAGGCAGAATGGAAGGCTAGCCAAAAAGAGGAAGAAAAGCAAATAGGGAGGAATATAAAAAGGAAGGGAACTGAAGGGAAAGAAAAGAAGAAACAGAGGGGAAAATAAATGTGAAAAGAAAAGGTTTAAGAGAGAAGGATAATAGACAAAACTAAGAATTAACCGATTCAGCAATAGAGGCCAGGATCAAATTTTGGAAAAATAGGTAATGTATTCATTATTTCATTTGTTCATTGATTCAGCAGTCATGTGCTTACTAAGTAACAGGGAGTATGCTGAGAACTGAAGGTATGGAGATGAAGGGCATAGTACCTCCAATGGAGGCGCTCACTGGCTCGGCTCATGGGAGAGAATAAAAAGTGAATGATGGAGGGCCGATAAATGCTAAGATGGAAATATGCAAGGAATGACAGACCACAGACATCGGAAGAGGAGCCCCTCCTCTCATACAGGGGTAAAGCCGGGCAGGTTTTCTAGGACAGCAGAGGTTAGCCAAGCAAAAAATGGCAAGAGTCTATTCCAGACAGTTCACTCAGAGGGGAGGAGGCAAAGAGGGCTTAGGAAATCATCATGATTAATTCCAAAACCATGAAATAACAAGTCATGGTGCAAAGTAGAAGCCAGGTTTGAACTTCAAGGAGGTGATCACAATGAGTTAGGAAACAAGGAATGCATTTCAGGAACTAAATTAATGCATATGGTGGAATTACTCAGAGTTTTGAATGCTCCCAAACAGGTGAATTTGCGTATTGATAACACTGTTGGGCAGGGTCTTCTTACACATTATTTTAGAAAAAAATGTTAAAGTATATGCCTTTGTAATTTTCTCCCTTTGTAGACAAGCCCATTCCCAGAGTTAATAACCTGCCCTTGCTATGTAGATGCCAAAATGCTTCTGCCAGCATCTGTATCCCTTTCTTTCCACTTAGGCACTAGCAGCTGTGGAATAGTGGAGAGATAAATGATGTTCAGTTGAAAAATAGAGTCACATCTAGGGTCCATTTCATAGTTAGCCATGTGACATTGGGCCAGCCATTAAAGCCCTCTGAGCTTGTTTCTTCATCTATAACATGGGTTCGATTAGGCACGCCTACAAGCACATTGTGGTCATTAAACAACATAATGCTTATGAAAATGATATGAAAACAATGCTCTGAAAACGTGGTGAATGATAGAAATACAGAGAGATGTGAGCCTTGCCTACACCATGGGCTGCAGCCACTGTGATCCGTCTGAAGCTGAAGTAAAAGGCGAGGAGCTGAACTGGACTGCTTTTCTACACTGAACACATACACAAACAGTGTTGGCACATGCATGCCCATCGTAATAGAGAACACGCACTCAGCAGCCTTCTTTCTAGTTCCCAATGACCTTACCTTTTCTTGCACTTTATTTTCTGACAAACTCTGACCTCATGTCTGTCATTGAGATGTGTCCGGGTAACAGAAGGATGGTCTAATAATTTCCCTCCATAAAGGCTAAAAGGAACATCAAGTGACAGCAATATCCAGAAGAACATGTGCTTCACCAAAAGTCAGATATGAATATAACTCATATTAAGACAAACTCTTCTACAATCTCACAAGGTCGGGGAAGGTGGGAGTTCATAAAGAAAAAATAATTTAGTAGCATCGATATGGAAAGCCTTGCTATAATTACTATGAAATACCTGACAATCAATCACTAATGAAAAAAATAGATTACTAATGGTTCCAATAAATTATTAAACTAAAATCGGGTTGACACTGGTTAACAAGATCATATAGGTTTCAAGTGTACATTTCGATGACACATGATCTATATATTGCACTGTGTGCCCACGACCCACAGTCAAATCAACTTCGGTTGCCAGATATTTAGCCCTTTTTACTGTTTACTATCCCCAATCCCTTCCCTCTGTTGCCTGTGTCTATGAGTCTCAGCTTTATATCCCACATGTGAGTGATATCATATGGTTCTTAACTTTTTCTGACTAACTTATTTCGCTTAGCATAATATTCTCAAAGTCCCATCCATGTGGGCACAAATGGTGGTTATTTCATATTTTCTTATGGTTGAGTAGTATCCCACTGTATATATGTACCACACATTCTTTATTCAACATAAAGAAATCTACATAATCCTTACTAGGACTGCCATTATTCTTTTTTAAAAATATATTTTTATTGATTTTAGAGAGGAAGGGAGGGGAGAGAGATAGAAACACCAATGATGAGAGAGGATCATTGATTGGCTGCCTCCTGCACGCCCCAAACTGTTGATCGAGCCTGCAACCCGGGCATGTGCCCTGACCGAGAATTAAACCATGACCTCCTGGTTCACAGGTCAACATTCAACCACTGAGTCATACAGGCCGGATACTAAGGACTGTCATTATAATGCATCAGCTTTCAAAAGAGTTGGGGGATACATATTAGATAGCAGGATTATTAATGAAAGACACATTAACTGCACTGATGAAATGTTATTCCTTCCAATTCTTTTGTGTTCTGCTTTTGTCATGAAATAGGTACCAATTGGTAAAATGATGACAATAATAATACTAATCATAATACAGTTACATTCATTTAGCTCCTGACTTTGCAGCTCACCATCTTATCCATGAGGCTCTACTGTCTCCAAGATGATGTGCGAAGGGATTTCTGTATATTTTAGCAAGGGCTCACTGGACACAATGTCTTCATTCAAAGAATGTCCAAAAGCTCTCAAATACCAAACGTGGCAGTGATGTGGGGTATTTTTCAGCAGGTGAGCTTTGCTTTGTCCTTCAAATTATTCCATAGAAGTGGCCACCTGTCAGTGTCCTAGGCTTGGCATAAGCTCGGTGTTTTATAATGACAGAAGAAAACAAACCGTTCCAGGGTTTTTTTGGTTGTCTTATGGGTTACATGGGATTGTTTTTGTAGTGAAATTCTCTTATTTTCATTTCTTTGGGCACTCGAAGTAAAAGAAAAAGAAACAAAAGGTCATTTGAGGGTAGGATTGTAGAAGAAGTTTCAAACACATAAGTCTATAAATAGGTATTTTTTTTAAACTGGAGTCTTTTCACATTTTTTAATTCATAGGTGAACTGCATTGTTCAATGTCAAGCCATAAACAGAAAAATCCCATAAAAATTTACAGATTTGTAATGCTTTGGTAGAACATTTATGTCAATAAACCCTGAGTTCATTTTATGTATGAGCATTCTGATAAACAATAAAGAGACCCTCAGTAAACTAACCCACACTAATGTATCCCTTTATTATTCTTTAATAACATCAAGTTCCTGAAACTATTAAGTAGGGTAACCCTTCTTTCTACTCAGCACCTAAATATTCTTTATCACAGAAATTCCAGAAATTTTCCTACAGATTTATGACAGTTCCTTCTCTCCTCCAGGCTGAAAATATCAGACCTATTTTTTACCTTGAAAATAAAACTACTCCCCATTTTCTTGAAGACAAACTACTATATAACATCAGTGTTTCCTTTTTATTGGCTCCCTTTTTATTGGTGAAATTTCTTAGATAATCAGTGATATCTGTTATTTTATTGGTTTGTGATTGGGCCTACATTTTCCAGCCTATCTTGCCATTGCAATCCTTTGTTTTGACATATTGAACACAAAGGTAAAAATTAACAAAAATAGAATTTCTAAAGGAAAAAATTGAGAGGATTTAATAATTAAAGAAAATGGAAGAAAATCTTCACCCACTATATTTCCCCCCCAAAACTCAAGGTGCAATTCCATTTCTTGGCATTTGCTCTAAAAAAAAAGTGAAAATGTGCATGCACACAAAATCCTGTACATGAGTGCTCCTAATAGTTTTCTTTGTCACATTCCAAAACAGGAAACCAACTGAATGCCCTTCACTGAGTGTACAAATAAATAAACTGTGGCATATCCTTACAGTGGGATACTAAGCATTAATAAAGAATGAGTTATAAATTCAAACAACAATTTGGATGACTCTCAAAGGCATGTGAGTAAGAAATGCTAGTTTCATACCATTTGGTTCCATTTAACATTCTGAAAAAGACAAGACTACTGAGATGGAGAATAGAGCAGTGGCTGCCAGAGTTTAGCAGAATTTTATGGTAAAGAGATGGAATGAGGGAGGGTTGTTTCTGGGGGGGTTGGGGAGGGGAGAAGGAGTGTAATGGATGATTCCATATCCTGATTGTGGTGGTGTTTCCATGGATCTATGCATGTGTGTGTTAATATTCTCAGAATTGTACAACAAAGGCAGCGTTATTGTGTGATCATTTTAAAAGTAAAATTAGAGAAAAAGGTTCTAGGTATCCTAGAGTTGGTCTTTATATTCTATATTCTGTTTTCTCTCCACTTTCTTATAACATCCATTTTGACAGATCAAAATGTATGATTTCAATTGACACTGAAAAGTCCTCCCTGCAAGCTAGAAAACCCAGAGAATCAGAGGATATCAACATGAGGGATATCAAGTAGCCAGAGAATCACTTGTGAGGGAGATTACGCCCACCCCCCTCAACCCCCTGGTTGATGAGAACAGGACACTGAGCAATTATCCTGCAAGGCAATGTTTATACCCACGATGGACGGGCCTGAGCCAACACCAGCCTCTAGATATGGGCAATTATGTATTAAAAGAACCAAGGACATTTTTTGGAGTCTTATTTAAATCATTTGAGCACAGCTGGGGAGAGTCCATTGCCTTCTTCTAAGTTCTTTATTCACCTTTAACTACTGGAGAAAAATACCCACAGCAAAGAAAGCCCAGAGTGGTGGAAAATTACATAATTGCCTAAATTTAGACCATGCATGTAACTATATCAGAGTTCTTAAAGCCAAGATATTTTCCCTTAAATGAACTCAACTGAATTATAAATGAATCAAACATTTGTAATTTAAAAATTAAAAATATGCACTCCAAAAGTCAATTGGATCCCAACATCCTTCAGAGTCTTAGTAAAACTTTTTTTAAAAAAAAATATTTTTATTGATTTCAGAGAGAAAAGGAGAGGGAGAGAGAGATAGAAACATCAATGATGAGAGAAAATAATTGATCAGCTGCCTCCTGCGCACCCCACACTGGGGATCGAGCCTGCAACCCGGGCATATGCCCTGACTGGAAATTGAACCATGACCTTCTGGTTCATATTGACTCTCAACCACTGAGCCGTGCTGGCCGGGCTTGGTAAAACTTTTTAACTGAATTCCATTCCACGGCCCCCAGAAGTGTCTCTATAGTCTTGCCAAGACTCCCTGTTTTCACCTCTGTATCCAATCTCTAACTTAGTTCTGCCTCGAGGCAGGTTAAAAATAAAGCCCGGCTTCTCAAGGTTTTGCATCAGAAGACAATTCCCTCTTAAGTTTGAATTTTGTAACTTTATAATTTTTCCAATTTACATTGGATGAATCAGGAAGAGGGTCAAGTTTTATTTGCTCTTCTTCCCAAGATTTCGTCTTCATTAAAACTCAAACACAAACATATTATGAAGTTGAAGTTCGCAAAATATATTCCTTTTTAACTTTTGGCCCTACAGAGCAGTACTTTTACAATTCTAAAAGCTGGGTGGTAAAAAAAAATGACTCAACATTTAGGTTGTTTAATAAGAATAAATAATTGTATTTCTTATTCCTATGTCTATGACCTGTAACATGCTACCTCTCACAGAGCCACACGCACATCACTGTATATAATTGGCCAGACCAATAATCACACATAACTTGGTAAATAGGTTCTGGTACTAATTCCAATGTGGGGGTGGGGGTTCCATAAACAAACAATTCTCAGGATGCCAGCTGGGTACTTAAAATTTAACTCAGTTTTGACACTCTCTACCCGGAGATACCATCAGATGTGACAGGTTGAGGGCTCAGTCCTAAAAAACTACCCGCCTCACTTCAGATGTCAGTCACAAGTCCAGGCTGTTGGTACCTGCACTTCTGACTGACTAGTTATAAATCAGAGGTTCCCAGGACACCATCCTCAGGTTTGATTAACTTGCTAGAGTGGCTCACAATCTCAGAGAAATATTTTATTCACTAGATTACTGATTTATTATAAAAGAAAAAACTCAGAAACAGCCATAAGGAAGAGATGCATGGGGGAAGGTACAGGAAAAGGGCACAGAGCTTCCATGTTATCTCCAGCGCACCACTCTCAGCGCCTCTATTTGTTCACCAACACTATCCTTTTTGGGGTTTTATGGAGGCATCATTGCATAATATTCATTGATTAAATCATTGGGCATTGGTGATTGATTTAACTTCCAGTCTCTGCTTCCTCCTGGAAGCTGATGGGGGTGGGTACTGAAAGTTCCAACATTCTAATCACATAGGCTGGTTTATGTAGCAATTAGTCCAATATCTCAATAAGTATAGATCTTTGTAATTTTAAAAAATGGGTTGATTATTCTGTGATCTCAATAAGCAATTATTAAATTAATTTCTATATCAGGATGTTAAGTTGTTTGACTTTTCAGCTATTTCAAAATTTTACTTTTAAACTATAGTTGACATGCAATGTGATATTAGTTTCAGGAATACAGTGATTAGACACTTATATACCTTATGAGGTGGTCATCATGATGTCTGGACCCTATTTGGCACCATACTTGTTATTGCAATATTATTGACTATGACTTTTCAGCTATTAATAGGCATCACTGAGATGAACAGCCTCATAAACGAATCTGCATGCATCACCACGATTACCATGGAAAGCCCTGGAAATGTGGTGGTTGAGTCAGAAAGTTTGCCAAGCTTATGGTCATTGATATGTTTGCCTCCCAGTTTCTGAGGCTCATGGTGAACATGGGAGATACCAAATGTGCTCCTCTACCCTTCGGCAGGGAAACCTCGACTCTCAGGCTGCCCAGGCAGTTCTTCCCCTGAGTGTCTTATTGAACATAGTGTGGCTGGCCATCCTGACTACGGGCATTCCCAGCTGCCCTGCTAATGTTTATTTCAATTTCTTTATTAGATTAATAGAAAACAGGAGACTTCCCATTAGAAAATCTTAAGTGGGTTTTTTTGGTTGATTTTACTGGGAGATATGTTAGCACAGGTACTTGTTAATCAATCAGGTGTTTTTCAAGGATGCAAAAGGTATATT
The DNA here is from genome assembly GCF_000147115.1 of Myotis lucifugus. Taxonomy (NCBI): domain Eukaryota; kingdom Metazoa; phylum Chordata; class Mammalia; order Chiroptera; family Vespertilionidae; genus Myotis; species Myotis lucifugus. The sequence goes on from NW_005871056.1 coordinate 17,494,540, forward strand.
GCAATAATCTGTTTTATCATCTCACTTCCTACTTGGCTGAGAAGCTACTCTGAAATATGTATGCACTCTCCCAGCAATTTCTAACTATAAGAACTTGGGGAGAGTAAAAATCAGTTGTGTGGCCATTGCCGGTTTGGCTCAGTGGATAGAGTGCTGGCCTGCGAACCAAAAGGTCTCAGGTTCATTTCTGGTCAAGGGTATGTACCTCAGTTGCAAGCTCCTTTTCCTCTCTATACTACCCTCCCTAAAAATCAATGGAAAAATATCCTCCGGTGAGGATTAACAAAACAAAACAAAAAAATCAGCTGTGTGAACTCTTTTCTCTAGGCCTCCTTTATTTTAAGCCACTAACAAGGATGAATGATTATTCTGGAAGTGTTTGGAAGTCTGCCTTCCCAACTTAAAAGAACAATGCTAAGCAAATGACAACAGACACAGGAACTCTGGGCTAATAAGTTTCCACTTGTTAACAGAGCCTTTCCCATTATTTTTAAGAAGAAAAAGTGTTCTCAGAGGTCGCTCCATCGTCTGCCATGCTATGCGCGCTCCTTTAATGGAAATAATGTAGATAAGTTATCCTCTCCCCCACTCACCCCTATCAAGGGAAGCAGCAGATAAAACATTCTGCTTCTGCAGTTTTACCTAACCCAACATTCATCTGACTAAATCACATCTCTGCTCTGCTGCTAGAAAATTATTCTGGAAAACAATGAAGCTTAGTGCCCAATGGCAATTTAATTGCTGGATCAAATGAGGGAGAAAGTACTAAAGCAACAACTCGCATTGCCCTTGTTGTATTGTTGCAGCTATTCAAATGAAAAAAAAAATTACCAAAACCTCAGTAGGTTAAGATAATAGAAGTGCATTAGATCCTAGTCCCGAAGGCCAGAAGTGCAAAATCAAGGCGTGGGCAGGGCCACACTCTCTCCAAAGCCTCTAAGGGAGAATCTTTCCTTGACTCTTCCAATCTCTGGTGGTTCCAAAGGTTCCTGGGCTAGTAGCTGCATCACCCCACCTCCGCATCTGTCTTTACCTGGCCTTCTCTTCCCTGTGTGTCTCCCCTGCTGTCTGTGTGCAGACTCCCTCTGCCTTTCTGTTATGAGATATTTCCCCTCATCTCTGCACTTAGGGCCCACCCAGATAATCGAGGATGATTTCATTTTGAGATCCTTCATTATGTCTATAAAGACTCTTTCTCCAGGTAAGTTCCAATCCACAGGTCCTGCGGGTAAGGACATTGATATATACTTCTGGGAGCCACCATTCAATCCACCACACTTGCTTACCTGGAGCCTTTAAAATAAAACATATTGAGTTTATTAACATAGAATGAGAGAGAACTTTATTTTCCCAACTTATTTTTATGGAAAAGTATTTTATCTTCCCGGAGTCACTCAATTATTAGCAAAAATACTACCATGTAAGACTACTTTCAAAGACAATTTATCAAGAATTTATAACTCACCAAGTTGTGACTGAGGCCAGAATTTGGCAATGTTCAAATATTTCAACCCAGTTTTCTCTGTCAGTCTGTACCTGGGCTCATTCTAGCAAAATCTACCAAGGAATTCATCCACAGTATAAAGAATGAACATTGGAGTGGTTTTAAAATTGTATTTGTGTTTAATTTGTTGGTTCTTTTGTTTGCTTTTGCTTTTGTTTGTGGATTGGGATGGTTCCCTCCACTTAATGGCAGATTGGTATTGCTGAATCTAAATTCAGAGGCCTCATTTTTCTGCAACCCCTGACATTAAGGAGAAGAAAAGATTAGGGATGCATAATACAATAGAGTGATCTTAAAGACCAATTTTAATCATTCATCCTACATAAAATACACACACACACACACACACACACACACACCAGCTTAGTAGTGCCATTGTAGGTATGGAAGAAGTATCAGCACAAAATAAAGAATAAGGATAAATTACAGGCTAAAATTGTTGTGGCAAATGGCCCAAGAGAACAACAGCCGGCACCCAGAGGAATCAGGAAAGTAAAACCTTTATTACACAGCACTGCTAGTTCAGGGGGCTTTGATGCAAAGCCTGAACTGACAATGTGGGGAGGTTTTGATATGTATATATCTTCTTGTGGCGGGCCCCTGGGGTGGGCTTTGCAGCTCCGCCCAAGTCAGTTAGAATGGGGAAGTAAGATTACTGTTTAACTAGATACTGAACTAGGCTGTAAGCCCCCAAAGTTGCCCCCCTATTTTCTTCTCAAAAGCACTGTTGCATTTAGTAAAGGTAACATCTAGTTTCCTTAGCTTACTTGTGATGCTAGCACAGCAGCAAATGGCAGCAACTAACTCCTGACCTTCCCTGTAGTCCCCTGCTCAGCCAGCAGTTGGCTTCACCACTCCTGTCTGGCTTGCCAACGTTGGATAGATCAATGAATAAATGGCCCGGAGTCATTCCAAGTAGCAATTGCCCACTCAGTAACTATAAATTCATTCATAGTCACTTCATAGCATAGCCCAGCCTCTGCATGGAAATCTAGGGGTACAATCATCTCTTGGCTGCATTCTAAGGGCTGGATTATCTACCTTTGAAAGAGACAAAGAAGGAAGAGGGAAGAGGAACTTAGAACCCAAAAGTTTTAGCAATTTGGACATAAATGAACAACTGATGATGAGCATGAGGAAAGTTCGGTCCCCAACTGCCCAACACGGGGACCAAACTCACAACTACTGATTTCAGAGTTGTTGACCCCCCAAAAATGAAATAATATTAATCTATACGTACAATGATCATATACATTTTTGTCCAAACAAGGACTTTTAGGATTGAAAGGGTGGTGTTGCTAACAATTACACTTGACCAACAGATATGAATAGAGACTGTCCCCAGAAAAGTGAGTATTTTTTTTCCTGGCATCTGGCTTTCAATTGGGTGCCTGATTTCTTGTTTATCTATGGGAAGTCTAGGCTCTTATTTAAATACTAGAAGCCCGTTGCACGAAGATTCGCGCAACAGGCCTTCCTTCCCCTGGCTGCTGGCACCAGTTTTCCTCTGGCACCCGGGACCCAGGCCTTTGGTCCAGCCGCAGGGGAGAAGCCAAGCCTCGAGGCTAGGCTTCTCCCCTCCAGCCACAGCGAGCCTTGGCTTCTCCCCTCCGGCCACAGCAGAGAAGCCAAGCCTCTTCAGTCTTCAGTCTTCAGTCTTCACTCTGGCTGGAGCCTTCAGTCTTCGCTCCGTGCCTGCATATGCAAATTAACCACCATCTTTGTTGGGTTAATTTGCATAGTCGCTCTGATTGGCTGGTGGGCGTAGCAGAGTGACACCAATTTGCATGTGTCTCTCTTATTAGTGTAGATTTTAAGTGGATTGTAATATCCTGAAAGGAATTCACTTAATTGTTTTTTCTATACAACTTCTAGCACAATGTGGAGCACATTTTTATTGCTTAATAAACATTCACTTATTGAATTTAGTTAAGGAGATGCCTCAGTTGGCAGTGTCCCTTAGACCAGAGCAGGGGTTGCAAACGTGTATGCCTGTGGTGTTAGGGGCAGTGGCCTTCAATCAATAAAGTGAGTCAATGAATAGGAGAGAAAACAGACCAGAGAACTCAAGATGGGACCAGGATAGGCTTGCCAAGTCTTCCATTTAGTTTTTTCTAATTTAGATTTAATTACCCCATTTTAAAACCTTGGTAACTAACTTTTTTAAAAGAATAAATTGGCCTACGGCCCAGTTCCAGTTTCTGATCACATATTCGTAATATGCGTGCTGTGATGAATATTCCTTTATCCCTCACCCTCTCTCTAACAGTGCACAGAATCTCATCATTGGAGATTGGGAAGCATTTATTGGGGTGTCTTTTAAAATTGTGCTTTTAAAACTGGCCCATGACTCGATAGTGGGTTGTAAAACCTATTTCACAGTCAGATTAGCCAGTTTAAAAGCAAACAAACAAACTAAAATACATTGGGACATAATAGATTAGGGCAGAATAGAAAACCTCACAGAACATCATATACAGTATCGAAAAGATAAACCCTGCTTTTTAAACTTTGGTTTTGCAAGTACATGTCTGTGTATCACCATATCTTAAGTGGGTCAGATATAAAATGCCTTATGGAGAGTTGTGATCAAAGAAATGTGAAAGCCCAGATTTTGTCTAATTCCTACAGATTATAGACAAGGAAATGGAGGCCTACAAAAGTGAATTGATTTTCCAAATCTTACACAGCTAGAAAATGAGAAAATTGGAACTCAAGTTGAAATTCATGTCAGTCTCCTTGAAAATCTTTTGCTAGAATCTTCTTTCAAAAAGGAACTGTAATCAGAGCCATTCCCTTGAGATCTTTCAGGCTAGGATTTGAGATCTTCTTGTAAATTTTATTCCTTTTTCTCTTCACAAATTTCAAGTACTTGCTCCACCACCCCATTATCTGCTCGTGAATATTTACTGAGTAAACAGAAGAAATAAGGGATTCTCTGCACATTTTCCCATTGCAGTTACACATCTGCATGCATTTATACTCTCAAACTATATGTTCCAGTAGATGTACTGACTTTTCCTCTAATGCTAACCCTTCTTTGTGCATTAAATCCTGCCTCCCTTGCTTGTTCAAGAATTCCTCCACTAAAACTGTCTCCATTTTTTCCTGCATCATGATATCTGCCTGTATTGGGTCAAACACATCAACAAAGAAGCATGCTCTAACATTTCCCAGTATGTCCCTAAAGCATAATCTATTCCACAAGTTCCTCTGCCACCACCTCAGTCCCTCCTCCCCTTTCCAGCAAAACTCCTCAAATGACTTCTCCACACAATTTCAAATTATTTTCCTCCAAAGAACCAGTAAACACTCCCAGTTAGTATACTACAACACACTTACATATCCAATATTATTTAACCAAGTATAATCCCATTATAATTTGTAAGCTATTATCATTATTTTTTTATTGGTGGGACACCTGAAGATGAAAGAGGTTAAGCCTCTTGGCCAGGGGTCAGATAAATTATAAATGTCAAGGCCAAAATTTATACTTCCAGATCTCTTCTTCCAAACTCTTGCTCTCACTACACTACATCTAGGCTCCTACTACTCTGTTTATTAGCAATTACAGACTCTTGATTTATAGATCAGTTACTGCCATAGTTTTCATATCTGACTTTAAAAATGTCCCTCTTCTCTTTGAGGCATTTTCTACTATAGCAAAGGTTGGAACTTTCTAGTAGATGTACTGATATGTCACATATAGTGAACGTAAATAGGGCTTTCAATTTTTAAAAGTGTCATGCAGGACGAATGCAGGAAGACAAAGAAATGGTGTACAAACTATTTACTGAATCAAATCTAATAAGCAATCTTTAGAAAGTTCACCAATTGGTAAAATCCGGCTCTGCTCTCTAAGAATATGTATTCATTGCAAGAATTGCAAATTGCAAAAATATAGCTTCTCCGTATAGCTGGAGCCCCCCCCGCCCCAAAGTCCCCAACTTAGAGGTTCACTGTGTTGCTAGTCCAACTGTGCATCCTTATGTCTTTCTCTTCTTGTTTAAGGTTATTCTATTTTGATCTGCGAAACAGAAGAGCCAATTACGAAGGAAAATTATATTGCCACAATTCTTTCACCTCCTGCCTACTCTAATTATGTGGTCTGATAGAGAGGGAGATTAAAATGATGCTACTAAAATACATAAAATAAATTCTAGAAGTGCAAACAGTTCCCTGAATCTAGCTAGTCCTTGTGGAATCACAGTAAATTCTTCTTAACATCACAAGAACCTGGGCTGGGGGAGAACCTAAAGGGCATTTAATACAACCACCAATGGTATTTGCATTTTCTCTAAAAGATTCCTGCAAAGTAATTCTCCCAGCTTTGAGAATCGTTGAGATCACCTTGAGGCAATTGATAGGGGGTGGTAACAGGACTATTTCAAAGCACTATTTCTGTCCAGTATGAACAGTGTTTCTCAACTGAAGTGTGACCTGTTTGTGAATATGCTGAAAAGTTGCTTAACTTTCTCCTCCCTGTCCATTATCAGCAGACCCTTCCACTGATGCAAGCAAAACGGTGCTCATTTATTTCCCCAGAAAGCAATGAAAAGTGTTTGTTCCCAGGCAGAAATTGGGTTGAGAAGGATTAAGAGCAGGCTAAAATTTTAAATTAAGGCCCAGCTGGTGTGGCTCAGTGGTTCAGTGTTGCCCTATGAACCAGGATGTCATGGTCCAATTCCCAATCAGGGCACATGCCCGGGTTGCAGGCTCGATTCCCAGTGTGGGGCATGAAGGAGGCAGCCAATCAATAATTCTATCTCATCATTGATGTTTCTATCTCTCTCTCTCTCTCTCCCTCTCCCATCCTCTTTGAAATCAATAAAAATATATTTTAAAAAATTTAAGTTAAGGAATCTCCTTATAGCACATACTTGAGCTATTAGATGCAGACAGAAAGTGAAAGTAAAAGGTCTTGCTAATAAAATTAAGGGAGAGAAGGTGCCCTCTAGAAGCCAAAGTCATCAAAGAGAACCAGGATTCTTCTCAGGCATCTCAACCTCTCTGTGCTCCAGCCACACTGATTTTCAATCAAGTCCTCTCAAAGTAGCAAGTGGCATGCTGCCTCCCACCTGTGTTTTGGGACATGGGTTCTCACTATTGGGAGCGTTCTTCCTCTATCTCTCCATCAGCCAACACCTACTTGTATCCCTCTTATCTCAGACCAAATGCCACTTTGTCAATAAAGCCTTCTTTAAACGGATAATACATCTCACCCCCATGTTTCACAGCTACAAATACAAACTCTGCTACATTTCCCTTATAGCTCTTACTGTTTGTGCTTGTACCTGTAAATAATAATTTGATTTCTATTGATCTCCTCTATTAAACAATGGGGTGCAGAGAAGTAGAAACAGGTTCTTTTTGTTCATCATTTATTTCCCTAGTTCCTAGGACAGGGCCCTAATATAGAAGATGCTCAATAAGTGCCAGCTGAATAAATGAATAAATCATGAATATGTTATAATATATATTTCCCTCCAAATATTTCTTATGCTCTTCTGTCTTCATGTGTGACATCTTTCCCTTATTAGCAAAACATTCCTTTTGATAATAAATGACATTTAACATAATTCAATAATATGACGTTAATTATTACATGAAAATATCAAGATCCAGAAAAGAAAAATAATAATAACCCCAAATAATTTTGATTACTTTAAACAACAATAGTTAATACATGTATGCATACTTTTAGGTAAACATACAAATACAGACAACACCAAGATCATATTATATAAACAACTTTATAATATTTTAGTGAATTGAATAACATTTACAAACACCTTTCCAAGTTAGTGTGGTTATATACCATAATTTCAAATGACTGGAGTATATTCCATTATAAGGAATTCATTTAATCAATCCCCCTTTTTGGACTCCTGAGTTTTATAAAATGAAATTAACTCCATATAATGCAATATGATGCAACAATTTTAAATGCCCCCATGTTTGATGTTTAGACTGTATATAATTTATCAATAATCCTGTTTAATATAGTACCTTAAACAAAAAAAATGTTAAATGGGGGAACACATTGGTAGTCATCTACTGACATTTGTTGATTTTATGGGGAAGAGCAAAGTTGAAGACTGAATCTTAGGACGATATTATGGAGGTGTGTGGAGGAAGCGGAGTCAGCACAGAAGGCACCAGATATGGTGGGAAATGGGACAAGTCACCATGGGAGGCAAGAGGAAGTTTGAAGAAAAGCTGAATGCTTAGTGTCAAAGGCTATCAAGAGGCTTTTAAATTTGGTGATTAAGAGACTATTTCTTCCACATTTCACAATATACAAAAACTTCAAATTACTATGCTGTACACCTAAAACTAATATATATTGTATGTCAATTATACCTTAAAAATAAATGTAAAAAATAGACTATTCTTGACCTTGAAAATGCCAGCTTCACTTAAACCAGTGGTTCTCAACCTTCTGGCCCTTTAAATACAGTTCCTCACGTTGTGACCCAACCATAAAATCATTTTCGTTGCTACTTCATAACCGTAATGTTGCTACTGTTATGAATCGTAATGTAAATATCTGATATGCAGGATGGTCTTAGGCGACCCCTGTGAAAGGGTCGTTCGACCGCCAAAGGGGTCGCGTCCCACAGGTTGAGAACTGCTGACTCAAACATTGCATAAAGAGGTGGGGGCAGGGCTGTGAATCAGTGGTGAGAACAGGGAGGTAGCAAAGGTAGATGGTCTTATACAGAAATTAAGTGGTGAAATGAACTAAAGTGTCAAAAAAAAGTTTGTAGAGAAAACTCCAATAGAATTTCAGTTTAGCAAAATCTGGTGTGCACAGTGGAAATGAAAAATAGGTTATATTTCCTTATTCATACTGAGAATACCCTTATTATTAGTGTTTATCTCATCTAAATTAAGATGTCATCCATGTAAACCATACCATTCTTTTATAAGAGGAAAAAGCACTACCAATTACACTATGATCTGCATCAATTGTTAAGCTATACTCGGACTTCAGAAATGCTAAAATGCGTGTGGGTGAAATTTAGCATTGGGATTAGCACTTCTATTCTCCAGGGATGTATTTTTTATGCAGTAGTCTACCCATACATCATTGTCATGATAGAGCTCCAGAAACATCTGGATTCTGGCAGTGCTATTACACAGATGTTGTTTTCAATTATAAAGTAGGCATTTGAGGTTGCTGAGCTCAAGAAAGCAGGGATATCAGTCAATGAAAGTTCTTAAGTGCCTTCAACTTCTGAGTTTCCTACATGGCCCTCTTTTGGCAAATAATTTGCTTCTCTCCTAGCAAAATCGCAGAGCTTCATGTTTATGCTGAAGCAGCAGCTAGGCCCACTTTGCAGAACACTGGCCACCTGAAAAATATCCCCAAAGGAAATAAGGGCTCCCAGAGATGATCAAGAGTCTTTTAAATCTTATTTGTAAAAGCTGCACTTCCACTCTGCAGAAGAGCGAAGTGAGCTGGGTCCTCTGGCAGTTTTCCAGCGATGAAGGAAGTTTTCCCTGCATTTAACCTTGAAGTAGACTTCCTCACAATCGCTTCGTGATTGATAATAGCTGGAGACAAGCAAGCAGCTTAAATCTTAAAAGGAAAATGATTACAGCATTTTTTTAAAGGAAGAAATCCTCTCCACTTTATTTTTCACTGGCTTGTTTGTCTTCTTGATGAAACCTGAACTGTCCCCTTCCACTACTTTGGGGATGTCATTCATGCTGCAGTGTGTGTGGTATAGTGATTGGGAGCAAGAATTCTAGTTAGTTATGGGTTTAAACCCCAACCTTCTCATACTAGTTCCGTGACCCTGGTCAAATTACTGGTGCTAAAGGAAGCTTATCCTGTTTAACCTCTTCTTACCTGCATTAAACGTGTCAACTGAATGGGAGTAAATATATGCCATCATTACTGGTTATTTTAATTTTATTTCTGTCCTCATTGTCAGTGTGGTGGTCCATTGAGACACTAGTGTGAGACCAATAGGAACACTTGTGCATTTTTCATAAGCCACATTCTACTGTTTAGCTTTAGGGGTCCACTAGGTGAGGAGTTAGAGTAGGGTTGCAAGGTAAGTGGAACAGTTGGAAAGGGACAAAGGATTTGAAGGTGTGAGCAAGGAAATGATTATGACAAGGACCAGAGCAATTAAACGGGTGAGGAGGAGTTGACTTGCATGGGGGTTATTAGAGATCTGAAAGGGGTCAGCAAATTGTAAGAGAGAATATTTGTGTGATATGGAAAGATAGGAAGTGGTTGTGAGAACATGAGATGCTAGCAACTGAGGTTTGGGAAATGGTGCTTATTGATGATGATAAATTCTAGGATCGGCCAAAGGAATGAGAGGCTGAAGTTGGGTGGAAGGGAAGATCACCCAGTGTACAGAGGCCAAGGAACTGAGAGAATGGGATTTGGGGCAGATGATCCGTTCGAATTCTGAAATTCCAAAAATAGTAACAAGAATAGTGATGGACAGAAGGCTGCAAGCAAAAAGATTCAGGAAATGAAAAGAAATGAATGAGATGTAGGAGATGGTTAGGACAACCAGGATAGTACAGTTTGTTGATGTGCTTCAAACAAGCTGAGTTTTTTGAATTAGAAGAAATGACTTAGAAACAGCAATGAGGGGGGAAGAGAATGACAATCTAGTCTTTAAGCCCTAAGAGAGGTAGTATGGAGGAGGAAAAAGAGTTCTTCTCTTGGGGGCGGTAAGGAAAGTTATGTCATCAGGGGGAGTCAGTTTTTTGTTGTTGTTTTTAAGTTTATTTGTTTATTTATTTAAATTTTATCATCCAATTACAGTTTACATTCAATATGATTTTGTATTAATGTTTCTTATTTAAGCCGGAAGGTGAAGGAAACATTAAGATAGGATATCAAAGATTGGAATTTTGGTAATGACTGGTTGTATCTTCCAGAGGATATGTAGAAAGTATTTGGGAAGTGAGGGATTGAAGAGAGATGGAAGAAATGTCAGTTTAAGAGATGTAAAGGGCTTTGGAGATAAAATCTGGCTATTTAAAGATCCTGAAATGCTTGGAGTTTTGGTGGTTACAGAATGAAATGGAGGAGTGAAGGCATGAGGAAGTTAAGCCTGCCTGTCTTTGGAGGAAGATGAGTCAATGATCAGAACAGAGATACGGAGAGAGGCAGATTTGTGTTGGTGGAAAATGTTGACTATACAACGTGCTTGGCAGGCTTCCAAAAAGCTAAAGGTGAGGTCATGGCGGGGGGTGAGAAGGTCTATACCTGGATCACATTTGGGCATTCCTTACGTCCAGGAGAGGGAAATATATCAAAAAGAGGGGAGGTCAGGAATCAGCCAACATAAAGAGGTCAGGGGAAGCAGAGGAATGGACTGGGGGCAGACTGACCTTGAGTCACTGGAGCTAAAAGAGAGCGGTGGAGTGCGTGTTTAACTACTGCAATGCTCGACTTAATTACTCCAAGCAAGACGTGTTTAGGAATGTAGGAGTCTGCCACTCACAAGTATGAAAAAAATTAATCTCCCGGCAGAGGCACCATATTTTAAACTTGCCATAAGGAAGATGAGCGTTGATGGGGTCTGTGTGATCTTGAACTGATGATCCATAATGCATATAGTCATAAAGACAAGTGGATGGTGAATGGACCTGGTAATGGGTTCTATTTATAATCCTAGTACTTCCTCTTAGAGAACTATAGATTCATTTGAGGGATATATGTTCCTTGCAATTAGAGGTGATAACCAGCCCCTTAATGAGCCCATATGAGAGAATACATTGTCTAGTATTAGCAGCATGTTCTTGCCACTTTTTTTTTATTTTTAAGGTGGGCTTGTCTGTAATTTTCATCCACTTGACTAAAGTCTTACTGGGTCTTGGGAAATGGTAGGGATTTTTATTGTTGTTTGTTTAGGTTTTTTTTTTTTTTAATCCTCATCTGAGGATATGCTTAGAGAGAGGAAGGGAGAGAGAGAGAGAGAGAGAGAGAGAGAGAGAGAGAGAGAGAGAGAGAGAGATCAGTTGCCTTCCATACCCACCAACCCCAACCAGGGACCAAACCCACAATCCAGATACATGCCCTGACCCAGAATTGAACCAGCAACCTTTCAATGCACAGAATGATGCTCAACCAACAGAGCCACTCTGGCCAAGTATCATGCCACTTTTCAGGAAGGGCTGTTTGCTAGAATCTTGTCATTGTCTCACAGGTGATCATGAAGTGTAATGTAATCATTGGAAAGCATTTATAGAAAAACTTCATTCACTTGGTAGGATTGGGAAATAAATGTTTCTACCTTAAGTATTATTTTAGATCACTCAAGATCTCCCTAGAGAATCCAAAATTTAAAGAATAATATGTGGTTTTGATGAAATTTTTTTAACATTTACTATTTCTTTAAACAGAGTAAAATAATGATTTAATCTTTTCTTGATTACTTAGGTTAAGCAGGCTAGAGACAAAAGCTATGTAACAAAGGCCAAGATATATAACTTCTCTTAGCTTTCTGTTTCTCGTTTGTAAAATATATCATTACCTATTTTATGGAGTGATCACTGGAATTTAATGAGCTAATTTATAGGAAGAGCTTAGCTTTAATTCTAGCACATAGAACACAGTCAACAGTGTCTATCAATATTAGGAGCCTCATCAAGTCAGTATTTAGTTAGTAACTTTGTCTCTATGTTTTAAAAAAGTGTCTCACCCTGGCCACTGTTGCTCAACGGTTAGCGCACCAGCAAGTGCACCGAAGGGTCACAGTTTGATTCCAGGTCAAGGGCATGTACCTGGATTGTAGATTTGATCTCTGTCCCGTTTGGGGTGCATGCAGGAGAAAACCAATCTATGTGTCTCTCTCACATCTATGTTTCCCTCTCTTTCCCCCCCTCCCCCACACTCCTTCCCTTATACTCTTTCTAAAAATCAATGAAAAATTGAGGATTAACCAAAAAAAGTCTCTATTTTAATCAAATAATATTATAAGGTTATATGGCCCTGGACAACATTGCCCTAAACCACTGAGGTTTTAAATTATGATTTCATGTATCCCGGTATCTTCACTCTTTGCTGTAGTGTTTATACCTATACATATCTACGTTAATTCTTCTCTTCGACCACTGGGTTTTCTGCTTATTATGTACTTTGCTATAAAAACATGGCATCTGAACTTACTAGAACGGTAAAACGTTAAGTATAAAGTGATATTTATGGTTATTATTTTATTTTTAAATGTTTATTGTTGAAAGTATTATATATATCCACCTTTTCTCCCAGCCTGCCCTGCCCCCTTCCCAAGACTCCACCTCCCTATTCTCTGTGTCCATGGGTTATGCCTATATGCACACAAATTCATTGGTTGATCTCTTCCCACCCACCCACCAGAAGGATTCTCTTATAAGCAAAGTCATGGATTTTAGTGTATGAAATTGGTGACATCTACATTGGTTATTGGAAACTCTTCTTGAATTTAATTTATCTCAGCTTCTCTTCTGAAATATTTGTCAGGTATCTGTTATATAAGGTCTAGGTCATTGTCATAGCTGCTTATTCAAATCAAATATGTTCAAGGACTTAATATGTTCAAGATGGGCTGCTATGCTAAGTATTAGGGATGCAATGATAAATAAATTAGTAATTAGAGAGGCTGACCAGAATCTTGACCATGGCAATAACTTCAGATTGGTATGGAGTATCAGGTTGAAAAAGTTACTTTACCTAGAGGTGATCATTTCTAAGGAAAATAATATTTAAGTTGATTAAGTAAGGGTTGACAAATAAATGGGGAGAGAGACAGGGCCATTGAGAGTGTCAAAGTCAAGAGGTGAGAAAGAACTTGGAAAGTTTGATTACCTGAATAATAACTCATTATGGGGGAAACATAAAATGGAATAGGAGGATAAAATAATATGGAGCCATAATGCTAGAGTGTACACTACAGAGAGACACGGCTATGCAGACTATGTAAAACCAAGGTACAGATTTGGGGCTTTACTCCACTAGTATGAGGGGCATTATAAGGTTTATTCTATAGAGTGAAAGACTCAGATTTACAGATTTGAAGGTTATTCTGTCTTAACTGCAGGTAATGGATAAAGAGAGCAAGTTAAGGGATGAGGGGGCCAGTGGTCCAGTTGACAGGCCACAGTGACCTATACTTGGGCATTGGCAGTGCAAATGGTAGAGACGTTCATGAGGGAAAACTGTTGGAATTAAAGAGGGTGAGAAGGGGGCAGGTGTCAAGGCCAGCTTTAAGTTTTGCCAGCTGTGAACAGGATGATGCCATTTTCTGAACTAAAGAATACTGACAGGGGACCATATGTGAAAGGAAAGATCAAGAAAAAAGTAAAACTTGCCAACTATGAGGTACCTTTGAACTAGCTGGCCACTTGGGAAGGGACCAGCAGATGCCCCAGCTCTTCTCCTCCAAACATTCATTTCTATGCCCGCTTTGACCTCTTGTGCTGTTCCCCTGAACCAGCCAAAAGCCCTGATACCATGTGCCAGCAATTCCACTCCTAGGGAGTTACCCAAAGGAAATGAAAGTATAATGTCCACACGAAAACTTACAGATAAGTATGCATATGCCCATCAGCAGGTGACAGATACATGCTTACAGTGGAACACTATTCAGCAGGAAATGAATAATAAATTCATGGAGAAAACTACCGATACATTCAGTAACATGGATGGACCTCAAAATCATCATGCTGAGTAAAACAAGCCAAACCAGAAAAAAAAATAGTACATGCTGCTATTTTTCTAACATTCTAGAAAATGTAAAGCAATGTATATAGTAAGACAGAGAGAAATGAAGGGATTTCAAAGAGAATGAGAAAACATGAAGGGTGATCACATAGCTGGTATTGTGACCATGAGGATGACTTCATGGGTGTGTGTATGTATATAATTTAATATACTTTATAATTTAATATCCTTTAAATATGTACAATGTACTAGTATGGTATATAAATTATCCCTCAATAAAGTGATATAAAAGGTCCATCTGTTATCCCTCCATCACCTGCTTCCAAACAAGATGAGCTCTTCTTCCTCATCCTATGTCCCATCAAAACACTACACATTTATAAAATGCATGCGGTTGTGCTCTGTAATTAGTGGCATGCCTGTTTGCTGAATCTCTGTCTTCCTCTCTGCATTGTCAGCTGCATGCAGGGAGAGACTGTGCCCTTTTCATTCACTGTGTTTCCTCAGTCCTAGCACCTTGAATGAATGGAGGAAGCATTGATAGTCCCACCTGTGCTGGTGAGTGTCTGGAAATAAATCTCCTTTCCTGTCAAGTCAGGGCTTTGAGGGCAGGGCAGTAGGGTGCGTTCGCTGGTGAATGTGAGGAAAGGTGTGCACTGACTGTGCTTTGCTATACAGGTGGGCGATGGGAGGGTGAACAGGGATTGGCATGAGATAGGCCGGAAACAATGCTTTGATTTGAAACACACTCAGAAACCAGTAAAAAAAAAAAAAATCTACACAGAGATGAAATACAACTGAAAATGTAAGATGTTCTGCTTGCGGGACACCAAAGAACAATGCTTACATTTTACGTTTGGCCTTGGAAATGCAAGTGCAGAGGGGGACTTCTGTGCCTATTCAGATGCAGCCCCCAGGGGACACCCGCTTTGGAAGGAAGTGATGTCACACATCACATTGGGCTTCCCCCGCCACCCAGCTACATTCTGAGCTCACTGCCCTCGGGAAGCTGGCAGGGTTGGCCCCTTCACTGAGATGGAGAGTTCTGAGTCCTTGGAAAGAGTCCTGCAGCTGGGAGATCAATGTTCAATGGAAACAGCTCCTGAGATAAAAGCAAGAGTGAGTCTTTCTGAAAAGTTTTAGGATTGCACATGGTGGCAGTCCCAAACCAGGGTCCAAAGGTTCTATTAAAAAGATGCTCAGAGGGTCACTTAAAGCATCTGGAATGCACGCCCTACCATGGAAAATGAAATTCTAGTGAGCAAATCCTTATACTATAGCAATACATGTAAATGGAAGGTTAAATAATCATCTAGCTATGTTTAGATATTCAGTTTGATGCAATCTTGATGTTATTCTAAACAGCATTTTTATGAAGCCATCATTGCATGTCATCTTAATTGAATTTATATTTATTTAGCCAAAGTGTTCGGTATCACAGGTTTGCAAGTTGTAATTTAAGATATAATCAATGCCTGCCTTCAAGTATTAGCCTCTCCTTTCAAGTAGCATTCCCTGCCCCCTATGCTACTGGAACAAAACATAGTAACCTACTTAAATAATATAAAAGAAATTCTGTGATTTAATGCTTAATTGAAAGCTATGAACATTATTTCAAGAGTTTCTGAGAGAAGAGAGAGAGATCTGTGAACAGCACTGAATAGGTAACTACATAGAAGAGACTGGGATCCTTGAAGGATTCTTGGAATTGGGGAGGTGATGTAAGATAGAGCACCCACAGAGACACAGGAGGACGGGGATGAGAGAGATGCTAGGAAAAGCTCTCAGGTTTCTTACTTGTTTAGAAAAAAATCTTATGGTGCCTGAGTTTGTCCCATGTCTCAGAGAAAAAAATATATGAGGGTAAGAGGGCTTCTCTGCAATAATGACCTAATCTGAATCAGAAACTACTGCAGGACAGAGGGGGCTTAACAGGAGCACACTCCTCCCGCCTCCCCCCAACGCTCACAGCAGACATTCTTTACACACGATGAGCCGGTTCACTGTGGACCTCAGCCCTGGCCTCCCCGGGAATACTGTGTTCAGTGGCATAGGCTGGTTTGATTTGTTTCTGAATCTATTTGCATGCTTTTCTAAACGTTTGTAGTGAGAGATCCTCTAGCATTGTATTAAATTTCCAAATGGAATGAGTCTTTAGTAATGATCTTAAAATTAACCTGGGGTAGGGCTCATGAAATAATAGATATTACTTTCTCTCTACTTTGTGGTGAGAGCAAATGTCATATCATGTATTTCAGAAATGTCACCACAGAAAAATCCAGTGAGGGTCTTACTTCATAATTCCAATGGCCAAATCCTTGAGGAAAAGGATGCCATTCTATTCTTAAATAATATTACATGTAATATTATTATTTACAGTTGCTTGAAGGTTTTTTAATGTTAACTCTAATAGGCCAAGTAGAAGGCTTAATTTATATTAAGAGGAGGGTCAATTAGCCTAGAGCCACAGATACTATCAATGAAAGGAAATAATTTTACTATGTTCTAGGCAATTTTACAAGTTCTAGACAAGGTTCTTTGTATGTTCATATACCTTAAAATCACTATAAAAAACCTGTGGAGAGAATATTATTAGCCCCATTTTATAGATGAGGAGACTGAGGCTAATCAAGATTAAAGAAAAAAAAGACCATCAAGGTAAATTTAAGTCATCCAACCTTAATCTGATATTTATATATAGAAAAGCCTAATATGCTAAGTGTCAATATAACATGCACTGACCACCAAACACTCTGACCAGTAGGTTAACTTGCTGCTGGGGTCCCCTGGCTGGGATAGGGAACCGGGGGTGGGTGGCAGTGGATGCAGCCCCTTTCCCAGGGGGGCCAAGGACTGGCTCCTTCCTCAGGGCCGGTGGCCAACCTCCCGGGTCCCTCCCCCTTTCCCTTCCCCTGGCCAGCAGTCCCCAATCAGCCAGCTGCCCACCCGCCATGGTGGCGGTTGGTCCCTCCCCCTGGCCGGCAGGCCCCAATTGCCTGATTGGGCCTGCCGGCCAATCTCCCAGTCCCTCTCCCTGGCTGACAGGTCCTGATCGCCTGGGCTGGGATGGGGAACTGAGGGTGGGTGGTGGTGGACGCGGGCGGCGAGCGAATGAGAAGGCGGGGAGGCAGGGAACCATGCTGTGGCAGCATGTGGGCAGATAGGGAAGGAGGAGGGGGTGAGGCAGGGAGGCGGGGAACCTGATCGGCTCTGATTGCCAACCAGGCCTAGGGACCCCACCCGTGCACGAATTTTGTGCACCGGGCCTCTAGTTCCATCATACTATCCCTGTGAAAGACTATTACTGGCTAAAATTCACAGATTGGATAGGGTTGCTCAGATGGTAAGCAATGGAGCTAGAATATGAACTCTGGGTTTAGCCAAAGCTCTTTATTAGTATGCACTGCTGCCTCTTACAGGGTGGTGAAATCCCAAAAGTGAATCCAGTTACAAGTATTCAGACCTTATTCAAGTGACTCTATGTGATAAGATAAGGAGAAAAAATCCATTCTCTTAAGGAATCAGACAGCAAACACACATTGAACCTTACTAGAAGTTAGTTGCAGAAAATGATACAGGTTTAAATTTTTCAATATACCATCACCCTCCACCAGAAGCACACTTCAATTTTTGCTTAATATCCTATCTTTAGTTAATAATTACAAGAGTCTCAATTATGGATTACTTTTAATATTGCCTGATACCATGCTTAGCACGTTACATTAAATATCTCATTTAGTCCTCAAAACCAGCCTATTGGGTCTATAATTTCTTCATGCACATCAAGAGAGCAGTCCAGAAAGCCCGAAGACACAGGTACCAACCTGCCTAGTTAGGAGTGGGTTAATAGATTAAGAGTAAGGAGCATAGCAATTCTGGCCTACGAACACCCTGGAAGTTAGTCACTTTCCTTTCATGTGAACGCCACAGTTCTGAGACTATTCAGCAGTAACCTGTTGTTGTGTAAGGCATCGTTTTGAACCAAATGTGGGGAATGTGCTATGACAAGGAGCCCAGTGTGCTGTACTTGTGGAGCAAAAGAAGCAGGCTCCCTGGATAGTGTGTGTGGATGAAACATGGGATAGATATTTAGGCTGCTGCACATGATCAGAGTTGAAAGGGTGGAGGAAAAAATGAAGGGGTAAAAGGTCAAGAGATGGTGAGCAATTTAGCAAAGAGCCTGCTTCCTTCCATCGTGTAAAGTTGTTGCTAGATGCTGGGCTGCCAGGGCTGTATGTTTCGGCACCTCCTACATCTAGATCTTGCTAATGAAAGGTAAGCTGAGGTCAATGAATGTCACTTCCGGGTTGAGGTGATTGAGAACAGAGCATTCTATACCATCTTCTCCTCTGTTTTCCAGCCACATTCTAAAGGCTTTGAGGCCCTAGGAAATGGCAGAGTCAGGACATAGAAGAAGCCAGATCTCTAATTCACTGCATGGAGAAAAGCCATCAGCAAATCACAAACACCATGTTGGATCACTATGTGAACAAGAAGTAAACATTTGGTTTTTATGTTAAGTCACTAACAAATAAAGATTTGTTGTTATATCAGCTCTCATTACCCTCACTAATACAGTGTAGAAATGTGAATCTTCTTTATTTCATTAAGAACAGATGGTGTATTGTGTGGCCTGTTATCCATTGTCATTGGAATTCTGCATCATGACTACATTGAGGAAATCCACAGGGAACTGTGAAACGTCATTTTAACTATGAGAATGTTGGTAATAGAGCAAAAGGGGAAGGAATGTCATATGGTACCATTACTTCAATTGTGTATGCTCACATACTCCCAATCCTGGCTAGGATGAAATCCTGGAATATGTGATGAGGACTAGATTCACCCTCCTATCCAAAATATTAAAACATGAAGAGGAGAGGGAGAGGGAGAGGGAGAGGGAGAGGGAGAGGGAGAGGGAGAGGAAAGAAAAACAGAAGACATATGAAGCGAATTTTCAAGAAACTGGATATCAGGCAATGAAGGTCAGTGATTCCTAAGAGATATTAAACAATTGCGGCGAGACCTGGGATTGCCCCAGCTTACTGAGTTGGTAGAATTTTCAGACCACAGAGCAGGGAGGGGAAATAAGATGAGGCTTGGCAGTCTCCTTGGATTGAGGAAATAGAGCTGAGAGCCTGGAAAGATAAGGCTGCTTGAGTTGATAGAACAGAAAACTAGAAAGGAGAGATCTTTAAAGGGGCCTACTTGAGTGTTTATCAGAGTATTGATTAGACCAGACCTGTCATGTGAAGAAATCATTAGAAAGCAGGAAAAGAAGGTTAACGATTGGTGGTACACACAGGGTGGAATAGTGCCAACTCCCACTGCTCAGACTAGAAAACCACATGCTGCATGGGAAACTGGGTACATAACTCAGAGGGACTTGCCTCAGTTGTGTGGAATACTTAGCCCTCCACTAAAAGTGATCCTAGAAGAAAGCTAAAAAATATTTGAATTCTTAAGACAGAAAGATTGGAGCAATAGAAAATATTTGATAAGGTGTTAAAACTAAAGATATCAATAATCATTAATAAAGAACCCTGAGGGGTTTCCAGCCAAAGTCGATTTCAGAGCACAGAAATTTACCAGGCCTAAAAAAGATAATTTCATAATGATAAAGGGATCAATTAATCAAACAGACATAATAGTCCTAAATGTCTATGCAAAAAACAAACAAACAAAGCAAAAACTACAGATCTACAAAATGCATGAAGCAAAAGAGTCAAAAGAGTAAGTTGATAGAAAAACCAGTAAGGATGTACTAGATTTTTACAACACTATCAACTAACTTGATCTAATTAACATTTATTTCTCACACATACCCCCACACACATGGAACATTTATCAATATAGATCATATTCTGGACTGCAAAAACAAACAAACAAACAAAAAAAAACACAAAAAACCCCACATACACACACAAGAAACAAGCCTCAAAATGTTTCAAGTTGTACAAATGAGAAATCAATAACAGAAAGGTCTTTAAAACCCCCTCCAAAAACTTGTTAATGTTAACACACTTTTAAATAACTGATGAGCAAAAGAAGAAATCAAAAAGAAAGTTTATATTTTGAATTAAATTTCAATGAAAAGAAAAGTCATCAGTATTTGTGAAATGCCACTAAAGCAGTCCTTAAGAGGAAATTTATAGCAGTACATGCTTATATTGGAAAAAGAAGAAAGATCTTAAATCAATTACCTCAAGTTTCACATTAAGAGACTAGAATAAAAGAGAAAATTATACCCAAAGTGAACAGTCCCAAGCTCATTTTATGAGGCCAGCATTACCTTAATTCCAAAATCAGATAGATAGTACAAAGAAAGAAAATTATAGGCCAATATCCCTGATGAGCATAGATGCAAAAATCCTAAACAAAATATTAGCAAACTGAATTTAGCAATACATTAAAAAGATCACATTCCATAATCAAGTGGGATTTATTCCTGGAATGTAAGGTTGGTACAATACTGGCAAATCAATTATTGTGATATACCACATAAACAAAATTATCATAAAATTATATGATCATATAAATAGATGCAGAGGAAGCACTTAGATGCAGCCATTTATGATAAAAACTCTCAGCAAAGTGGGAATAGATGGTACATATCTCAACACAATAAAGGCCAAATGTGACAAACCTACAGCTAATATCATACTCAAAGGGAAAAAACTAAAAGCATTTCCCTTAAGACCAGGAACAAGACAGGGATGTCCATTTTCACCACTCTTCATCAACACAGTACTGGAAGTCCTAGCCACAGCAATCAGACAAGAAGAAGAAATAAGAAGCTTCCAAATTGGAAAGGAAATAGTAAAACTGTCATTATTTGCAGATGACATGATATTGTAAATAGAGAACCCGAAAGACTCTACCAAAAAAAAAAAAAAAATACTACTAGAACTGATAAATTCAGTAAAACAGCAGGATACAAAACAAATATTCAGAAATTGGTTGCTTTTTTTATACACCGATATACAGAATATGCAGATGCCCACAGCGGCCAAGGGGTTGCTGAGATCCTAGAACTACTCTTGTTCCAGGGCAGAGGTGCAGCTGGCCAGGAGTGGGAGTTCAGGGAGAACTTGTCAGCATGGTTTTAGGTAGTTGCCCCATATCTTGTCTTTGCATAAAGATGATATGACTGTCTAATAGGTGCAGGGCCTTTAACACAGGCTGTACCTTGCACCATCTTTATTGTGACATATTGTAAAAGGAACAACACACTTGGATTGAATTCAATCTCATACACATTGTCAGAAAGTATCCCAATGCCTTTTTTTCTGCATGTGAAAGCAAGAAGAAACCAGATTCTTCTAAAAAAAAATTTTGACTTGTGAATCTTTGAATGGTTGTAAAAATGATTAAACATTTCTTGTCAAAGGTGACTACCAAAAGTTGAAAGATAGTATTAAAACATCTTGGTTAGAATTATAGTCACCACTTAAAACATAAGATCTAATTGAAAAAAAAAATGTTTGTGGAAGCAAGCACAAATTTATCTTTAAAATTTAAAAAAAACATTGATAATTTTATCAAAATTAAGTATTTAATATGTTCCCAAATACTTTATATTTTATTATAGTTTATTTTCTATTTGATTTATCTCATGGGTTGTTTATTTTATTTTTATTATCACTGTTTAAGTTGAAGAAGGATATATAATTTTTACCAAGCTCCATTTGGATCTCCTCCAGTTTACCATAGGGTGATATA
>NW_005871056.1:17516547-17519104 GCF_000147115.1 Myotis lucifugus
GACACACACACCCATATATATATATAGATATATAGATATAGATATATATAGATATCATGAAGTGAAACCTGTAAGCAGTGACACCCTAGTATATGAGCAACATTTTAATATTCATAGCTAGATACTTTGTTCTAAATTTAAAGGGGGCAGAAACCAGAAGTCACCTTTAGCCTGTTGATTAGGTAAATATTCAATTTAAGATTATATAGTCCCTAGACCACACAAACAAAAACATAAATGCCAGGATAATGATGGCATTTGAGGTCTGTAATTTCTCCTGGCAACGCAGCCCTTAGGGCAGCAATTGCTGGTGCTTTATGCATTAATTGCCTACCATGGAGCTTTTTGACACAGAACAGAAATTAATTTCCTACAGCTCACTATTGTAAAACATTTTTCATGACACTATAAACTCTAAATATTTATAAATATGGAATAAGTATGCTTTCAATTTAAATGCAGCATAATCTATAGCTCTGAGCCCAAAATAACATTGTGAATAACTCTGGTTATTAAAAACAAAAAGTCCCAGCTTTACTTAATTTTTGCTATTTGTTCCTCTGCCCACTTAAAAAAAATCTACCCTATGAAGCCAATCCCAAATATTCTGTATCTGAAAAATCAGATTGATTGATTGATGGTGAGGTGGGTGACTCACAAAATTAGGAGGTATGACAAGTGGGTATTCCTGGTAACAACTCCTTTACAGATTTTTTTTTGGTTGAGTATGAATCACATTACATTTTTTAATTTTAGTTGGAATTTCCTCATCCCTAGAATGAAGGTGTGCATTACATATTTATGGTGTTCCCTTGTGCATCATGTGATTTTGTAATCCAGTTTAACTTGCCGCAGAAACTAAATATTAAAAAGTATAGAATCCTAGTAGTTCTTTCAGCCATAAATTCAAAGACAGTGTGAGGGAGTTTAGTTTATACCCTGAGTTGTTTTTATTTTATGCCATGCTGCCTACTAATAAATCAACAGCAAGTGCTATGGTAAGAATTCTATAATATTATGGGATATCAGTAGATCTTGGGATTGGGAGTTGGCTTGACCTTCACTTGTTTTTTAGACATAACTTTATGATTTGCTAGCTGTTTCATCTCCCATTACCTCCTGTCCCCTTCATTGTTTTTTCAGAAATTGTTTAACACTGAACAAAAGCTTCATGGTACAGAATTTCCTAGAAGTGGCCCACATTTAAACAGCAGAATTCCAATTAAGAAACTTGAGAATGGGCCACACTCACATTCCCTGCTGATATGTCCCTCTCCCCGCTTTCTTCTTCTCTTGACTGCCTTGTGATTAAAGTGACTTTTGTCAATGGCATCAATGCTTATCTCTCCTAGGCTGTCTTATTATTTTTAAACTAGAGGCCTGGTGCACGAAATTCATGCATGGGGGGGGGGGCGTCCCTCAGCCCGCCTGCACACTCTCGTAATCCGGGATTGCTGACTCCTAACCTCTCGCCTGCCTGCCTGCCTGATCGCCCCTAACCACTGGCTTGCCTGCCTGATTGCCCCTAACTGCCTCTGCCTCGGCCCCCACCACCACGGCTACATCCAGAAGGTCGTCCGGAAGGATGTCGGGCTGTCCAGTCTAATTAGCATATTACACTTTTATTATTATAGATCCCCTACAAATCTACACTAGTGATCTAGCTCTATGCATGTTATATTTGTTTAAGATATATTTTCAAGCCAACATCTCTCTCTCAATTTCTCTAGGCCGTGGGTCCTTAATTGCAGACTCTAGGACAAATAGGAGACAAAGGTATGGAGTGACAGCTGGCCTGGAAGAAATTTTACAAATCCACAGGCTCTTATCTTTGCCAATTCACATATTAATTTTGGACAAGCACATGAGAAAATGTCATGAGTGTGAGTTTTATTTGTCATGTATGGTGATATTAGATGGGAACGAGTTGATAATAGCTATGCTAACTCACATAGCAATATAAAACATGATAAACCTAAGCAATTCAATTCAAAATGGTGAATTAAGGGGGGAAATGCAGTCAACTTAATTTGATAATACTAGATGATACATTAAATCTCTCAAAAAATCCATGAAATCAAAGCTGAAAGGACTTGCTAAATATAAAGGAAGATTCCCTTTAAGATCAACTATCCAATTTCTTTTAGCTCCTAAATGTGTGGGAAGCAGTAGAGCAAGTGCTTAGGACACTGCACGCACCTGATCGTGGAGTCAGACAGTCTAATTTGGCTGAACAGATGGATAACTGTGAGATCATAGGCAAATTCTTAACTCTTCTCTTCCTCAGTGTCTTTATCTGTAAAATGGGGATATCATGGGTACTTGCTTCTTTTTAAAAAAATTTTTTTAAATGTATTTTATTGATTTCAGAGAGGGAGGGAGAGGGAGAGAGAGCTAGAAACATCAATGATGAAAGAGAATCATTGATTGGCTGCCTCCTGCACATCCCCTACTGGGGATCGAGCCCGCAACCTGGGCATGTGCCCTTGACTGGAATCGAACCTGGGATCCTTCAGTTCGCAGGCCAATGCTCTATCCACTGAGCCAAACCAGCTAG
>NW_005871056.1:17519204-17612560 GCF_000147115.1 Myotis lucifugus
CAGCTAGGGGTGGTACTTCTTATTAGAGGCTTGTGAGTACTAACTAAACTATTCATGAACAAGAGGCACATTGTCTACATAGCAGGTGCTCAAATAAGTGATACTGTTGTTGATGATAGTACCCATGATAACAATGATCCCACATCCCTGTTTTTTGTATTTATATTGTGCCTAGAGGCCCAGTGAACAAATTTGTGCAAGGGTGGGATCCCCTTGGCCTGGCCAGAGATCGGGGGGAGGGCCCCCGGGAGGTTGGCTGGTCGGCTCGCCCCAGATTGGGGCTGATTGGGGCTGGCCGAGGGGGGGGGGGGACCACGGGGGGTGGGCCGGCCATGGGAGGTTGGCTGTGGGAGCGCACTGACCACCAAGGGGCAGCTCCTGCATTGAGCATCTGCCCCCTGGTGGTCAGTTCACATCATAGCAACTGGTCATTCGGTCGTTTGGTCACTTAGGCTTTTATATATACAGATTATACATAATATATGCTACATCTTGTTCTGAGATGAGCACAGCCTCTCTTGCAAACCACCAAATGGCTCACTAAGTACTAATATTTCCACCAACTCATTTAGGAAACATCTAGGAGCAAATGGGAAACAAAAACTGAATTAAGATGAGCACTTTCAGGAGCACTTCTGGCTCTCGAAGGGATGGTCCCCATCTACTTCCCGGTGGGAGAGAATTTTCAATGGTTGCCAATCAGGATCATTCCCTTGTTGGCTCAAACTAACCTCAGGTTCATTTACTACATGAGATGTAGTAACATCAAGAAAACAACAACTGAGCCAGTGGTGTGGGGTTTCCAGCAGAAGCCACAAGGATTCTTTTTCTGGAATCCCAGGAAATCAGCCAAGCTCTATTTGTGTAAGAAGTTCAGGTGAACACTTTGCTTTCTCAAAACACGCTCCCTTCCGAGAACCACCAAGAGATTCCGCATCATTTACTTCTTTCCCATTTACCATTCTTTTGATGAGGTGGATTCCCCAATTGTAAAACATGAGGAAAACATTCAATCAGAAAAACAGCTAGAAGTGATTTAGGATAATTGATATTCAGGGGCTCAATCTCAAATCTAGCTTCAGTTCTTATGTTACACAAGAGATTTTTCAGATTCCTGCTATGAAAGTTTGGCAGAAGACAATAAAAACCACGATTTTCTCACTTTTTTCTGAAGTTTCATTATACCACTAAGTAATATGTTCAATATTCCCTGGAAATATATAGTGAACTTTACCTGGTGTGTTCATCATTTGCCTCTGACTAAAATATCCAAGTGACTAAGAGTTAACTGTAAGGAAATCATTACGGATATGAGCAAAGGATGTTAGTTAATTGTAAGGAAATCATGACTATGAGCAAAGGGTGTTCACCAGAGCACTGTTTAGAATTCAGGAAAATGAAAACCGCAAATACATATACACACAACCAGGAGGAAATGGAAGAGAAAAAAAAATGAAGTATCTACTACTACATGGGCTACTGTGCAACAACTGAGACAATGATGTAGAAACACATAGAATGTTGTGAAGAGGGGCTCATGATTCTGTTTAAAGTTGAAACAATAATACACACACCAACATTAGATTCAGTAATTTATCAGTTATTATTCTGGCTCCAACCAGGAGAGAAAAAAACGTAGTTTTAGCTTTGAAATTTTTTTTTAAAGAAGCAATTACCGCTTTTTTTTAAAAATATATTTTATTGATTTTTTTACAGAGAGGAAGGGAGAAGGACAGAGAGTTCGAAACATCGATGAGAGAGAAACATCGATCAGCTGCCTCCTGCACACCCCCCACTGGGTATGTGCCCACAAGCAAGGTACATCCCCTTGACCGGAATCGAACCTAGGACCCTTGAGTCCGCAGGCTGACGCTCTATCCACTGAGCCAAACCGGTTAGGGCTAGCTTTGAAATTTTAAATAAAATAATTAACTATGACAGGGGATTAATTTAATGAAAGAATGGCTAGTGACAAGTAAAGCAAACTCTAAAAAATATAGAGACAGCAGATATGAGGAATAGCTACTAACCCCCAGCTGTGAAAGGAGTCTTCCTCCGACCCCACAGGGCTGAGGCTCAGGCCTGGCTGGAGAAAGTACAACATACTGGATGGTACAGAAGTTGCTGTGCTTCCTGGTGGTGAAATTTTCAGGATGTATGCCCTCTGTGACATGTGGAAATACACCTCCTAGGGTTCCAGGAAAGCTAATCCTGACATGTTTCTCACCTGAGACACTCTACTGCAAAACTTCTTTAAAAAAAGAAATATATCTATATATATAAAAGACTAAGTGTCCATCCGACCATCTGACTGACAGATAGCTATTGTGCGCACTGACCACCAGGGGGCAGACGCTCAACACAGGAGCTGCCAAGCTGTGGTGACTTGGCAGCAGCTGTTCTTGGGTGACGCACCTGGAACCAGAGAGTAGGGAGCCCTATCTGGGGTGCGTCACCTGAGAACTGCCCTCTCACAATCCAGGACCCCTCAGGGGATGTCGTAGAGCTGTTTTTGGCCTGATCCTCGCAGGCCAGGCTGAGGGACCCAACCTTCTGGAGGAACCCCGTTCACTCTGCAGACAACCTTTGAGCCACAGCGCCACCCCAGGTGTGGCTGGCTGGGAAGGGATGGCGGGAGGTTGGCTCCAGGGCGTGTCCAGCCCATCTTGCCCAGTCCTGCCCTGCTGGCCACCTTCTAATTAATTTCCTTTCAATGTGCACGAATCCATGCACCAGGTTATATATATATATATATATATATATAGAGAGAGAGAGAGAGAGAGAGAGAGAGAGAGAGAGAGAGAAAGGGAGAGGGAGAAAGAGATAGAAACATCAGTGATGAGAGAGAAACATTGATAGCCTGCCTCCTGTACACACGCTCCTGGGGATCGAGCCTACAACCTGGGCATGTGTCCTGATGGGGAATCGAACTGTGACCTCCTGGTTCATAAATCGAGGCTCAACCCCTGAACCATGCTGGCAGGGCTACAAAACTTCTTGACTGGAGGTGCTGGGAGAAGCTGTTGGCTGCTGTGTGCTACAGAAGCCACCTTGGGAGAGGTTGAGGGCACTGCGGGAGCAGGACACGGAGCAAGCCCTCAGAGCTGCAGGAGCTGGTGCAGGGGAAACCCTGAGGGCTGGAGAAATTGCATGCATTGCAGAGCTGGGTGCTGGGAAAATCACAGATGCTGCAGGAGTCAGCCAACAGGAGCCTTCCAAGCAAGCACACCAGCACCCGGAAGCAGAACCTTTCCTTCTGTAACATCCCTCCAGCGCCATCTATTAGTAAAGCCTAATATCACACCCAGCAGCCAAAGGAAACACTATTTAAAGGGCCCTTAGACATTTTCACAGAGCAGATAAAAATGGGTGAATTTAGAGGTGACAGGCAATAAATAAAAAACTAGAACAGAGAGTATATATTAAAATGCTAACAATGGATCTCTTTGAGCGGGAAATTATAGGTTAATTTCACATTTTTCTTGGAGCACTGCCATATTTCTATAATTAAATGTAAATAAAGAGATTTCCTTTGTTAAAAAAACAAAACTAACAACTCAGCTACCCAAAAAACTTAATATTCATTCAATGACTTTTACTTTATATTTAATTACAGGATAAAGTATAAGCATAAGAGCAATGTAGATACCGCACATTTAAGGGCATAATTGTTCTTTCTCATTTTGTGGGATCAAGAAGATAGGACCATTGACTTTTCTCTCTCAAGTTCTCTTCGTCTGTTACCTAAAACACTTTTTAACTGGAGGAATAATGCAGATCAAGTTCTCGTTCCCCACACCAGCTGTTTCATGTAGGTTTTAGGTGCGTTAGTAAGTGCTTCTGGGGAGAATGGGTGCAGATGAAATAAGTTTGGGAAATGATTTAAAAGGGAAAAGGTTTACATATTACTGAGATTCTCAGAACTTTAAAATTGTGGATGTGCACTGAACCTTGAAGAGCAGTGGGCTAGCCTCCTGAACCTTTTCCATTTAAATGTACACGGGGAGCAAGGAAGTGAGGTCTAAGTCTTTTAAGGAATGATGCTCTAAGTCAGTGGAGGAAGCATGAAAGAAACTCCCACAAAGCAATAGGCTAAATTAATTAACACTGTTCTTTTAGCTATATTTCAAATATAAGGTGGAAAGATACAGTGAGCAAGGGTTTTTATGATATATTCTAAGGGGTTGGGTAAGGACATGTGTAAGAGATGGGGGTGGTACACTTGTAAGGCCTAGTAGATGAACAAGCACAGAGAAAAGAAACCCATTGACCGCACTGCCAATTCTGTGATAGAAAATCTATCTATGAATATCGTATTTCATGTAGAAAAATATACCAAAAATAAAGTCTCTGTGCTTAATATCACATTCACCTCTGAGCAGTTCAGGGAACAAACTGTATTTGTTATGAATGTTTCTGGAACGCATCTGCCACCTTCCTTATCATTTCAGGCTGTGGTATTTCCACACATGGGGAAAAAGGTAATTCAGAGTCCAGGTTCCAAATGAATGCCATCCATGGGTTGGAAACAGATGTGGCAGAGGTGGGAGTTCTAAGAATGGGTGTGACGTCCAAAGGTGGTGGAAAAGCGCTGGACATGATTGTCCTCCCAGGGCAATGATTCCTTACCTTTCGTGTGAATTATGGCCATCAAGGACCTTGTTAGAAGGGATGGTTCCAAGCCTGCACTTGCAAAGGGTCTTGTGGAGTCGACCTGGAATAGGACTCTAGCTGTCACTTTTAGGAGCATGCCAAGTGATTCTGATGCAATGGGGTTTGAACCAGATTTTGACAAGTTCTTCACCGTAGGATGCTGGTAGGCAAATGTAGGCACGTCTGCCCTTCCAGGGAGTAGCCTCTCCCTCTCCTGCCCACGTGGTCTGGTGGGCACAGCCGTGTTCCTGCCAGGCAGGCTTCTAGCTGCAGGTGGTTGGGCCTGACCCAGTGATAATGACCGGGGGCATGTGAGGGTAGAGCTTGGCGGTTTCACACCAGTCTTATTGTTCTTTAGAAAGGAGATATACAGTTATAAGTGATGGCAGTTTTCACTTTCTATGCTGCGCATAAGGAGGCAAAGAAATTCAGTGTAGGGATGAAGCCAGCGTGCAAAGAGACTACTGAGGAAGGGGAGAGAGGATTTCTTGGTCTCCAAGGATCCCCGGAATCTGTAAATTCCTGAGATGTAGCTGCATCTGTGCCCTTGGGTTTTGAGACCCTCTGTATCCTTATGTTTAAACTTCTCTTTTGATCAAAGGTAAAATCAAGAGTCCTCACTAAGAACTAAGAACTAACAAAGAACATTCTCCCGCTCTATTTATTGCCTCTACTCGCTGTTCTGGCTTCTGGACATCACTGAATCAAAACAGTTGTCACCGAGGAGTTCAATAGGCATTTTACCTCATCTTCTTGACCACTCAGATGTGTGACATTGCTGACCTCTTCCTCCCTCAAGAAACACACTTTCTTCTTGGTATCTTTCACACCACATTTTCTCAGTTTTCCTTCTATTTCTTCAAGTATTGTCTCTAAGGTTCATTTGCAAGATTAATGTCTGTAGCCAGCTATTCAGTGTTGGAGCTCTACAAACTGTAGTCCTGGGCTTTATTTTTTATTTTTTTTACTAATCTGAATCATGAACACAACTTTAGAGGCGCACTTATGGTTTGATTTTGCAAGCCAGGGCTTGTCGCTACTTTGTTTCCCCTTCAGCCTCTTTTAGTTTGATCTGAAGCAAGTCGCAAGATGCATTTTACATCAATGGCCTCCTGTACTCCAAATAAAACAGGGGCTGCAGATGCCACTGACTTTGCATAAATCCGTCCACTTTAATGTAAAATTCATCGGAGAGCTTTCATCTTAAAGGAAGCAGCATCCGTTTGATTTAAGCACTATTTCTGCATCCATCTGTACATGACATACAGGTTCCTACAGAACCGCAATGATGATAGGACCCAGGCAGTGCCTGGATATGTGATCCCGCCTTACCAAACCAGCAAGAAAACTCTTCTTTGTTCCTGATTTGAGTCGAGGTGAATGAACATGTTTTGGGGAAAGTTGAAAGACCTATACAAAGCATATACAGCTCTCTGGAGGGCTGCAATGAGATGATAAAAGCTTCCTTTTTTTACAAATGACTGTTGCCTTTCAGTCTTCTTCCTGTATTTTATTCAACTCCACCTTATTTTAAATGCGAGTTAAGGAAATATTTGGCCCTGTGCTTTCTTAATTTATCCCCACCTTCCTTCCTCTGTACCTTATTAAAAAATAAACAAATGATTAAGACAAAAGCTCCAGCGTATTCCTAAAAAGGCGTCAGCTACAAAGGGACACGTTACCTCCTGCTGCAATCAATATGATATCTAACAATGTATCACTGCAGCTGTAAGAAATCTGGTGGTGTACCTAACGCCACCTTTTATTTTAATTATCCCTTGCTGTACTCGTAATGGCTTTTCCTTTCTTATTCCCAAGTTATACATTTAAATCTAAAAAGACAAATGCAATCTCAATCCTCTAAATGATTCCTCTATAACCACATGCTCCCTAACTGTAGATGTTTGAGCCATTTTCTGCTTAACATTTCACAAGATTCAGGCTCACACAGTCCCCACTGGCCCTTGGGCAAATGGACCAAGAGCTTCCATCAAGGCCCCTGGATGAGAATAATTAGTGGATATATCAAGTAAAGAGCAGCATAAAGGGTTAACGCTAAGAATAGCCTTAAGGGGAAAGCCTAACTGTGTGCCTTCTGTAGACAAGATGTTCATTATATGTCTTTTAAAATGCTTTCAAGGCAATATATCTGTCATTTGATTTAAAAAAAACTTTAATGGTGGAACACATCATTCAAATAGCACAAGTTGCAGTGTTTGATTTTTATGCAGTGTTTGATTTTTAAGTGGCAATTGTATGAGGTCCATTTTTGCTCCTTTTTCTTCAAAACCCAATCTTAACATCACCTCTAAGAGGTCTGCCCAACACCTGCCCCCTCCCCCAGGCAGTGGTGCTCCCTTACAGCTGCATGTCTGTTGCCACCTCGCATCATAATTATTTACTTAACCAACTTTCTCCTTCACTAGACTATGAGTTCTCTGAAGCCAGGATCCCTGTTTTATGAAGGCTGAATCTCTAAAATGTAGTGCATTCGTTGTTTCAACAAATATATAATAAAAGTCTCCTCTCTCCCCGATGTGTGTGCTGGGTACAGCGTGGCTGGTCAAAACCAGAGCTATGGCTCCGGAGCTCATTGGGTATAGAGGGAAACAGTAAGAATACAAGTAAACATCCTAACGCATTTGTAAAAATTACAAGTTTATATGAACTTTATAGCGTAAACCAAGAGGACATTGCCACATGCAACGCCGCGGGGAGTTTCTCTGAGTAAGCAGGGAAAATGACCCTGCAGAGGCCGCTTTGGAGTGCGGGGTGCGCGGGGTGCAGCATCCAGGCTGGGGCCGTCAGGGAGGACACGGCAGGAACAAGTGGAGGATGGAGAGAATAAATAAATGGTCTGGAAATGAACTGTGCAGCAACATGATGGAAGGTGGACACATTATTCCTGTCTCCAAAAAGGTTATCAAGAGCGAGGAAATTAAGGGAGCTTGAGAATTGCCATCCTCGCAGTCCCGCCTGTCACTCTTCCTATTTGTGTTCGTTCTTCTTCCGCCCAGGGCAGACATTGCTAATCAATCACGGCATTCTTCCCCACAAGGCTAGACAGAGCCCGGAAATTTTTCTTAACTCGGTGCTTCTGGAAGCCACTACCAATCATTCAAAATGGGCACTCGGCATGATGGCGTTTCACCCTCTCTAAGTGGTTAATATCGTTTTGATCTAACGGGTAGGTAAAGAAAGGATCTGACACCTGTTTGAGGGATACCAGAGCTAGCAAATGGAACCTAGATATATAAAGCAGTGAGCACTGTAAATGGATATGAAGCCTAGGTCCGTATAGGTGCTGAATTGATAGGAGTGATCATTATGATGGGGGTGGTGAAGGTAACGATGGTAGAAAAGTATGGACATTCCAGTATCTGATGGCCACTACCACTTGAGACTAGTCCTCCGGGTGAGAGAGGACCAAGTGGGATGTACTGAGTGCCCTTGAATGACCTCATGGTTTTTGTTTCATACAGCAGTGCTGTCAAAAATACAAAGAAAGACATATCCTTACACTCAAGCAAAGAAGACCACCTGGAAGGGACTATGCAGCTGGAAATTAGCATCTTGATCTGATCCTAGTACATTTAGAAATGACCCACCCATGGGCTTTGCCACTCCGCCCCTTGTCTGTACTGAGATCAGAGCCCTAGCAAGCCAGTGCCAGCCAGTCTAAACCATTTATTTTTTCTCTACCTGCACTGAGCAAGCCATGCATCTTAGGTATAAAATGATAGCATTTATAATTTAGTAAGAGCTAGACTCAGAAGTACTCTAATGTATTATTAAGGTTGAAAAATCAAACACTTAGAAACCAAAGAATTACAAAGTTTCAGTTCTTTTGATGACATTAATTGGAAATACGCTGCTGACAGTACCTGTTGTGAATCTCTTTGGCTGTGAATTGATGAATGGAGACCTGGCCACACAGAGTTAGTTGGACCTTTGCTTACCTAGAAGTTCCTCTGACTAAGTTTTTATTGTATATTGTTTCACATTAGGACGGCTCCATTGGATGGAGTACTTCCCTGGGTTATTGAATGATCACCATGTCGAGTGTCTGTTTTATGTCAGCACTGTGCTAGCCTTTTACATACATTATGTATAATGCATAATGTATAATACAATAGCCCAGCAAGGTCTGAACCTATTCCCACCTTATAGACAAGGCAACTGCAGTTCAAAGAATCTAAGGAACTTGTTCAATTTACATAACTAAATAAATGGTAGGGTTGGGTTCTTAATGCAGTTCGCTCTCACTCTGAGCTCATATAATTTTCACTACCCTTTGTTTACCTGCACATTCGCTTTATTTCATTCCACAGCCACACCGGGGTTAGGGGAATTCAATGATCACCTCAGACACAGTATTTGCAGGGACCTGCCTTTTAGAAGGGCTAGGAGTGGGTTACCTGTGTGGGGGCGGGAGCTGTTCCCATCTGATGCTAGAAAGATCTATGGCTCATAGACTCTCCATCACACCGGAAACCACTGACAGCACGCGAGCAAAGTGAGCGATCAGCACCTCCTACCTTCCCTATGGCCACTCAAGATGCTAATCAATTTTTATCTTTGAATAGATGCTCATTTTAACGAGACTCTCTTTGTAAACAGGCCAGATGCAGGGCCCATTTTCTGTTCCATTCACCTCAATGATGCCAAATGCTTCATGCATGTCCTTTCCTAGTTTTATCTCACAATTATGGACAATATCTGTTCTCCCCTGGAAACACACACACACTCCTGCTGGGTGATAATATGGCAGGCAGCCTGCGGTATCATTTTTCTAAACAGGGTACCACAGTATAATTATTCAATTTCAGCTCAGACACCCTTTCGCTAGTTTCCTGATTCTCATTTTATTTCATGCGGCTCAGAAAAGACATTCATTTCTGCAGAGACCAGGCCTTGTGCTCTCAGTGCCGTGTTCAGTAGATATTCCCAAGCCAGCGCGGAGATGAGCAGCTGGTAAGAT
Organism: Myotis lucifugus; assembly: GCF_000147115.1. NCBI lineage: Eukaryota > Metazoa > Chordata > Mammalia > Chiroptera > Vespertilionidae > Myotis > Myotis lucifugus. The sequence continues at coordinate 17,528,839 of NW_005871056.1, forward strand.
GGGGAGGCGGTCAGGAAGGCACGGAGACCCAGGCAGACTAGGGATGGGCACAAGGAAGGAGAAGGGAAGCTCTGTGCATTGAAGATGGATACGGGCCCTCCTGCCAAACAGATGCACCACCTTACAGAACTGCAATGGCCCCATTCCCACGCCTCCCTGAAGTACCTGGCATGCTTTGACTCCGATGTTTACTGGTAACGCAGCGTGTGCTATAATAACAATATCACGCCGGAGAGAACAGACTGACAGAGCCACAGCTATCACAGTGTCTCTCCAACGTTTCCTCAGCTCTCCCAGGCTGTGGGTGTCCCGTGCGGCTTTTCATTCTCCAGCAGAGGCCAAGGGCTGCAAGACATTAACTAAGCACCCAAATAAAGCTGCTAACAGGAAAGGCAGATAGACAAGCCACGTTAAAGGACTATAACTGGCATTTTACGCGCCAGTTCAAATATGGGGGAACCTGATCATCGTGAAATAAACAGGCTCATGAACACACTACTTATTAGCACAGCACGCTCCATTTCAGAGGGCATTTTTGAACAGCAAATATGGCAGAGGCTACCATTACAACCTTTCAGTAACTGCAATCCATGGGAAAGCCATTTAGTGATGCCAGTACATTGGAGGGCAAGAGGAGAATATCACCTGCTTAACTGCACTTCCACTGAGTCTATCCAGTTGTTTGCCTGGCAATGTCTGGGCTATGATGAAAAAGAGGAAAAACTCATTGCCCCCCCCCCCCATTTAAATATTATTCATTACAAGCCTTTCTTTTGAAAGGTTTGTGGCACTTTGACAGGCAGAAAAGAACCTGCTTGACAACTAATTATATTTAAAAATAATATGTATCACTTAAAGAATTATTTTCATATTCAAATAGGTTCACAGATTTTGCTTCCTCATAGGCTGTGATGCGTAAATGGATTATCAGTGGCAACTTCACTGTGCAAGTGAAGTTATGATTTTCCCGTGAAACCGGTCCCAAATATTAAACTATGATAGGAAAATTGTGGGGCTTCATCTTATCTATATTAACAAATGTTAGCAATTAGAATCCCATTTTTTAGTACCTGAGGAGAGGGACAGTATTGGGCAACTAGCTGAGATAATTTAAATACACGTTTTGGCAAAATGCCCAGTTAGTGCCAAAACTATGCAAAAGCATTTATAAGAGGCAGAAAGGTGAGTTAGCAAGATCAATGAGATATACATTAAATTAAAAGATCTATGTAGTTAGCTAGCTATACTATCCAGCTATCTACCTACCAAACAACAGGGTAAAAACCAAAGAGCAAAATAAATAAATTAAATTAATCACTGTAACTATGAATGTGAAGATCTGAATTTACCACTGAAAACTCTGCCATCTAATCCCCAAGCTGGGCCCCAGGCAGAGAGCACCAAAACTGAGGAGGGTTTCCACATAACATCTGGCTGTGAAAAGCAATGGGGTGCTGTCTGCCAGGAAGTAACAGCTGAAAATTCAGGCACCCTCTTAAAGGGCCAATGCACTAAATTCCCCGTGGAGCCACCCACCTTGTGCTCTGGCAGAAGGAAGGTGAAGTGGGTTGGAGCTGTGAGAGCAGAAGCCAGGACTGGGGACTCCGGATAGAGCTCAGAAGGCAGACACCCCAAGATTCCTGGGCTGAGTCATTCCCTCTCCCAGCAGAGGACATCTTTCCCACATAGACATTTGCCTTGCCTGGGGGGAAGACAGGGGACACACCCTATTGGAAAACACCTTGCCCTGAGGCCACTTAAGAGATTAAAAGTCACAATTAGCCTCTAGGCAGAAGCAACTGCCCCACTCTATGGAAAAAAACTCCAGCCACACCTGAGGACAAGTGCCTGGGGGGCAATTCAAGTTGGAATCCTGTCAGTCTGTAGGCAGAGGCAGTCTCTGGAGGATTGGAGCCTTTGACTGATTCAATTAGTCAGAAACAGCCTCTAACACTGTCCTGCACTAGAGATTGAGAGATGTCATCACAAACCCAAACAGAAAGCCAAAATGAGACAAAGAAACAACCCCCAAATGAAAGACTAGAGAATTCTCCAGAAGAAGAGATAAATGAAGCAGAGATAAGAAATTTATCTGAATCAGAGTTCAGAGTAATGATGGTAAAAAATGCTCAACAGCATGAAAAAATATATAGTACTATGAAAAAAGAATAGTCTAAGATAAAGAATGACATCACACAAATAAAGAACACACTGGAAGGAATACACATAGATTAGAGGAAGCAGAGGATCAAATCAGTGAATTAGAAGACAGAGTTGAAAATATCTCTCAATCAGAGAACCAAAAAGAAAAAACAATTAAAAAACAGGAGGACAGCCCTGACTGGTTTAGCTCAGTGGATAGAGCATTGGCCTGCAGACGCAAGGGCCCCAGGTTCGGTTCCAGTCAAGGGCATGTACCTTGGTTGTGGGCACATCCCCAGTAGGGGGTGTGCAGGAGGCAGCTGATCGATGTTTCTCTCTCATCAATGTTTCTAACTCTCTATTCCTCTCCCTTCCTCTCTGTAAAAAATCAATAAAATATATTTGAAAAAAAACAAAACAGGAGGACAGCTTAAAGGAGCTATGAGACAATGTGAAAGGTAACAATATTAGAATAACAAATGAAGAATATTAGATCGTATGGGGAATAATTATGACACATGTTAAGTTAAAATTTAAGATAAATAAAATTATATAAGCAGTACATCTTAACACGATTAAGTAATGTGTGTACAAAACATCAGTATATGTAAATATATGTGCATATAAATAGAAATATGTACATATAAGTAGAAAAATGTAAAAGTGAAAAAGATAATTACCTCAAAGTTCTGGAAGTATATGTATGTTTATTTTACATTTTTCAGTATTTTACCATTTTCTACAATAAAATATTAATTTAACTACCATATTTTTTACCTTAGACTGTTTTTTTCTTTTATTTATTTTTAATTTATCTTTATTGTTGAAAGTATTACAGATTTCCCATTTTCCCCCCATTAATCCCCCCCCCCCACTCCCACTCCCTCCCCAGACCTTCACCCTACTATTGTCTGTCCATGGGTTATGAATATATGCATATAAGTTCTTTGGTTAATCTCTCCTTCCCCCCCCTCTTCCCTCCAAAATTCATCAGTCTGTTGCATGCTTCAGTATTTCTGGATCTTTTTTGTTCATTAGTTTATTTTGTTCATTAGATTCTACATATGAGTGAGATCATGTGATACTTATCTTTCTCTGACTGGCTTATTTTGCTTAGCAGAATACTCTCCAGGTCCCTTTTTACAGCTGCATAGATATTCCAAAGCAAGTGCAGAGATGAGCAGCTGGTAAGATGCGGGAGGCAGTCATAGATTTTTTTTTTAATCTACTCATCTACTGATGGGCACTTGGTTGTTTCCAGATCTTAGCTACTGTAAATAGCACTGCTATATTTTGAACAACTCTGTATTTTAAATTTGTTTTTACACATATAATGGTCAAGTTTTTATTTAACACCATGATGTTGTTTACAAGACTAAGACAAATTCTAAAACCTCTAAGTCTATTTTGGCCCAACAACTCCATTTCTAGTCTCATAATTGGTGAATACACTGTACAAAACACGTTTGCTGCAAATCCATTTCTAACAGGAGAAACATGAACCATATTAAGTCTACCAAAAGGGGGTTATGAAATAAATTCTGGTACATCCATTGCATATAGTTCTGCAGCTATTAAAATGCCGATGTTCAGGGAATGCAAACTCAGCCCTAGAGGGGCTGTTCATGCAGACTTTTTGTAAGAAACAAGCAATGCTGATGACTAAGTCCACTGGAGAGCACCTGCCCAGTATAAAGGTAGTACCTGAAATTTCACTTCCACCACATAGGGCTACACACCCTTATTACCAGGGTGTCCAAGATAACCTGCAAAATATCCAGACTTTTTAAATGCTGTGCATGCCCTGGGGGAAAATAAAGTGTCCGTGGGTTGAATTTACCCATCAGTCAAGAGTTTACAAACTTTGATGTAGAGCTAAATTTATAGCCATGTAATAATGTCCCATATTTGTATTAAATTTTAAAAAGTTTTAAGACACTGTGTATTTTTATTTAGGTAAAATATAGTAGGCATGTGTATTTGTGTAATGTTCATACAAATAAACACACACAAAAACAGGAAGAGAAAAAGAGATGAATGGGTCTGAATAAATTTGAAAAGGGTTTTCTTTGTGTAATGGGTTATTTTAAATAATTTGGGTGTTCTTTTTTATACTACTCTATCTATAGCTTATTATGTAAATAGTATATATTTTATACTACTCTATATTTTTATTTTTGACATAAGCATATGTAAATATTGTGATATAAGAATTACTTAATAGAAACATTGGTGTGTGTGTGTGTGTGTCTGTCTATCTCAGGAACACTAGATCTATTTTTTAGCACTCCCTTTTTTTGGAGTAATTTTAGAAAACAAAAGCAAATGCAAACACTGGTAAACAAGACAGTGAAGGGCCTGTACATACTTTCACAAGATTAATAGAAAAGAACACTGAATATTTGCCCTAAGAAAAGATTTCATTTGTGATAATGAGCTACAAATATCTGAAGTACCAACAAGCATATTTGAAACTGAAACATTTTTTCCTGTAATTCCAGCAGGTCAAACTAAGACCAATGGGTGGTTGCTTCAGGGAGGCAGATATAAGAAAGTACTTTATAGAAATCACAGCTATTCACATCTAGGATGACTTAACTCACCAACTATAGTATTCAACTCTTTAGAGGTGCTCAAAATGAGACTAGAAGTAAACTTTTACTTTGAGTGATTTCAGAGACGACATAAAGTCAACCTCTGAAATCAAAGTAATATTTTCCTTTGAGACCTAACTATATAACAATATAACCTTCTCAATCAGGTATAAAGCAGATCATTGATTTGAGAAGGATACTGAGAGTGAGGTCATGTTCATTAATTCATTGGTTCAACAAATACTTACAGAAGGACCATGCTAAGTGCCTGGGATCCCATGGAACATGGCTCCAGCAGAAGTGAATCTCTTTAATGGAACTTAAAGTAAATGGAAGAAAACTCATTAAATGCCTACATAGAGTAGAGCCTGCATCCTGAAACAGGAAACACTGATTGTTCTATGTCCAGGGCTCGCCCTCAGAGCAAGTCTTCTCTAAATGGATTCCTTTTGCTTTTTGCTTTCTTTGCTCTGTCTTCCCCACTCACACCTCAACTTCCTTCTTCAGGCACAGATATTTGTTTTTTCCACTTCTAGCTGAGAAGTTTTAGGTGTCAATTTCCTATATAACAGGAACCAGGGGCCAATGAGTTCTGATATCATGACCCCCAAAAGGGTTACAAGGGTTCTCCAAAAATTTCAATAAATCCTATATCACTCCCAATGATCCAGGTATGGAGGTTTCCATATCACAGGGCTAGAATCCCTTCTAAGTAGTGTGTTGGAGATGTAATTTTAATGCTAACATCCTATAAGTTCCTTTAATTCATGTCTTGAAGCCTCCCAAAGTGCTTGCAGGTACATGATTGGCTATCATTTAAAAAGAGAAAAAAAAATCCACCTTGCTACTCATCCGCACTGAGCTGCCCAGGTAAGAAGCAGAATTGCCGTCAGAGCATCCACTTTCCTGACACTTTAGCCACAGTATCTTCACAGATACAGTAGTTCTTAATCCTCTCTGTGTATTGGAATTGCCCTCCATATTACAGTTCTCCAGAGAATTAGAACTAATAGGATATATAGGGTATATGGATATATATATATCCATATTCTTAACTTTGCCTATCCATTATATGCACACAGATATATACACATATATATGTCTGTACACAGATATATACACATATATATGTTTGTATATAAATGCAATTGCTTTGATATATGTAATTGATATTAAACATATACTATAAATTGAATATAAAACATATACATGTATTAAATGTAAGCTGCAGATCCAGGAAAGCTAGTGGTGTAGCTCTGAGAACTGGAGGGCCGATGGGGTGAGTCCAGTCCAAGGGCAGGGGAATGCTGATGCTCCAGCTCAGAGTGTCAGGCTGAGAGAATGAATTCTCTCTTCTTCTGCCTTTTTATTCTCTCAGGCCCTCAATAGGTTGGATGAAGCCCACCTAATTGGGGAAGGCAGTCTGCTCTACTTCATCTTCTGATTCAAATACTGATCTAATCTGGAATCACCCTCACTGACCCACCCCGAAACATTTCTGGGTACAACATGATCCAGTCAAGTTGACACAATATTAACTATCACATTCTGCAAACCTTAAAATTTACCAATGCCTCAGATCAACTCCCCAGAAATTCATATTTAATTGATGTAAATTACACCCTGGGCATTAAGACTTTTAAAAGAGCACCAGGAGATGTTTATGGATAGACAAAGTTAAGAACTGTTAATACCACAGATCACCTCTCTCCTGATGAGAAGTCAAAATGCTTCTCACTTTATTTTAGTTGTTGATACTCTGGGAGATACCTGTCTTCCTCTTTGAGGTGCCTCCAGGGTGTCCCACTTTTACTCCATGTAGCCAATGTGTTCAAACAAACCATTGGAAACATGTGCCTCCAAATCTGATGAAAATAAATCCAATTATTTTCCACAACCTTGTAGCAGATGGGCAGAATTTCTTTCAAATTTATCACATCACAATTTGTGGCAGGCATAGTTATTCCCATATATAAGGTGAATTGAGATCCAGAGAAAGGAAGGGATGTGCACATTGCCATGAAGCCAGCAAATTTAAAACATTAGGAAAATGTCAAGTTTCCTGACTCCAATTTAGATAAGTATCAGGTGTCATTATTTCATTTACTCCACAGACACTGCTGTCATGGGTGAGCAGAAAAAAAAGCAAATGAATGGAAATGTAGTAGGCCTGTGAGCAGGAAGATAGCTAGCATCCTTCATACAAAAGACCTGGTATGTGTTCAGCCATCAGAGAGGGTTGGTCAGCTGTATTTACAGCCCCCTAAATGGGGAGAAACATCATGACAAAGGAAATTCCATGAATCCAAAGAAAAACACATCAAATTAAATAAATAATTCATAGACAGAGCAAAGATCACAGAGTTGGCTCTCATAACAAAGCATCTAAAATAAGTGTCCATGTGGTTCTCCAACCACTCAGTCTGGTAGTCCAGGTGCAGAGGAAAAAATAAAACTATTATAGACCTAGTAAAAGTTAAACAGACAATAAAAACCAACAGTGGAGATGAATTCTAAATTGGTGATTCTTTGAGCAATACTCAAAAGATTTCATTTGCTATGTTAATGCAATGTCAAGGCCGTTTTATAAATAAAAGAACATTTTTCTTCTCGCTTGAGTTTAGGCATAAATCCTCAAACTGTGTTAAATCAAGAGATGCTTCTAGAATCATAGAACTAAAGCCTATGATGGATGTCTAAAGAATTATGGTCACTCCCTCACTTACAGGTAAGAAAACCAAGGCAGTAAATGATTGTGTGATGGGCTTGAAGTCAACATTACCCCTGGCAGTGGCCAAGGCCAGATTAGAATGCAGGTCTCCTCTTCACTTAATTATTCAACATTCTCTACCCATTTGAGCATAACTAATGCACTGCTGTTTGAAATCTGACAATTGCAATGGCAGTCAGAATACCATACTTCAACAGTGTTTCCATCATCTTTGAACAGAATATTAACTAGCTGGCAATCATGTTCTGAGCTTCTTTCCAGATGAATTATGTGTTAAGCTCTATTTCAATATTGATTTGTAATATACTTTCAAGCAGTTAGTCTTCCCTTGGTCTCTTCTTACAGTTCTGAGCTACATGCACTCTAGAGTTCCTAAATTTTGTGATTTTCTGAAGGATATGGCTTTATCTACCATGTCCAACAACTCAACAATAGTCATTACTTGCAGTTAGAAAAAAAGTTGATAAATTTTCAAGTGATATCCTGTATTCATTTCCTTCATGGAAAACAGAAACCTATTTGATTTAAAATCTAAACTCTAGAAGCACACATAGGGCTTAAAGAAATATATGATTCTTATATAAAATAGTATACCTGTCTATTTAATCAACTGAAGCACATAATTAGTTACTCATGGCCACTAAAAGGTGGAAGACTTCACTTAAAAGAAACAAATGACTGCTTGGCTGGTGTGGCTCAGTGGTTAAGCATTGAACCAGGAGGTCACGGTTCAATTCCCAGTCAGGGCATATGCCTGGGTTTCAGGTTCCATCCCCAGTAGGGGTCGTGTAGGAGGCAGCCCATCAGTGATTCTCTCTAATCATTGATGTCTCTCTCTCTCTCTCCCTCTCTCTCTCTCCCTTCTTCTCTGAAATCAATAAAAAATATTAAAAAAACAACAAATGACTATCTTAGCTAACGAAAATACAGTGGATTTCAAGTTTATTTCTATCTTGAACTGTGGCCCATTTCTCAGGACATAAGTATAAAAGGCAAATTCACCGGTGAGAAGGAATAAATTTAATAGAAAGGTTAATAGCATGGGCTAGGTCACATAGACAAGTGATTCAGCCTCTCCAATCTTCCCTTTGCCCATCTATAAAACAGAGAATCAAACATGTTACAAAAATATATGCTCCTCCTCCAAACATGCTTCAGCCTTCACATGTTTGGGAGGGAATAAGAGATCAGGTGCCTCCCCGCTTCCCCCTATTCCTGGAAGAGGATCTGCTAATGTTACTGGTCAATAACCAAACATCTATGAGCACTGAGTAGAGTTATTGCACTGGAAAGTGACAAACATGTCACACAGTCTATTCCAGTACCTCAGCCTATGATTTAGAGAATAAAGCATGTTAGCTTAAGCTTGTCCTGTGATATAGTCATCTGTGATTTGGAGGCAAGAGAGAGAGAAGACAAAGGGCTTCCTTTAGAATTCCAAAGCTCACTATACATACATAATATTTTGGTCTCTTCTAGCTATTTTTCCTTGTATGCAGAGCCCTTGGCAGAAATCTTAAAACACCCACTTCAGAGATCTGTCATTACATAAGATCCAATATGTAAAGCACACATCTCATTACATAAGATCCAATATGCAGAGCCTAGTACACAGAGTTGTCTATGGATAGTAGCTAGATGGCCTTGAATCTGTACTTCAACATTTGTTGTTAAATCAGTTTGTGTGGAACTGGGAGTCCTAGGTCTCAGGATGAAGTAAATCCCTGTGTTCTCATAAATGCAAAGCTCTTTGAAATTCTAGATGGCAGGTCTTGTTAACTCAGGTAAGTAGAAGCTGTGTGCTGGGCATTCCCTCAGGACTCCGGTATTGACTGAATGAGGGCTCAGGGTATAGAAGCCAGCTTGGTGGTGGATGGTAAACCATCGCACATGCTACCTCCTGCTAAGCAGAAGGCTCACATGCAAATTGCTTTCTGAATCATTAGCTGTCATCTACCCCCACCTCTCCTCCTGCAGCTGCTCTTTCTGATTCCACCTGCAAACTTTCCATGTTGGGCTGGCTCCCAAGACAAACAAGTTGCCTCTTGGCAGCCTTTTTTCCTGCTGGGGGCTAGCACTGAGCCACACAGATAAACCAAAGTGAGGATGCAGCATGGGCTAAGGCAGTTGCTGAAGGAAGACTCCTCTAAATTAAGGTGATGGCTGCCTTTGGAAGGCATTTTCATGCTGTTTCACATGAGAATGTCAGCCAGTCTCCAGAAGTTACATGCTGCTTCTTACAAATCATCTGCCACTCTGGACTTCTCTAAAGCTTCCATCAGCTGAGAAGTATCTTTAGATCATGTTTTTCCTATTGGCTAGACACACGCTGATGGCATTCTTGGGAATGTATGATTCTTGAGAGTATGTCTGGGTCCAATCAGGCAAAATGAAATGAGATATGAATATAAGGAACTCACACAGAAGCCACTTTTTGGAAAGAGGGCTTTCACATATGAGCAGTACATGAAAAGCAACTCAACCAGGTCAGGGAACCCAAAGGGAGAATTGGCCCAGCCCCAAGTGCTGGGAATCATGGGTAGAAGAGTGATTGAGAGTAAGTGGCCATTAAGCCTGGCAACTCATGAGAGGCTACATGAAACTAATTTAATTTGTTCTGCAGAAACATTATCTTATAAATGTGTGAGGAAAGTCATCCATCTCTACTTTTCATGATTTGAGAATTGTTAAAATTTCATGCTTGCTATGTCACTAATTATAGTTTAGCAATATCAAATATCTTCTCTAAATAATGAAGAGTATGCAAGTATTTAAATTAAAACAAACAAGAAAACTATGCTTTACATTGATGTCATGTTCTATAGCTCTTAGTGGCTATTATATATTAACTAGAGGCCCAGTGCACGAATTCATGCACAGGTGGGGTCCTTCGGCCTGGCTGGCGTTCAGGGCCAATTGGGGCCCTCTCACCCAGTCCCAATCAGGGCCAGCCAGCTGTGGGGAGGGACCTCGAGAGGTTGGCCAGCTGCGGGAGGTTGGCTGTGGAAGTGCACTGACCACCAGGGGGCAGCTCCTGCATTGAACATCTGCCCCCTGGTGGTCAGTGCACGTCATAGCTACTGTCCGGTCATCTGGTCATCCAGTCGTAATGGTCACTTAGGCTTCTATATATATTGATTGGTATCTGCCCTGGCTGGGTAGCTAGTTGGTTAGAGCATTGTCCCGATATGCCAACATTGTGGATTTGCTTCCCAATCAGGGCACATACAGAAATCAACCAATGAATGCATAGATAGGTGGAACAACAAACCTTTCTCAATCTTTCTCTCTAAAATCAATTTAAAAAATTGTAATTGGTATAGCCAAGTCATAGAACAAAGCTTTCTCTGACTCTCACCCATTGTGCATACTCCCTTCTATAAAAGTGTATGATATGAAAAGGCTCATAGGGAACTTAACTACATATTAGTAAGTGAAAGAAACCAAGTTGAAAATGCTACATATAGTATGATTCCACCTATAAGATAGTAAAAAGATCAGTGGTTATCAGAATTTCATGGAGACAAAGGGATGAATAGACACAACACAGAGGATTTGTAAGGAAGTGAAACTACTCTATATAATACTATAATGTTGAATATATGTCAATATAAATTTGTCCAACCCAACACCATGAGTGAACCCTAAGCTTAACTCTGGATTCTGGGTGATAATGATGTAACATTAGGTTTATTAATTGTAATAAATATACCACTCTAGTGAGAGATGCTGATAATGGAACAGACTGCGTGTGTGGGTGGGGCAGAGGACAGGGGGTGTACGGGAAATCTCTATACCTTCTGCTCAACTTTGCTGTGAACGTAAAATTGCTCTAGGTAAATAAACATGTATATATGTAAAAAATCCTAGCATCATGAGCAAATATGATTATGTATTTTTGTATTTTTTCAAACTTCCTTTGTTTAAGAAAGGCATAGTAAATGTTTGCTGAAACTAAATCAGCAGAAACTAACCTTCATCTCTGATTTTAGCAACTCAACTAGTTGAAAAACTGACAGTGAAGCAGGCACACATTCTTTCTGACAAGTCCAGGTACGAGAGACGGAAAGGAAAATGTTTCTCATAAAATGCTAACTTCTTATTATGACTAAATACAGTATCAGGAAGGAAATAATTTAGAATCTTCTAAAAATGACCTTTGTCTGTAGTACCCCCCTATAGTTCGAGTTAGCATACATCTAGATCAAGTAGGGAGAGACTCCCATTATCTTATATGTGAAATTAACTTTTTAAAATGTTTTCTTAAGAGTCCCTTTGCCTGGGTGCAGAAGAAAATGTAACTGCTCAGTGTATCTACAGGTAAAATGAGAAATAATAAAAGAATAGTTTGCTAAATTTTTGAATAAGAAATCTGAAACATATTTAAGTTTCCTGCTATTTATGCCTACATACCTAAAAAACGAAAATTAAAATTAAATTAAATTACAGCAGAGGGGCAAGAGTTTCCAAATGATCAATATGGTCAGGGCTGCCTGATAAAATGGCAGTCCATGCCCAGACTCAGCTGGAAAATCAGAGTGCTGTGATCACTGGTATGGAGAGGATTGTGGAGACTGCTTTTATTTACACACTCACTCAAGTAAAATAAGTTACCAAATTCCTATGCCACTTTCCATGCTTATGTAATCTTAATTTACTCTGTACCACTGAACTCTGTGAGGCTTGTTTGATCATTATTCCCATCTTCAATACGTGGAAACTGAGGCTGGAAGTGTGGTATGTCTGTCTAAAGTCACAACATATTGTCACTTCAAATGTTTCCGGGTCTGCCTCTACGGCCTGTGGAAGAGTCCTTTCTCCTGCAGCTCATCTGAGCCTTTCACCTGCTCCTAAGGTCAAGTCAAGCCTCAACTCTAAACTACCCTCTGCTATCCACTGCACGATGCCTTCCAGCCTCCGAGATAAGTTTAACCATTCTTAGCAGAGTATTTGACATATAGTAGGTGCTTCATTGAGTGAATAGTAATATACAATACTATTAAAATTGCCATATAGGCCCGCCCATGTGGGTCAGTGGTTGAACGTCGACCTATGAATCAGGAGGTCACAATTCCATTCCCAGTCAGGGCACATGCACCAGTTGCATGCAGGAGGGGGTGTGCAAGAGGCAACCGATCAATGATTCTCTCTTATAATTGACGTTTCTATCTCTCTCTCTCTTCCTCTCTAAATCAATTAAAAAAAATTTTTTTTTAAAAAACTGTCATGTAATAGTAGGAGAAACAGGCTCTGAGAAGTCAAGAAACTTCTTTCAAGTAAGGGATGGAGCTGGAATTCAAATTCTAAAGCTCATGTGATCAGCCATCTGAATAGTTTGAGTCATCTTCATCAGGCTACCTCACTAGAATAAGTAGCATGAGGGAAGTGCTAGGTGCCTAATGGACTTCATTTTCCATAAATGGAAAATGTATGCAAAAAAAAAAACTTGTGAAAAGGTGGACGGAAACCTTAAGATTTCCCTGTGAACTCTGAGTATTCCTGTGATGCAATCCTTGTCTAACTCACCGAATGACCTTGAACAAGCAGCTTTCCTTTACAGCCTCCATTTCTTCTTCTGTAAAATACCATTGACAGGTCTTGCTCTACCTGCCTCATAGAGATGCACATATAAAGTACCTTGGAAAATAAGAAACTTTCTTCAAAAGCAAGGAAATATTTTACTTTTTAATATGTTATTATTTACTTCAGAGAGAAGGAAGGAGAGGGAGAGAGAGATAGAAACATCAATGATGAGAGAGAATCATTGATAGGCTGCCTCCTGCATGCCCCTTACTAGGGATCAAGTCTACAACCCCAGGCATGTGCCCTCCCCTGGAATCGAACTGTGACCTCCTGGTTCACAGGTCAATGCTCAACCACTGGGCAAGCAAGGAGATATTTTAAATGTCATTGCTATAGTACTCCTTGAAAAGAAACATCAGCTTATCAATTGTGCAGCAAAACCATAAAAAGTTTAAGGCAAAAGATTCATGATAAATAATAACTCTAATGATTAGGTAAAGAGTAGGCAAATTTCTTCTTTGGACTATTTTGATTTAAGACATAGGACATCCCTTATAAAGTTGAGGTAGTTTAGATACAGAGCCTCGAACTCTAGTTTGCTATGTGATGTGGTTTTTTTCCCCCCTGAACTTCTGCTTCCAATCTTGCTATCAGTTCAGTTGCAATGTAATTTCATTTCTAGGTAAGGACATTATTTGCTCACAGGAGAAATACTTTTCTAGGAAAGATTGTCTTTGGGAACTTTCAAGGACATTTGAGAAATGCTTCAGCCCAAGCCATGAAATCATGAGCATTTGTTTGTGTCTCTCTCTTTCCAGGGCACATTTTTAAAAAAACTCTTCCATTTAAATTTATTGCAAACATCCATCATCCCTTTCCAAAAAAATAGCAATTAACAAAACTTTATTGATTTCCAGTTTTCCTAGGTGTCATTTTCTAATGCATATATTTTAAGCAGTTTCTATCATCAGTTTTGCTTCTTTCAACATTTTTCTGTCTATCTGAATTTTGGCCCTGTATGGAATTTTTTATTTATCCCTTGCAATTTACTTTGAATAAGTATGATGCTAACATTCACCATTGTTTAATTACGTTCATTTTCTTCAACTTGAATTTAGTAAATCATAGGCAGAAATACCATATAACTGCAATAGTTAATATTTATGTAGAGATTATTTTCTGGACATTTTCATAAACTCTTATCAAATTCTCACAAAACCCTAAATGGCATCATTAATCCTATCATTTGACAGGTGAGAAAACTTCGGCATAAAGCGGTTAAGTAATCTGCCTGAGGTCGCACAACTAGTGACAGGCTTGCTGAGATTCTTCTGAACAGAGCTACTAGGAGTCTCTGCAACCCCCTTCCTAGGCCAAAGGAGACAACTATGTCTGAACTGGAAAAATCCTCAGGGTTATTTCCAGTGGTTTCCTTAAATCAGCTCATTTTGCAACATACCCTGTCTCCACCCAGCTGTCACTTTGGTTTTTTGGAATCATTTTCTTTTCTTTTTTTAATATATTTTTTATTGATTTCAGAGAGGAAGGAGATGGAGAGAGAGACAGAAATATCAATGATGAGAGAGAATCATTGATCGGCTGCCTCCTGCAGGCCCCGCACTGGGGATGGAGCCCACAACCTGGGTGTGTGCCCTTGACCGGAATCGACCTTTCAGTCCTCAGGCCGAAGTTCTATCCACTGAGCCAAACCAGCAAGGGCAGGAATCATTCTTTTTTTCTTACAGCTCAGGGCTGGGAATAGTATGGGCACATAATAGGTTCTGAATTAATAAAGTTTCATCTCCCGGTATCGCTTATTTCTTGAACTCTCCCCATTACTGCCATTGCTTAGGTAAGGCACCCCTCTGATCTCAGTTCAAAGGGCACTGCCACAGGAAATCTTTCTTGGATCTCCTGAAAATAGTGGATCTCCTTTGACTTGCTCCCTTAGCAGCATTATTCATTTCACATATATTTGTGTGATTACTTAATTGATGTCTGAGCCCCTTCTTCCTACCGGTCCTTGTAGTCTTGTGTGCTTTCTGAAATGTAAGAACTATGACTATATGGATTAGGTTTGATTTGCTCACCACTGTAGCTTCAGTATTTGGTACAGGGGAAGGATATGGAAATGTGCTGAATGAAGGAATACAGGATTTTGTAAGAACACGTAAACAAAAGATTGATCAATAAATTGGTATCATCGTAACATGAACAATGACAGCAACATGTAAAAAATTTACCCTGGGTCTATATTGGAAACTCTACTCAAATGGGTTCCTATTTTCTCTCTACACCTTCCTGATTGGAACAGAGAAAAACCAATCTAGGTCTGACTTTGCTATTATGTGTATAGGCTGAAGTTGATGGGCTGGGTTAGAAGATAGAATGCTTTAGAAATAATTCTGCTGCTGACTGAACTACATATATAGAACCAAGACTTAGTTTTAAAAAATCTACATTTAATATGTTTGAGTAAAGAATGAAATAAGAGCATCAAACCCATTAGTTGCGATATTTCATCCTATTGTCCCATTTCCACATTAATTTCCATGAATTTAGATGCCTTTTGGTCAAACTCACCCAAGCATTTATACCATATTGATGAAGAGCGAAATGCCAATGGATACACAGAAACAAATTTCCCAACGTTAGCAGAGAACACATTAGCATGAATTTGTAAATTTAACAGTCAACTTCATTGGCATGCATAGAACCAAGTGACTTTTGTTAAAGATGGAAACTTGATGACTGTGTGAGGAGATGAAGGTTTGAGAAAGTGCTTCCTATTTTAAAATCAGGAAATTAGAAATATTTCAATGATTCACATTTCTTCATATCTGGCACCCAAGTAATGGTAAAATTTAATATTTATACATGAGATTTTAAAAACATTGTGCTTATGTACTGCTATAGAATATAAGTAAAAGTAGTCCCAATATCTCCATATTTATAATATGGTATAAAACAAACAAACAGAACAAAAACAAAAAACTGTCATGTTTTGGCTCCTCTTAATTGTAAAATAATTGGTACAGTCATAAAAATTTTAAAAAAACTTTGAAAAATATTTCACTCTAAAAAGTATTTTAAAATATTGGTGACTATTTTACATGATTCATCATAAAATTATAAAAGTACAAGTCTCCAT
Organism: Myotis lucifugus; assembly: GCF_000147115.1. Taxonomy (NCBI): domain Eukaryota; kingdom Metazoa; phylum Chordata; class Mammalia; order Chiroptera; family Vespertilionidae; genus Myotis; species Myotis lucifugus. The sequence goes on from NW_005871056.1 coordinate 17,544,980, forward strand.
TGTACACTTTTAAGAATACAATCATCATGCGAAATATCTCCATATTTATAATATGGTATAAAACAAACAAACAGAACAAAAGCAACTCTGTAAAAAAATCAATAAAATATATTTAAAAAATAATAATAAAACAAAATAAAAAAACTTTGAAAAAAATTTCACTCTAAAAAGTATTTTAAAATATTGGTGACTATTTTACATGATTCATCATAAAATTATAAAAGTACAAGTCTCCATTGTACACTTTTAAGAATACAATCATCATGCGAAAAAGTACTGCATATGACTATGCATATTGGCTTAGGTCTTAAAACATGTAAAATTTTTTCTTGCAGTTCCATCAAACACATTTGACCAGCTGCTGTTAGAGAATAATGATGTATAAAAAAAGAGAGGAGTCACATTTGTCAAGAATAGAGATGGGTAGGACTAGGGGAAGTTTTCTTCATTTTCTAAAATGTCAAAGTCAAGTTTATTGAACACCCACTAAGTGTAAAACAAGACAGGGCATTAGGGGATTGGAAAAATTGGTAAGGTATACTTTAAAAATTTCAAGGAGCTGACATTGCCAGCTGCTAATGTCTTAGAAACATTAAAGGTAAAAATAACCAACACAATGACAAATATCATACTATCATTTTAGCTAGCACTTAGTTAAATAAGTGAGTTAAAACAAATTTCTAGGGGAGCAATATAGCTATTATTAATAAAAATTGACTTTATATGGATTGAGGGGGTAAAACTTTATTGAAGAAACCTATGAACATATTAATGGTTTAATGGTTTATTGATTGAATAATGTGTTGATCCGGGAAAGGATAACATTTTCTTAAGGCCAAGTAGTAGAGGTAGTAAAGTAAAGGCCAAGTTGGATTTAGGACTGTGAAAAATTTGAAGGGATTTTCTAGGCAAAGGAAACAGGACACATTGGAATATGAGAAAAAGAAGTTGTAGAAGAAGGTGAAAGGGGATAAATGGTGATGGAAGGAGACTTGACTTGGGGTGGTAAACACACAATACAGTGTACAGATGATGTATTATAGAATTGTAAATGTGGAACCTATATAATTTGATTAACCAATATCACCCAATAAATTCAATAATAATAATAAAAATAACTTGGCCCTGGCCAGTTTTTCTCAGTGGTTAGAGTGTCGGCCTGCAGAGAGAAGGGTGGCAGATTTGAGTCCCAGTCAAGGGCAGGTACCTCAGTTGCAGTCTCTCTCACATAGTTTGTTCTCTCTCTTTCTCCCCTCCTCCTTTCTCCCCTCCATTCTCTTTGAAAAATCAATGGAAAAAATATACTCAGGTGAGGATTAAAAAAAAAAAAGTAACTCCTGTACTCCAGTTAAGTGAACGCAGCCAGATGAATAGATATTTCATGTGTGAAAGAAAGAAGCAAGGAGTGGGGCTAGAACAGTGGTTCTCAACCTTCCTAATCCGCGACCCTTTAATACAGTTCCTCATGTTGTGGTGACCCCCAACCATAAAATTATTTTCGTTGCTACTTCGTAACTGTAATTTTGCTGCTGTTATGAATCGTAATGTAAATATCTGATATGCAGGATGTATTTAGGCGACCCCTTTGAAAGGGTCATTCGACCGCCAAAGGGGTCGCAACCCACAGGTTGAGAACCACTGGGCTAGAAGTAAATTTGAGGGGAGGAGAGTATGCACTATCTTGAATGCCAAGCTAGAGAACTGAGATTTATCTGGCAGGCTGCTTTGGAACAGGATGGCATGCCCAGGAAGCCAAGGTTGAGAAGTAAAATTCTAGTCATAGTTGTAGATTCAATCATTCAGTCTGGATGTCTATCTTTCTGTTTTAGGAAGCTACACAAAAGAAAGTTTGGGTGGAAGACTGTGCTGGTTGAGGACAACCCATCCTTACCTTACTTTTAAAACTGCTGAAACTCTCAACCTTGAATAGAACACGCTCTGGCTTGACTAAGATCACCACTTCGAAAACAAAAGATAAAACCAAAAGGTCATCAAACTGGGACCTGGCAATGAGGAGGTGATGAAAGGCCTGCAAATAGTCAACAATTCAGTATTGACAAGAGAATTAGGACTCTAGAATGAAGGACTGGAGGCAAGTAAGAACAGAGATGAGATTTGGGAGTTCGTTGTTCCTATTTTCACCCAGCAGGGGGTTCTTGATATCCAAGCATACTCATCTATGTCCTCATGATTTTAAGTTGCCCAGAGATCCATTCCTTCTAAGCATGATATAAACATAATACCATATACACTATACATTCATATAGATATTTCTACTATGTACGTAATAGAAATGAAATTCAAATAAACTGCAAAGTGAAACTCTAAATCATGCAGATAAAGATCCATGAAGCCATTGTAAATCATATTACAAATCTGCTAGAATAAACATACAAGTCATTGATACATGAGGATCTGGCAAAAATATATAGTTTACAATTCAAAGAGAGAAAGGGGCACAATAAGGACTGCAAAGTGAATTTATTTGGATATCAAATAATTAAGAAAAGGCCTTAGTGAAAATAATGAATGCTTTGGATAAAAGTCATAAAAATACAATACCCCTATTTAATATCACTTTATTCCTGACACATTGGGTGATTGTTAGAACCATCCTGCTTGATTGAGCTGCTAACATTGACCATGCAGTGAAGGGCAGTGCGCTGTGCTTTAATCCAGTTTTGTTGGAATAATCACTCAAAGCAATATGTAATTCTTTTGTTTTTTTCATTCTAGCAATTCTGCATAATTGCAATTCCATCTAAATTTTATTAAATATATGAGAAAATTCACTAGTTTTATTTACTTAATGACAAACCTATTTCAACATAAATTTCAAATCAAAATTATTTTTTAAACTATTTTCAATTAAACCTTGGTCTTTAATTGTTCCAGTTTTATTGAGATATAATTGACATTTAAATGATTATTGTTTGTGGATTTTAAGTAGTTTTATTTTTCAGGTATACAAACATCATTGAAAAATAAAGATTCTTTTACTTGAGTAGGATATGTCTTAATCCAGAAGTCAGATCTAGATCCAATAAATAAATTTTTTAAAAATATATTTTTATTGATTTCAGAGAGGAAGGGAGAGGGAGAGAGAGATAGAAACATCAATGATGAGACAGAACCATTGATCGGCCTCCTCCTGTATTCCCCACATTGGGGATAGAGCCCGAAACCCAGGCATGTGCCCTTGACTGGAATGGAACCTGGGACTCTTCAGTCCGCAGGCCAAAGCTCCATCCACCGAGCCAAACCAGCTAGGACCAATAAACAATTTTTTAAAGTTAAAATGTTCTAATAGTAAAACGCACTTAAAAATTTTTTAAATGTCTAACAGAAGAGCTTTCCAACTATAGGATCAGCTGAATATTCCTCCACAGCCAGATGAGCCTATAGCATGGATATGATGTAGATTTCCATATTGGAAAGTGGATAAACTTATCTGTGGGCCTCCTTCCAAATGTTGATTTCAATGGGCATAACTGAGACTAAAACAGCATTTTCTAATGTTTCTAGAAATAAGAAACCTTTAAAGTTCCATCAACAAAAGGTTGTGTAGCTAAATGAAGTATAAAAACACTTCACACCAAATTCTACTAACATGTAAATTCACAGGGTGCCTTATAGCTCATTCCACATCTCAAAAGTCCCCCAGACAAGAAAGATGTTTAATTTTATTGAATAGAGCATTTCTCAAATTAATTTTATTCTTTAAGCCTTTCTTTTTTTTTCTTTCACTTAACATCAATGTCCCATGGAAGCACAGTTGATATTAAAAATATTTAACAAACTTAGAGTGAAGGCACTAAACAATCAAATGGCTATTTGACTAATTAGAATGACTATGAAATCAGTCTTCTTTGGAATATATTTAGGGAATATTCTGGTTTAAATCTGAGATCTTGTTTAATAATCTAGTGTCATCAACCTGAAAAATTGCCATAATTATAAAATTTAATTTTTGCTTATAGTTGTTGAATTCAAATGAGCTGAGGTAATGCAAATCACTTCAAAAAGGTCATAAACATGACTGCCACATGTTCCTAGCATCACTAAATCTACCCTAAAAGAAAAAAAACTTACCTTGAAAATTTTAGTTCTAACCTTTAGATACTTAAGACAATTTTCAAAACTAAACTAAAAAATGTAAAAATAAATAAGGAGTAGGTGAAGTTTTTACTAGCCATAAAATATCTCTTCTTAGATCTGATTTAAAAAATAAGTAGTAAAGATTGGATATTAGGTTATTTTCCCTGGGGACTACCACCTGTTTGGGATGGGGCATTAGATAACTGATATTGTGATTTATAATAAGAAACTTATGTTTAGTCATTGTCCTGTTTCTGGCAGGAGCTTCCTTGGAATTCCCTAAGTGATGGCTGAAACCATGGTGTCTTTTGTTATGTTAATAAGGAGGCCTTTGGACTCCACCTAAGGATAGGGGCTAGTTGCCCATGGATCCAACTGTGTGATTAGATTGTTGGAACATTCAGTCCTATCCCCCTGACCTTGGGGGGTGGGGGTGGGGGGCTGAAGACTGAGTTCAATGGCCACTGGCCAATGACTGAATCAACCATACCTGCAAAGTGAAGCTCCCATAAAAACCCAAAAGGATACACATGCTTCAGGAGCTTCCAGGTTGGTGAATCCATGGAAATTTGGGGAGTTGGCACACAATAGAGGGCATGGAAGCTCCAAGCTCTTTCCCCATACCTTGCCCTGTGTAGGTGTTCCATTTGGCTGTTCCTGAGTTATATCTCTTTATAATAAACTGGTTAATCTAGTAAGTAGAATGTTTTTGTGAGTTTGGTGAGAAATTCTAGCAAATTACCTAAACCCAATGTCATGATAAACTACCAAGTCCTGTAATGAACATGAAAGGGACAGGTGCTAGACATTTATTTCCCAGACCTAAATCATTTCCTGGTTATACTTACAAAGTAAAAATCACGATATCAATATAGTTATTTGTGGGTTGCAAGACATTGATAATCCATCCAGCCATCTAACTGACAGTTTTGAGTGCTTGAACTGTGCCAAGGACTGTGCTAGCTGCCTAAGGTAGTGAAAAATAAGACCTGTGGGTCTTTCCTGGGGGAGCTCACAGAGGAAGACTTTCTTATCCCTGATCAGTAATTGACACAAGATAATGGACAAAATGAATGGTTTGCTTTATTACACATTCGAGAGATGGAAAACAGAGAGAAAAGTCTTGGAAGAGTTGGGCAGCTTTATTATCATTGATTGCTGAGTAACCACCAATCAAAGGGCAAGCTGAGTGGCTAGAAATGCTGCGGGCCTTATTAAGTGACTGCAAGAGCCAGGCACTTTCAAAAGCTTGCCCTTCCCTCGCAGTTTAATTTTCATTTCATGGAGAAACAGCTTGGTAAGCCTAAGGTCATGCTCTTGGAGGTCCATAACAGAGATGATTTAATGCACCTAGTGAGCTACCTACTGGACTGCCACCTAAGGTCATAAGATTTTGAATCATGGGAGGATTTAATGACTTGGGCAACTTTCTTTCCTGCAAATATGTGCAAGCTGGATGATGAATAGTACTGAGGTATAATATATGATGCTGATCATTCATTTAAATTCTCGAAGAAGTGGAGGAGAAACAATTAGCAGAGGGCATTCTTGACTTACCTGAGCAGCAATGCATCTCTGACTCCCAAGGCACTCATTGTAGCAGTCAGGCCAGCAGACATATCTTTAATTTCTGCAAAATCTAGTTCTAGCTAGAACTAATGAGAACATGATCATAATAGATGTCTCTTGTTTCTCATGCAGTGTGGCTGTGGAATTTTATGGGACACAGTCAACAACAACAAAAAAAGGGCTGCTCCTTTTGTACAGCATTCTTTGTGCTTGGTCAGTCTTGTCACTATCTTAGTGTCACAATAAAAAGACATTTCAGGGGCTGTGTGAGGACAGGTAGAGTGCATTTTTGCAGTCAGAGTGGACCAGTGAATGGAATCACATTAGAGAGGATAGGGGTGCTATTCTTGGCTCTGGCATCATCTCAAAGAATGACCTTGGCCGAATCATTTAACCTTTTTGAACCTCAGTTTTCTCATCTGTGAAAGGAGGGAAAGAACAATCTGCCCCTTTGTTCCCTCTTAGGTTTGTTGGAGAATTAAATAGGTTAGGGCTGTAAACGGAAGTGCATTGAGCCCATGAGAAGAAAAAGAAGACATTACCTAAATATATCACATTTTTTCAACATTACTAATTTCCAAAGGTGAAGATAACCTTGTAAAAGAACTATGTAAGCTAATTGTTTTTGTTTTGTTTTGGAAACAAAGGTTCAACTGGCATCCCTGAATTAGAAAAGAGAGGTTTCCAAACTACTTTAAGACAGAAAGGAGCAAAAAGTTTTAGATTTTGCTTTATACTATTTTCTTTAGTTATTATCTTTTTAGAAAACATATGTTATATTTAGAGGTTTTGGTATTGCATAGTTGAACATATGTAAAGGAACTTCTTTCCAATTCACTAATAGAAAGGGAGTAAGGGAGGGAGGGAAGAAGAAAGGAAAAGAGGGAGGAATAAACAGAGAAAAAAACCACATGGCTAGAATAAACTGACCTGAGAAGATAAAGCAAATTCATAATTTAAAATACTATATAATACAAGTGAAGTTAAAGATGTGTTTGTTGAGAATAGGCTTAACTTTAAGTGGATTGATGTGATTTTCTAGATAATGTCCTATATTTCTCTACCTTAATGAGATGTAATCTTAGAAGAGCTCTATCCACTAGGAAATTATAAAAGAACAATTTTCTTTTCTCCATGATTTCTTAAAATCAAAATGGCCTTATTCCTACTCTAAAGCAATTTATGCCTCCTCTAAAGGAATTTATTCCTCTCTCTAAATCCATTTTTTTCATAGTCAAACTAGGAGAAAATAGCATTGTGAAACTACTTGGCAGCAATTAGAGATCCTTCAATGATTCATGAATTTTCAGATTTCTCATATGAAAAATGTGAAATTGGACCCAATGATCCTAAATTTTTCTTTAGTTCTAAATATAGCGCTATGATTTGTGACCATGATGTTAGAGAAATATTTTTACTTTTTGCCAATATATTCTGGATCCGAGATCAAATTGTTACTTACATTCTTCAACATAATCCTCCAGTGGTCAAATGTCTCTAAGGACATTTGAGAATCACTTTAACCTTGTAAATAATTTTTAAATTGATATCTTAACTTTATAGTAATTTCCCCTGTGAGGGTGGGGGATGGGGTAGTGGAGAGTTTTTGCTTCTTACTTTATATTTTTATTTTTCTTCAAGCATTTACTACTTTTTAAATTGAAAAATAAAAAAGAACCCAGCACAAGAATTGTGCATGTCTTTAGTCCACTTTAAGTAGCTACTGATTATATAAAAAATGCTTCAAGGTAAAAATCTAATGTAAACTCAATAATACCATTTTTAACCCTAGAGGCACTTTTCAATAAACTTTAGCTCTTTCTACAATATTTGCTAAAAAAAAATACGGAAAATGTTAGTAAGAAATAGGTGAAATGTAGTGTGTATCATTATGTCCCTTGAAAATGCTTGGTGCACATATGGGTTTACAGTCCCCTGTGAGAGCAAAGCCTTCTGAACATCCTCAGTGCGTGATGGGAATCACTTGCCCAAGACTATGTGATTTAAAATCTAGTACTCAGCCCTAGCCAGTTTGGCTCAGTGGATAGAGCGTGGGCCTGCAGACTGAAGGGTCCCAGGTTCGATTCCGGTCAAGGGCACATGCCTGGGTTGCCAGCTTGATCCCCAGAAGAGCGTGTGCAGAAGGCAGCTGATCAATGATTCTCTCTCATCATTGATGTTCCTATCTCTCTCTTCTTTTCCCTTCTTCTCTGAAATCAATAAAAATATATTTTTAAAAAATCTAGTACTCATTTATATTCCTTCAATCAATCTAAATATCCTAAGCTAGAATGATAGGGTTGGAGGTAGAAGAGGACCATACTGAATGGGGACAATATTAAAAATATTGCAGTCAAATCTCTCTTTTGAAATAGAACCCCAATATCTGACTATACTAATCTACCCAGTTTAAAAGTGTATAAACATATTGTAACTGATAGGGTGTTTCAAAAGTAAAACACCCTTCTTACATCCTCATTCCTGGCCATCTACTTCAGCACTGATTCTGGGCTTTGGTATATAATTTGCTCTAGACAATGAAACTAGCAGTTGGCATGGACTAGCCTACTAGTTTCTTAAATTTATCTTTATTATTGAAATTATTACAGATGTCACCATTATATCCTTCCATTGACCCTACTTTCTTCCTCTCCCAGTCATTCCTGGCACTGTTGTCTGTCTATGGCAGTGATGGTGAACCTTTTGAGCTCTGCATGTCAGCATTTTGAAAAACCTAAATTAACTCTGGTGCCGTGTCACATATAGAAATGTTTTGATATTTGCAACCATAGTAAAACAAAGATTTATATTTTTGATATTGATTTTTATATATTTACATGCCATTTAACAAAGAAAAATCAACCAAAAAATTAGTTCGCGTGTCACCTCTGACACGCATGTCATAGGTTCGCCATCACTGGTCTATGGGGTCTGCATGTAAGTTCATTGGTTAATCTCTTCCTGCTCCCTCCACCATTCCCTCTGAAATACATAAGTCTGTTGCATGCTTCAATGTCTCTGGATCTTTTCTGTTCATTAGTTTATTTTGTTCATTACATTCCGCATATGTGAAATCTTAAAGACAAATAGACAAGGTGCTCCCATTGCCCAAACCAACCATAACACATGTGAGTGTGGCTTTCTCTGACCAGCTGTCACTCAGCTGGCTCATCAGTTTACTGATACTGTATGAAATTATCCCAAATAAAACCAGAAGACAAAAAAACAAAACAAAAAAAAAACAAAAACTGCCCAAATGAATCTGGTTCCAAATTGCCAAATGATTGCTATTTTAAGCCACTAAGTTTTGAGATGGCTTAAAATGCACCTAAAACTAACTTATACAATATAGTCAAGTAGGTTTATTCCAGAGAATGCAAGGTAGGTTCAATATCAGAAAACCAATCAATGTGATTCACTATATTAGTTTAAAAAATCATATAATCATTTTATTAAATGTAAGGGATAAAGAGCATCTGATTACTTTCAAAACTTATTGGTTGGGTAAAATTTTATGAACTAGACCCAGATAAAAACTATCTTTCCTTGATAAAGTCTACATACCGAAAATAAATGCTCCTGCATATATTAATGAAAATGGTCATTGTAATAATCTTTTAAAAATATCAACAGCTTGGACAAGGGGTTAATATCCACAATATATTTAAAAAACAACAACACTTCATACAACTCAACACCAAACAAACAAAAAAACCCAACAATCCAATTAATAATGGGCAGAGGACAGGAAGAGACACTTCTCCCAAGAATATATACAAATGGCCAATAGATATATGAAAAGATGCTCAACTTCACTAGATATTAGAGAGATGCAAATCAAAACTGCAATGAGATACTATCTCACACCTGTTAGAATGGCTGTTATCAAGAAGACAAGTAATGGCAAGTGTTGATGAGGTTGTGGAGAAAAAGGAACCCTCATTCACTGCTGGTGGGAACATAAACTGGTACAGCCACTATGGAAAACAGTATGGATGCTCCTCTAAAAAGGGTGGAGGGGGCAAAGGGGAAGGGGCAAAAGGGGGACATCTGTAATACTGTCAACAATAAAAAATAAATTAAATTAATAACATATAAAATATTAGCATTTGCCTTACAGAGATAAAGATTTAGAAATCTTTAAATAATATATTATAATTATTTTATAATAATATAATAATAATATATTATTATTTTTAAATATATATTTTATTATTTTTTTACAGAGAGGAAGGGAGAGGGATAGAGAGTTAGAAACATTGATCAGCTGCCTCCTGCACACTCCCTACTGGGGATGTGCCCGCAACCAAGGTACATGCCCTTGACCAGAATCGAACCTGGGACCCTTGAGTCTGCAGGCTGACGCTCTATCCACTGAGCCAAACCAGTTAGGGCAAGATTTCTAATATTATTGTTTCCACTTAACCTGATCTATTAAAATTCCCAAAATAAAAATGATGTGTATTGAGAGAAACAGAAGAGAAATAGTTCAGAAGAATATAGATTATAATATCTTATTTATAGATTGCTTTGATCATTTATTTATTTGGAAAGCCGGAAAAACAAATAAGCTATTAAATCTAAGAAAAGAGCTCAATAGAGTGGATAAAAAAATCAATACACTAAAATCAACTGTATTCCCTAATTGCATCAATAATAAGATAAAATACAAGATATATTTGCAAAGCAACAAACACTATAGCATATAGGGTTTTATCTAATTAACTAAAGGCCCAATGCACGAAATTCATGCAAGGGACTGGGCCCTCGCAGTGGTGGCTTGGTCTGGAAGGTCGTCCAGAGGTCATCTAGTCTAATTAGTATATTGTGCTTTTATTATTATAGATGCAAAAAATCTTCATAGTGAAAGCTTTAGCTATCAAAGGACACATATGAAATATATGTCACAGTTATGGGTGAGATGACAGAACACTACAATAATATCAATTTTCTTGTATTAATATATAAATTACATACAATTCCAATAAAAATTCACACTTTTTTTTGAGGAGCAGCATTAAAAAGGGATTTGAAATATCTATGGAAGAGTTAATTTCTCCAGACAGCTAGAGCAGTTTTGAAAATAAGACCAAGATGGAGAACTTGTTCCACCAGATAGCGATATTCATTGGGAACATACTAACTAAACAAAAACATAGAGGTCTAAGGGAAAGTCCAACGAATAGTCATGTAAGAGGATTTCACTGAGATTACAATCCTGAGGGAAGAAATTATTTCTAAATGAAAAAGCAAATGGAGATAGTAAAGATTAAAACTGAAAGAAAAAAAAACAAAAATACAAGTCAATACAAATTTAAAAACTCATTAATTTTGCTTCACAAAACCCTTGACTCACCAAAAGGACTCATAAATATCACAAATTAAAATAAAAAACAAAAACAAAACAAAACTATGTTCTTCTAAATTGTCCTAGTAACTGCTTATTGTTAAAGTGATAGGAAGAAAAATTCTCTTGAAACAATGAGATCTTATGCCTATTTATATTTTTAGCTCTTAGGTATATTTTGGTATATCATATGTATGATTTCGAAAGAAAAACTGTTAGTTGATCATTAATTTGGGCATCTGCCTTGCAATTCATGTTTAGTTACACAAATCACCTTAGATAACTCCTCAGTAAAAATAAATACAAGTACAGGATGCTTCGTATCAGTAATGTTAGACCTCTAAGAACTGGGAAAGCTCAGTCTGGGGAATAGATTTCAGCTTTAGTGAATGAAAAAACACTTTCCAGTTTAGGAGAGGAGGGATTATCCAGTGCCAATGGAGGAGGCGCTCAGGAAGATGGAAGCAGAATGATCTTTTCTGTGCTAACGCCAGAAACACTGTGAATGGTACTCGGAATCGTGTAAAAATAGCCACTGTCTGGCACTCACAGGTCTGGGTCGTGGTGTGTTAAACAATAATACCTTCCCCTGATGGAACTCCTTGGGGCCAAAAAGCTTTCACCTGTATTATTCCATTAACCTCACTGCATTTTTATGGGAAATGTGTTTATTTTTTGAAATGACATTGAAATATATCCTTAAAAGAATATTGTAGGTTTGTACAAGGTTCTCTTCTTTTTAAACCAACACATTACCTTTTAAAAATCAATAGTCTCCTCTTTAAATTATCACATTTCAAAATGATAGCAGCTAATAAATGTTAATATGATTTTCCAAAATGCTATCTCTCTCAATTTCTATGCCCTCATCTTCACCCTGCCTTCTCAAGGCAAAGGTTATCTTTCCATTCTTTACAGTAGTATCAAAATTATGGATTTTGTTCCATTTTAAAGTGGTATTTATGAACATGAATTAATGTAAATGCAAAAAGTCCCCATATTTTTTACCACCTGATTGAATTAAGGCCTGTGCTTTTAAAAGGGCTGCCTTGGTCGCCTCCAATCCGTTCAATCACACCGAAATACAAGCTCAGACGGATGAGGCTTTTCTGCAAAGCTTTCATTCTAGGCTGCAGTCCACCTGTTAGCCTCATATTTTATTCGTAACTTGTTGCTGCTGTTCAATCTATAAAATCTCTCCTGAAGGCTCCCAAACTGCTTGTAATTTAAACTTTTACTTTTGGTGACTCACCACTTTCAAGCTGCCATCTCTGACCATATCCCCTTTCCAGTTGAAGTTATGCATTCTTTGAACTAATAATTGCTTCACTTTTTACTCTATTTGGGGATTCTTAAATTAGCTGTTACAATTTATTGCCCACATTATTTTGTGCTCAGGCACTTTTCCTGGAAATAAGTTCATGCTATTTGCAACGAGCAAACATTTGACTGCTGCAGGAATACAGACCGGAGAATGCTAGGAATGGGTTTATGTCCCCAGCGCACCGTCACTGTGTGGCCCTGGGTAACATTTAGCTCCTTAACATGCCAGGTGCTCACTTTGCCCAACTCCACAAGGAGTTAAGTTAAAGTATGAGCATCTGCCTGTTCCATGCTCTTTAGTCTCAATTTGGTCAATGAGACTTTCAAAAGTTTATCAAATTGTCATTATTTTTATCATTAGCCCATTTGTCTAAAACAAAGGACCATTAACGAAGCCAGCATTTTCCTTTATGCTGACATCCAATCATTATAAATATTTCTCATGGACTTATTTTTAGAATGCCTATGAGTAACCTGGACCCTTTTTTTAAATATATATATTTTTATTGATTTCAGAGAGGAAGGGAGAGGGGGAGAGAGAGAGAAACATCAATGATGAGAGCAAATCATTGATTGGCTGCCTCCTGCACGCCCCACACTGGGGATTGCGCCCGCAACCCAGGCATATGCCCTGACCAGCAGTCGAACCATGACCTCCTGGTTCATAGGTTGACGTTCGACCACTGAGCCATGTCGGCCGGGCTGGATTCTTATTGATCTCCCCTTTTGGAGTCTTAGCAACTTGGCTTTCTCAATAGTTTTCTGAGAGGGCTTCTCGCGCTTTCTTGGAATTCTTTTTTACCTCTAGAGACCAAAAGACATCGCAACCATGCTAATAATGCCACATACTCGCTCAAAAGCCCCAACTTGTTTGTGCCTATTCACTCAGCTAATACTGTATCAAAGTTGTCCAATTGAGTGCTGTAAACACAGGGATTTGTCAGACATTTTACATGCCCCCAGTTAGAAGTCTGCAGGTTCATTAAGAATTAACTTTCTGGTATATGTTTCCTCTGATACTTTCCTCATGACTGAGCTATCAATTTTGTCTCTTGCCTATAGAAAGAGAGCAAAGAGAGAAGAAAGCTAACTGAGAAAACATATGGAAAAGAACAAGCACAGTATCAGGCACATGACAAGTGTTCAATAGGTGGTAACTATTATTCTTATCAGCAGCAGCAGCAGCACATTAGTTTATGTGTATAAGAACTCCTTACTGGATTCAATTCTTTTTTAAAAATATATTTTATTGATCTTTTACAGAGAGGAAGGGAGAGGGATAGAGAGTTAGAAACATTGATGAAAGAGAAACATCAATCAGCTGCCTCCTGTACACCTCCCACTGGGGATGTGTCCGCAACCAAGGTACATGCCCTTGACCAGAATCGAACCTGGGACCTTTCAATCCGCAGGCCGATGCTCTATCCACTGAGCCAAACCAGTTAGGGCTGGACTTAATTCTTACTTCCACTTTTCAGTAGATACAGCAACCTTGGAGAAAGGTACATTTTATCTCCACGTCATTGGCAGACTGTGCCCTCAGGGTTTAAGTACCTTGACTGCAGTCATATAGTCAAAAACTGAGCTTGCATTTGTCAGAATCACTGCCCCTGCTTTGATGTGACATCACCCATCGCTTACCCAGCTTCACCAAAGTATTACTCAACTTTCTGCTCTTCTCTCTTTTCCCTATTCTGCCATTCTCCCACCCCAGTAAAGTTCACTTGTATTCTCCCATTCTCGGCGAGGTCTTAGAAGGTGAAAAGGGGTGGATATTGAGGTTAAAGAAGGAAACATTATGTTATTCAAATATTGACTTCATCCTACCCATCCTACCCAAACTTCCAGCTTTCACCTACCCATTCTCTGGCCCAGGCATTCACAGAACAGTTCCTATTTCCATCTTATGTGTTTTCTTGTCTTTATTCCATTGCTTTTTCTCTACTTATAATGAATATCTCCCTTTCCCTTGATTCATCACCAGTTCTTACTTTATACTCTCCATTAAAATCCAAATCTTCAGGTACTTGAAATATTGGGGGGGCAGTCTGTAAAGTACCCAACTGTCTAACTACTGTACTGTACATCTGAAGCTAATACAGAATAACAGATGTTGAATGGTAATTGAAAAAAATCAAAATCTTCCTTTAAAGCTCAACTTAAATGTTACTTCTGCCTGAAGCCTCCTGGACATGCCTAGTCAGAAATAACTACTTGTTCCTCCGTGCTTCTCCAATGATAGTTATGCTAGAGTGGCAAGTGATTTTACACCTTGAGCATCACCTGCAGAAAATAGACCCTCTCTGCCCTTCCAGGTCCTCTTTTCATCCAGCTCTGTCCTAGGGCTGGCTTGCATGGACTGCCTTCATAGGTGTCCTTGCTCTGGCTTCTCTTGGGTTCACCAATGAAGAGCAGCCACAGGAGATTGTAGGGAGTGAAGGAGGAGATGACCTCAGGGTGTTAATTCCTCTGGGTCCCTCCCCGTCAAGTTACTGAGGGTGAGTTGTACGTCTCAGTGAATGTACAGCTTCTCTGAGGGTGGTCACAGCTTCTATGAGGAGCTCTCTCTCCCCAGCAATGGCTCCCATGTCCTTCCCCTCCTCGGCCCAGATGATAAAGTGGCCACGCTTATATTGAACCCAGGGTGCTGCACCATCTCGTTTCTCTACATGCTGCTCAAATGATGCTGCTGAGACCCTCTCTGATGGACTTGTTATGATGCTCTTCTAAGCTGTTTCTTTTACAAGCCACATTACTGCACTTATTAGAAGAGTGTCTTCAGGGTGAGTCAATAAGCTCTGATTGATGATAATGATAACAGCTAGAATTTATTGAACACATACGATGTTTTGCTCACTCTCTTGAGTGCATTGCATGCATTAGTCTAATTTAATTAAATCCCTATTAGCTAGGCAAGGCATCAAGATGGTTAGAAGGTACCAGAAGTAACTTGCTCATGGGCACCCCAGTGGCTGAGTGGAGCTTAGGACGCAGGTCTGTCCAAAGCCTAAACCTTAAGTTCTAGGTTTAAGCCGATGCTTTGCAAACCTGTGTGTATCACCTGGATGGTTTGGTAAACAGAAACACTAGGCCCACCACCGAGTCTGATTCTGTAAGTCTGGAGCAGGGCCCAAGAATTTTATTTCTAACAAATTCCCAGGAGAAGCGGATGTGCTGGTCTGGGTACCACACTTCAAGAGCCACTAGTTCAGGCAACAGTGCTTTCCATACACAAGGTCTTAAACAGCCATTCAATAGTATGAACGACAAATATTTTAGGGCTTGTGTCCTGGTGAATTCCTAACTGCAAGTCAGATGATCAAAGAAATATTATCATCTTTGTATTGTCAATACATAAGATCCCACGCAGCCAGCATTTTAGGTGTTAGAATAATTTGCTGGTGATAAATGTCAAAAAGAAATGCACCAAGGCCAGGTGGGTACTTGAATTATCGGGATGATCACGTTGTAAATCATATAATTGTCCAATCATATGCTGTACACCTGAACCTAATAAAAAATAATAATGAATATCAACTGTGATTGAAAAATAAAATAAAAATAAATGCACTACTCTCAGGACTTCATTCTGATCAAGCAAACTGTAAGTAAACAGGTAAGTATAATGCAATATGATAACTGTTAACTCCTTTACTACAGCATATATGTATCACCTTAGCTGAGCACATTTGAGGAAGCAAAAATAGGGAGGTAATACATTCCTTCTCAAAGAGGCAATAATGGGACTAAGTATTTTTAAAAGTGTTACTCTACCGGAAACACATGAGAAGATGAGCATTCTAAGGACAGGAAATGCCCTTTTGAGAAACTTGCAAATGGAACTGAAGATACAAGGTACCGACAATGTACCACATGTTCCCAGCACGTAAGTGTGGCACTCTGCCTCTCTGAAAGGGGGCGCTAACCTTTGCTCACCACACACATTATTCAGGCAAGTCCTCACTGAGCACCTCCTCCATGCTGGACGCTGAGCTTGGCATCAGGGTTGCACTAATGATGCAGACGTAGTGCCTGCCCTCAAGGAGCCTTGTTTAGATCATGCACATCAGCTAGATACATGGCCTTGTGGACAACATATTCTGTTCAAACGTAGTCTCAAGCACAACATATTCACAAAGGTGATCCGGGAGTCAAACCGCCAGAGATCTCACCTCAGAATCCGTGTTCATGTTATTAACTGGTAGTTAAAAATTATTTTATATGCCAAGATGGCTTAGGCTTAGAAGACATAACTGTCCCTCATATGTATAATATGAGCCAGATTATAAACATGTGACTTTTTCTAGAAGAAAATGTTCCTTCTTTCCCAAGAAGCTAGAAGTAGGGGTTGGGGTAGGAACACTTTCATCAAAGGCCAATCTCATTCCAACTGCCAGGCACAGCTGAAATTCACATCCTTCTGACTGGCTTCCAAACTAAGTAATTTGACAAAGGGATGATGAAAAAAATGGCCATAAATCTTATGCTGTGTGTTATAATTTAACTCTGGGTTTAGCATAGGAAAACTATTATTTGCATTGATTAGAAATATGGTTTATGGCTGCATAGATTATCAACCCTGAACATTTTAAAATTATTGGCGTGGCTAACATGATGAACTACACAGGAACACTTCTAGATGGCATCTCAATGTCATTTGTTACTCATATCTTACTGGTCTAGGAATAAATATATATTTCACTCAATGTAAAGTCTTATTCCAATCACCAAAATATGCCCATGTCTATACAATGTTGTAATAATAAAACCATCAGCTAAACATTTAGAAAATTTAGTGCAAGTGAATTCTAGTATTAACTATCCAACTATTATTATGCTATTTCCCCACTTTGTTGAACCTCATATAATGATCTGGTCAATCTGACTATGGGGATTTATTTATGACTTCATTAAAATGTTCTGAGATATATTTTGAAAGACTTAAATTGTAGTCTGTAGGGTCTGACAGAAAGCATGCAGATTTCTCTCTTATTAGCTGTGTGGCCTTGACCAAATGACTTAGGATCTCTGAGACTCACCTTCTAATCTGTAAAATGATAATAATAATAAAACTCAAGTTGTAAAGCTGAAGAAAAAAAATAATGTGGTAATGTGGTTTTGGTAATGTTTTCTCGCATAAAAGAGCAGTTATTCTAATGGTTTATTATGAGTAAAGATGATTGAAAACCTGTTGTGTGTTGGGCCCTGTTCAAGGAGCTAAATTTTTAAGACTACTCCCCACCCTTAGCCCAGTTTTATCTCTAAAGTTCTGCCACACACCAGAAAAAAAAAAGCATACTGGCATTTCCAAGGAGGGGGCCCGCTGAGGTAACATCTTGGTTGCACCAGGTGTATAAGATACACAGAAGTTGTAGCTCACCTGTGGAGTTCTTCTTTGGAACTATAGTTCCTTTCACTAGAATGAGCCTTGGCATCCCCTTGGGGATTCCTGTGATAAGGTTGATGGTGTTGGCACCTTCTCTGGCTCAGGAGCAGAGGGCAGAAAGAGAGGACTTACTTTTCCACTCCTGTTACTAAGAACCCTCTTGGATAATGACCACCTTACACACTGTTGCATGTTACAGACTCAAAGCGTGTGCAAAGCGAAGAGCACTGGTTTCCAATACACTTGCATTTCACTTGAGATCTGCCTTTCCAGAAACAAAGCAGATGTTCCAGGTGCTGAAATATTACACTCCGGCAATGTGCATTCACTGCATGCTTGGTCATGCTGTTCCCTCCAGATAAAATGCTGTTCCATCAAGGGCAGAAGACCAGTGAAAATGCCTGATTTTATCTACAGTGAAAACCAAATAAACTTACCGAAATTCTTCCCAGTTCACATTCCACCTTCTCTGTGAAACCTGCTGTGAGGGCCTACGTTGAAAATAACTTTATCTTCTTCAGAAGATATTGTGCACTATAAAAATTGTATTTTACAGATAAATACATGTATATATGTGTGTATTTCTTCCTAACTAAACTGGATACCCTATATTGCAGTGGTCATGGACATCACTGTATCCTCCAAAAAAATCAAAAATAATGTCATAGATTCAGGATGTAGTTGCTTAATAGAAGATAATCTATAATCTAACACTTATAGAATGCTAGTGCCTCTCAAAGTATGTTCAATGGATCACAAATCCTACGAGAGAGTCCATGAAAGGAAGAATTCATTTCAAACAAATTTATGACCTGCTGTTCACTAGTCTTAATTCCAAAGACTGTTAAGAAGCTCTGTAGCAAAGAAACTGACTTACTTTGGCCCAGTATTTCCCTTGCAATAATATCAGTTCCAGAGGACAAGGACATTTTCCATTTCTAACACAATGACTCTACTGCCTAGTGGAGTGCCTGGAGCTTAGTAGACACCAAATAAATATCTGAATGAGGTCGAACATATAGTCCCTTTTTATGGCATAGAAGATGAACATAGTGCATAACATATTTTGATTTCTTAGGGAGAATACTAATACAAATTATATATTTATATGAATCATTTTAAATATATATATCTATATATATATCTATATATATATCTATATCTATCTATCTATCTATATATATATAGATATATATATATATATATATTTGATAATACCTTTTTGTAAATGTACATGAACTACATTTGCTTCAGAAAACTCACTAAGAAGGATGGCTACTAAAAACTACAACTTTAACCCAAAACAATTAATTTAGTTCATTAACCCAAAACAATTAATTTAGTTCATTTGTCCCCACTCCTTGGCAATTTTAGAATAGGGTCAGGAGATGCATACATTTCTTTTCTGCCATAATATAATATCACCTAAGGAATGATACTTTATTGGCTAAAAATAAGATTTGCTTTTGCTATTTTAGTACATTTGATAACATAAGAATATTTCTAGATTTTTCCCCCTCATGTGACTTTGATCGCATCTCCATCTATAATTTACTTTGGAGATTTAAATCAAATGTCATAAAAATTTCTTACACTGCTTACTATGTAACCCCACTATGGATTTTAATGTCAATATAGCAGGAAATAAATATGGCAGAGATAAATAAAATAGGTGTGCTTGGTACCACTCTACTGATGCAATTTTCTGGGATTTTGTAGGAAATGGTTTTAAGTGGAAAGATTTTCACCATGAAACTTAAGGTGCTGAACTTTACAAAGAGAGTTGTTCTGTTTTTACTGAAAAAAAAATGTGGTTGATTTTCCCAAAACCTAAAATTTCCATTTTTCTCTCCTTAGGTTTGCCCTCAAGACTGCTATTTATCCTAATGGAAGCCGCTCACGTTCACTGAAGGTACAATAAACAATTTAAAGGAAATGCTAAGGGAGTAATATAAAGGTTAGCATCTCATACCACCAATAAAAAAATATATGTAGGTTTTCCACTCACTGCCTTATTTTCCATCCTATTTTCATGATTTGGGAAGGAAAGTGTAGAGTCTGGTGAATTTGTCATCAGTCTATAATTATTCGTGTTATTAAAATCTATAATAATGAAAGGATTAAAAATTTAAGATGTTCTAAAAAAATATTTAAAATCTATAATAATGAAAGCATAATATGCTAATTAGACCGGACAGCCAAACAACCTTCTGGACGAAGCCCGGGCTGCGAGGGCCAAGGCAAGCATCGGGCCTCTAGTAGAATATAAATAATAAACTACATGTAAAAGGGGATGGGAAAAGGGCAAAAAGGTGAAGGTGAGTAAGAGGTACAATTTCCACTTAGAAAATCAATGAGGCTGGTGTTGCTCCGTTGGTTGGGCATGATCCTGTGCACCAGGAGGTTGCTGGTTTCATTCCTGGTCAAGGGCACATCCCAGGGCTGCTGGCTGGATCCCCAGTGGGGGACATACAGGAGGCAGCCGATAGATACTGTGCTTTCACATCTATGTTTCTCTCTCTCTCCCTCTTCCTTCCTCTCTCTCTAAAAATTCAATAAATTATTATTTTTTAAAAATCAATTAGTCACAGAAATGTAATGTACAGTGCAGGGAATATAGTCAATATTATTGTCATAACTATGCATGGTTCAGATGGGTACTAGACTTATTGTGGTGATCACTTCATTAGAAAGATAAATATTGAATAACTATGTTGAATGTCTGAAACTAATATAATACTGTATGTTAACTATATTTTAATAAAAAATAGAAAAATAATTTTAATGCTGTGTGAATGAGATTTACTTATGTCTTTGTCCTACGTCCCTCTTACTTAGCCCCTGAATAAATAGGGAATATATTCTCAAGGTGGTAAGCATGTTTTGAATGTTCAGTTTGTGCTTGTGGGAAAGAAAAAAGATAATTGCCTCAAAAGTCAAATATTATACAAGAGATGAATGATATTAGAGACTGGATTAAGATTTGTGTTAGTGAGTTACTCAAAAGCTAATGCAATATGCAAATGTACTTAAAACAATCTCCTTTTATTATCCATTGTTTATAAAGTCATCTTAGTTCAAGTGCTTTGCACTTAGCTCCAGTTTCTGAGTTAGAATCAGCCGGAAGTAGGTCCATGTTTCATTGCTTTGGCAACATTTAAATGGATCTGCATCAAACAATGTAATTGCTAAGCTCACAGGTCGAGGAGTCAAGCAGAGTTCGCTCTACCACCCAATTATGATCTTAGGTAAACTAATTTTTTTGAATCTTGAAGATAATGGAATAATAATATCTCCTACTTCACAGGGTTGGAGTGGGAATAAAAAGTCATTAGGATGATGTGCCTTTCACCCAGGGAATGTCGATAAGTGTTACATCACCATTATGCTAGATCAAGGACATATTAGCACATGGAAGTTTAACATTCTCTGGGCTATACATCTTTCCTTTCAATGACTCACATTTGTATGTGGGGTCCTAACACCATCAAATAACAGATAATAATTGTTTTTGCAGTCAATTTTGGCACCTTTCACCTCTGTCCATTTATATCCTTTTGAAATATGTTTTTATTGATTTCAGAGACAGGAATGGAGAGGGAGAGAAAGAGATAGAAACATCCATGATGAGAGAGAATCATCTATCAGCTGCTTCCTCCACGCCCCTACTGGGAATTGAGCCTGAAACCCGGGCACATGGGGAACTAAACAGTGACCTCCTGGTTCATGGGTCGACACTCAACCACTGAGCCACACCTGCCAGGCAACCCCTGTCCATTTATGTCTTGGTTAAACATATTCTTGTCACTCACAGCAGAATCTGCCGTCCAAAGAGAGGAACAATATAGTGTCAAGTGACAAAGACATTGAGTGAAGTCTTTCACCTCCTGGACTGTCCACAGAACAGCTGTCTGTGATAGGTGAAAGGATATGGTGCTTAGCAGGTGGTCTGTGAAACAGGCAGCTGCAGATAAAATGAAAACACAATAGAACTGGCTTAAAGTCTTCCTTCTTAGGTCTTTTCCCCCAGGTTCAGATGTTCAGGGAACTTTCCTGCCCTCTGGTCCTGACAGGAATATGTTCCATCTGCCTGGATAAGTAGGTCACCCTTGTATAACAGGAAGACCAGAGATGGCTGATTCCAGCAGAAATTCTTTGAAAGGTTATGGGTTAGGTCTCAGTAATTAGAAGCAGACTAAACTATTGGAAGTCAAGGCCATCCTATTGAAATTATAGAATCACGTCCAAGTGATGCCACATGTCCTGCTGCTGACCCTGCAGGAACAGAACATAGGAGGCCTACCCAGGCACTGCTGAACCTGCTTCTTCACATCATTTATTTCTAATTCTAAAGCTAGGACGAGGATGTGATTGGCCATCCCTTGGTCACCTGTCTTCCAGCTGTAGGGGGGTGGGGGGTGGGGATGGAAAAAAGAGTAAACAATGTGTCTGGTATTTCCAGCTTGTATATTGGGAAGAAGGTTCTGTTTCTCACCAAGATTCACTAAGTGAAAAATTTTCCAAATAAAGAAAGGAATTTCAGATCAGATGCCTAGAAGTTAAAAACAATAATAACAAACAAAGTCAGATGTGGAATTACAGCACTTAAGTAGTTAAGAGCATCTATGTGGAATGATTCAGACCTGAGTTCATGTCTTAAGAAAGTGACTTGGTCTTGCTAAGCTTCAATTTCCTCTGGAAAAAAAAAAAAGTGGGAATAATGCCTTCCTTACATTTGCACTGGGCATGAAAACCCGTTTATATTTCCAGGTGTATAGTGAACCTTCACCTCGTTTCTCAACACCCTTGAGTCACCAAAAACATCATTTATTCCATTAATATAAATGATCTATATGTATATCACTGGAAGAGTCCAAACAGCCTTCTGAGTTGTCAAAGTACTTCACTCTTAGAATAAAGTTTAGAGTTCCTGATATAAAAAAAAAAAACCACAAAAAACCACACACCAATGTTTGTAAATAAAATTGACAACATCTACAATTAACTAAGTAACTGTTATGGGCCAGGCTATCTACTAGGCCAGTGGTCGGCAAATTGCAGCTGGCGAGCCACATGCAGCTCTTTGGCCCCTTGAGTGTGGCTCTTCCACAAAATACCACGTGCGGGCGCGCACGTACAGTGCGATTGAAACAATTTGCCGACCACTGTACTAGGCACTTTAGAAACATTACCAGTCATCTTTTCTGCAGTCCTTCAAAGCATATAATATTGTTTCTATCTTACATAATAATAGACACGCATGGTAATCGACTGTACCTTCGCTACACCTCCCATTGGCTAATCAGTGTGATATGCAAATTAACCACCAACAAAGATGGCAGTTAATTTGCATACTAGGTTCCAAGCAGTGGAGCGAAGTCTGACGGCCTGGGGCCGGAGCAGCGAGGCCTCACGCGTTGGCACCAGGTGGAGCAGCAAGGCCTCATGGCCCCGGGGTCGGCGGAGCAGCGAGGCATCACAGCCCCAGGGCCTGCTGAGCAGCAAAGCCTGACGGCTCTGGGGCGGCTCCAGCTAGAGCCCAGCCAGAGCGAAGGCCTGGGTCCTGGGTGAGGGAGGAAAACCGGTGCCAGCAGCCAAGGGAAGGGAAGGACTATTGCACGAATCTCTTCGTGCAACAGGCCTCTAGTCCTATATAATAAAAGCCTAATATGCAAATCGACCCAACAGCAGAACAACCAGTGGAATGACTGGTCGCTATGATGCACACTGACCACCAGGGGGAAGACGCTCAATGCAGGAGCTGCCCCTAACCCGCAGGTCCCAGGCCAGCCAAGGCGAGTGCCAGTGGTGTCCCCCCCCCCCCCGGCCCCCCTGTCCCCGATCGCCCTGCCGGTCACCCCACAGATAGGCCCTGATCGCCAGCCAGGCCTAGGGACCCTACCCATGCATGAATTTCTATATAAAAGAAAATTGTGTCCAAGCAGGTTAGTGACTTGCCTAAGACCACAGAGCTAGGCTGTGAGACAAAAAGGACATGTTTTTTGTGTGTGTTTTGTTTTTTGCTTTTGTTGTATCTAGGCCTTTTATTGGTAATTTTTAGGTTATATAGGTTTCTCACTGAAAAATAATTTATTGGTTATCTGTGTGTTTCTTGCTATACATACACAAGAATTTTTCTTAGGTATTTTATCAAAAGGTGAGATCGCTCAGTCACAGGTTATATTCACTTTCTTTTTTTATTTAAAACTTTTATTTTGAAAAAATTTTAATTTAAATCTATTTTAGTCTTGCCCATGTGGCTTGGGGATTGAATATGGACCCCTGAACCAGGAAGTCACAGTTTGATTCCTGGTCAGGGCACATGCCCAGGTTTCTGATTTGATTCCCAGTAGGGGGAATGCAGGAGGCAGCCGATGACTCTCTCTAATCATTGATGTTTCTGACTCTCCCCCCTCTCCCTTACTCTCTCTGAAATCAGTAAAAACATATTTTTTTAAAAAAATAAATTTATTTTCAATTATAGATGACATTCAATATTATATTAGTTTCAAGTGTACAGGATAGTGGTTTGACACATATAAAAGGGCATGTCGCCCTGACCGGTTTGGCTCAGTGGATAGAGCGTCGGCCTGCAGACTGAAGGGTGCCGATTCCAGTCAAGGGCATGTACCTTGGTTGCGGGCACATCCCCAGTGGGGAGTGTGCAGGAGGCAGCTGGTCGATGTTTCTCTCTCATCGATGTTTCTAACTCTCTATCCCTCTCCCTTCCTCTCTGTAAAAAATCAATAAAATATATTTTTAAAAAGGGCATGTTTTCTGGGAGAAATTAAGATAAATGTCCTAACTATAAGATTATGACTAATCAAATAAAAATATTCAAAACTATTCTAATCTATTGTTAGATTATTTAGAATAACGTGGATGCCCTAGTGAATACAATACTTACAAAATTATAAATAGTCTCTGTAATTTGCTGATCATACAAAACTCTTGGTGACAAGGAGCTAACTACCTGATGAGGCAGTTTCAATTTTTGGACAGCTCCAGGGGTGAAATGGGGTAACATCTTACTGCCTACAATGTTCTACCTGGGGGAATAAAGCAGAACAAACAACCACTGTTCTTGACAAATGGATACAATTTCAGTTTTTCAAAATGTGAGTGTCAGATTCATTCATTGTACCAGATGGATCTGTCAAATGGCGTTGCCGTGTTCCCAATGGATGGCACACTGCAAAAATAAGTCGGGTCATTTAAAGGACTAAATGTCACCTCATTGATCCTGTCATCAATATAATTTGTGTTGTCATTTTGCCTCACACTGACTTTAAGGTCAATGGGGGGATACTCCAAGTCTGCACACCACCAATTGATCACATCTGCTTGACACAGTCTGCTGCTCATTTCCAGATTCAAGGATGAACTCTTGAACTTTTTAATCTACTCACCCTACTAACAACCCACACTAGCTAGGCTGATTGGGTCAAGAAACCCCAAGAGTTTACAGTCCTAGCTGTTTTGGAGGGGACAGAGGCTAGCTCTCACTCCAACAACCCTTTCCTTCTTGCCATGAGCCTATCAGAGGCTGTTTTTGCTAATATTAACATTTCATTCCAGAAAATTATTTTTTCTTATCTGATGGCAAGAACACAACCTCAAATGCTAATTTTATAAATCAGGCTACCACCAATGGAGTATGATTTATAGACTTTTCTATTATACATCCGTCTACCTGTAATATCTCAAGTACTGCATCACGGAGGCTATAAGCCCTTCCAGAGGGGATTGACTCTTCCCAGCCACATGAAATAAGCATTTACATTCCCATATTGCCCAAAAGAAAATAAATTGATTATAAAATGTAAGAGAGTGACTAATAATTTTCCCTGTGACTGTGTTCATGAAAGCATTTTTAATAGATTTAATAACACTGAACAAATCGTACAGCATTAAATAAAAATTAGTAAACTAACAGAAAACTATATTTATAATAACAAAATAAACACATCAATATAAAAAAAGTTGTTATAAATTGATGAGAAAAATGGGTAAAGGTCATAAAGTCCGAAAAGAAGAACTATAAACAGCTAATAAATATATGAAAATATGTTTAATCTCACTATTATTAATCAAAGAAATACTATTAAAATAATTTGTGGTGTATTTTACTCATCAGAATGACAAAGATTTAAGCAAATTGATAATGGTATTATTGAGAGTCAGGAATCACACAGGATGTTAAATTTCTAGTAGAAAAGTAAGGCAGGGTAGGCTTTCTGGAAGACAATATGTCAGTATGTACCAAAACTGACAAGCAGCCACTTGCGATCTGGAAATCCATTCCAAGAAAGAAAAAAAAGAACAGATGCTTAAAGACATATGAACAAGGATGTTTCTCTCATTGTTTAGAGAAGCAAAACAGGGGTAACCTAAGACTGGCTCAATAAATGATGAGATGCTGGTCGACCATTAAAATGATGACACAGGTTTTTATTAGGTGATATGGAATCATGCTCATAATATACTGCCAAGTAAAAATGTCTCACAGAATCATTTTATAGTTTGATCTAATTAAAGGTATTTTATGCTTGCATTGTGTGTTTTCTTTCCCTCATAAAAAAAAAGACTTAAAAGAAATTCTCAAAAATGTTACAGAGATCATTTATCAGAAATGGGATTTTGAGATTATTTTTACTTTTTTTTCTTCACATCCTCTCAATTTTTGAAGTTTCTGCAATGAGATTGCATTACTTTTACAATTAAAACTATTTTAATTTTCAATAAGAAGGCTTAGATTTCTCTAATTTTCCATCATGGCTCAAAGTCTGTGTGTAAAAGCAAAATCACTTTTTTGTATCAATCTACATTTACTTCCTACAAATTCATCATTTCAGATTGGTACAAGTTTCACAGAGTAATATTGTTAAGATTTCAGTATTGTATTACCATTCAAAGCATTGGAGATTTTTGAATAATTTCTTTCACAGTTTTCATCTGCTACTGAGGTGGGGGTAAGGTAGCAAGATGAAGAGAAATAGATATTTGTGATCTTAAACTAGAAAAGGTCAACAAGAGGAAATCTGATCTATACTCTTTTTACAAGATAGAAACTCCCAAATGTCAGCCTAACACATACAGACTATATATTTGGTACAAATACTAAAGCAGGGGTCCTCAAACTTTTTAAACAGGGGGCCAGTTCACTGTCCCTCAGACCGTTGGAGGGCCGGACTATAGTTTAAAAAAAAACTATGAACAAATTCCTATGCACACTGCACATATCTTATTTTGAAGTAAAAAAACAAAACGGGAACAAATACAATATTTGTATTTGCATGTGGCCCGTGGGCCGTAGTTTGAGGACCCCTGTAACTAAAGTGTTCCTATATGTGTGTGCATTTGCACAGCCTCTCTCTCTCTCTCTCTCTCTCTCTCTCTCTCTCTCTCTCTCTCTCTCTCTCACACACACACACACACACACACACACACACCCATAGCCTTAGGCCAATCTCACATTGTGGCAGAAATGACCAACTGTCGACTAAAGCCTTTGGTTAGCTCCTCCAGATTGTAGAGGCATCGCTTGAACCAAGCCAGGGACCACATTCTCCATCTCCACTGGCAGATACCTACCAGTGACCTCATTATTGTTTTGTTTTGTTTTTTCCCCAAGGAATGTGACCAGAAATGAGATGAGTAGTTTATATTTGAAGGATAATAAGTTGATACTTGAGCTCACAGCCTTTTCTCCTTTACTTTTTGAGCCAAATGTAGAAGCCACATGATGAAGGAAGGAGGGTTCCTGAGTCACATGAGCAGAGAACTGGCCCCCAAACCACCAAAGTGCGTACTGAACTACTGGGTGAGATAGAAATGAACTTCCAATGTGTCACACTATGGAGATTGAAGGTTTATCTGTTTGCGTTTAACTAATGAATCTTTTTCTGTAGACCTCAGTTGCCTTATCTGTAAAATGAAATATTTGAATGTGATTAGTTCTGTTTTTTTCCAGTATTTTTTATCTTATTTTTTGAATTCTCAGAAACCTTCCACATAGTGCTTACCTTTAAGTTAATCAGTAAAGGCTACATTTCCCCCACAAAATCAGGTTCTTCAAATGATGGAAAATTTAGAGCAGACAGTTGCTTTAGTTTGACATATGAGTCCAAATATGAGATAAGAAAGGGGTGAGGACCAGAGAAATGCTTGTAACAAAGAGAAGCAAGAGACAGCATGCTGAAGAATGCTCAGGAATGAATTCAGGCCGGGGAAATGGATGGGGGATATCTAACAGATTTGTTCAAAGACATTTTGGAAAGAAAAAAATCATAAAAATGTAGAGAGAGGAAAAAAATAGCAAAAACATGAAATGACTTTTGGTCCCTAAGTGGATTTTATTTCAGACAGATTCACATTGCTTATATATGTACCATAAAACTTCTCTGTCCACTTCTTCCAGAATTTTCGAAAGCCTGACAGAACATCTGC
Organism: Myotis lucifugus; assembly: GCF_000147115.1. Taxonomy (NCBI): domain Eukaryota; kingdom Metazoa; phylum Chordata; class Mammalia; order Chiroptera; family Vespertilionidae; genus Myotis; species Myotis lucifugus. The sequence continues at coordinate 17,573,152 of NW_005871056.1, forward strand.
AGAGAGAGGACGTCATTCCAGCATAATCAACAGCAAGTTACTAAATTAAGATCAAAATGTCCTTAACCTTGGACAGTTTTCAAAGAGTTTTTAGAAGAAAGAAGCTCTCTAGGGGGTAGTATAATTATATAATTGTACCCTTTCTAAGAGGCTATTTACAGATAAGTAACATATCCTTACCATTCTTCAAAGTAAAATACATGTAATAAAATAGTTTGGAGGTATTTGTTTGGGATAGTGGGAAGGAGATCTGGGCAGACACTGTTAGTGGCCTAGTCAATAACCACCCTCTCCTCATTCCTTGCTATTAGAACCCTGAGTTATGAGGTACTGTTATCCTTAAGGCTGAAGTGGCTAGTTTACATCCCTAGCTGATGAGATCTCTGTGCATCGGCTCGTGATTTTGGCAGACTTCCTCCCTTCCTCCCTCCCTCCCTCCCTCCCTCCCTCCCCCTGTGCCTGAGTGGTTGGAACACTGTTAGAGATTCATCTGTTGTCTTGGAAGGAAGGGGATCACAGAGACAGGCCAGAGATGTGGAAGCTGGAAGTATGTCTGTTGTTGACATTCTTCAGCAGCTGAATTAATATTAGAGGGACCAGCTACCTACAGGAAAGTCTCTTATTCATTTTCTGTTTGTTCGGCCAAACTCATTACTAACAGATATGGAATTCTGACTTCGCATTTCTAGAACCCTTTCCAGCACCCCGTAGTCATACTCCTGTTCTAGATTCCTGATAATCAGACAGGCTAAGGGTAGATGTGTGGGGAGAGCAGGTTCCTCTGGAAGCCCAGATATTCACCCTCTCCAAAAATAGGGAGTAAGTATTTATGTCCACTCATCCTTCTATCTACACTTGGGGGCCATTCCCATCAGGAAGCCTTGGTTGACAACCTCCCATCCTCTCTAAAAGCACAATGGTTAACAGCGTGGGGATCAGACTTCCTAGATTTGAATACCTAATCTGTGACACAGAAATTTAGGACTTGGCCAAATTAATACTTCCTCTAGCTTCCCACGCAAAATGGGGATGCTTAGTAGCACCTGCATACCTTATGAAAAGGATTAAATGAGCTAAAATTCTTGTCATTTCTCTGGGTCAATCAATTCTAGCTACTATTATTACCAATACTAGAGGCCTGATGCACGAAATTCATGCAAGAATAGGCCTTTGCAGCAGCCACGGCAGCTGACTCGATCCTGTGGCTGCAGCCCCGGCTTCGTCCAGAATGTCGTCAGTTCGGTTGATTTGCATATTATGCTTTTATTATTATAGATAATTTAGGGTATTGCCATCTTGCCGTCCTGTGGTTCCCTGTGCCTGTCTCATTCATGACATGCACAATCCCAGATGGCAGACTTTCAGGTGCTTTCCACAAACAAGTATGGCCCCTGGGCCAGCAATGCCAGCAACACGTGGAGAACAGTGAGGAATGTAAACTACTGACCCAGAGACTCTGGGGGAGGAGCGGGGACTGTGTGCTTTAACAAGACTCTCATGCCAATCTGATGCACACTGAAGGACAACCGAGAACATCCATCTGTCTCAGGCTCCTGGAGATGTTCACAAAAATAAAGTTCCCAGAACCTTAAACCCGTCCAGCTGGAGAAGGGGTCCAGGAAATCTGCCTGGTTAGTGTGCCTGCCAGGACCCTTCAGCACACTAAGGCGTGAGAATCCCTGCCACCTTTTTTTTTTTTTAAATCCTCACCTGAGTATATTTTTCCATTGATTTTTAGAGAGAGTGGAAGAAAGAGGGAAAGACAGAGAGAAACTTCGATGTGAGAGAAACACATTGACTGGTTGCTCTTGCACATGGGGGGAACCTGCAACTTCAGTACATGCCCTTGACCGGAATCAAACCTGGGACCCTTCAGCCCACAGGCTGACACTCAATCCACTGAGCCAAACTGGCCAGGACAACCCCTACCACTTATAATGTGTGATTCACTGTCTGTCTTCCCAGTGAACTTTACTGTCTTGCAAGGAATTTCCGTGAAGATGTGTTGTTGCTTATATTATTTATGATATTATTATTACTGTTATTATTATTGAATCTCTAGTGTTCAGTGCCATCTCAGATACGATGTAGTTGCTCATTAAACAAGTGTCTCAAAGGTCTTAGCAGAGTTTCAAGATTAACTCCTTCAGAGAAGAAATACTACACATTCAGAAAAAGCACCCTTTGAATGCTTTATTCTTTGCATTTCTTTGCCATTTTCTTAGTTGTGATCATTTTGAATAATGCCTCTCCTTTCTAATTTTCACTTTTTTGTGTTTCAGTCAGTGTTTGTGATCTTCAATCACACAGATGGAAACAGATAAATACAATTAAATGTTTATTTTTCAAAACTTAACAAAAGGTAGAAATGAAATTTAAATAATTAGACTTTCAAATGATTTATTGGTATGTTTGTAATTCCATATTTCTGATGCTATTAAAGATTAAAACTGTACTGAGACGTTTGAAACATGCTGTATGGGTATTAAATGAATTCAAGTTTGTGTAAAGTGAAAGAAATATTTGCTTCAGCAAATACATCTGCAGATATAAAATCCATAACCACACATCTACAAAAAAGCATGTTATTGAATTAAATATGATTGACTATTTTCTTGTGTGGGTGTGTGTATATGTGTGTCTGCTAATAATTTCATTTGTTACTGTTAGAGAAGTCAAATTTTATATATATATATATATATATATATATACTCTAAATTTAAAATTGTTTACATATATAAACAATTTTGTATGAACAATTTTAAATTGAGGGAAATATTTAAATATTTATAGCTAACATTTAAACTAAAGAAATCATATCCAATGGCCTATTTCCCCCATGAATCGTAAAGGAACAACATTTTCTACTCTTAGCAGTGGAATGTCAGTCTACCTCACTGGTCACTGAATGAGCACTGGTTGAAAAAGCGTTTGTTTAGCCAGTGATGTACTTAGTGGGGTATGCTAGGCTCTAGAGCAGTGGTTCTCAACCTTCCTAATGCCGCGACCCTTTAATACAGTTCCTCATGTTGTGGTGACCCCCAACCATAAAATTATTTTTGTTGCTACCTCATAACTGTAATGTTGCTACTGTTATGAATCGTAATGTAAATATCTGATGTGCAGGATGTATTTAGGCGACCCCTGTGAAAGGGTCGTTCGACCCCCAAAGGGGTCGGACCCACAGGTTGAGAACTGCTGCTCTAGAGTCTTCCTCAAGAGCTGGCCCATCGGAGGAGTAAGAAGGTACTTGTTTAGTCTGTAAAAAGCAGGAGTAGTCGGGGATGGCAGGTCCCTACAGGCTGATGATACATGATGTCACACATACATAGTACCAGCAAGCCCATGACTGCACCCACTTTCCCTGTCAAAACCAAAAGCCTTTCTAGCATTAATTCCAGGCAAAAACAGTAAGATCCAGGTGTGCTGCTGTACCATGGCATCAAGATGCCTGTGAAATAATGTGAGGATGCCTTGTTTGGTGTGGGATAAGCGAGTCTCTCAGCACCAAAGCTCTCCCCCATACATAGCAGGCAAGCCAGGCCAGGCTTCTCAGACGGCTATGGAAGGGGCACTCACTCTACCATGATGTTCCCTGCACATAGTAGACATTCAATGTATGCTGAATGAATGAATGAATGAATGAATTGGTGTCATAAAGCAGACATCGTACTTATCTGAGAAAAATACCATTCAATAGGTTGGAATTCTTCCCTATTTCTCCTTACCCCTGCCAGCTTGAAACCAGAACTATAATTATAAAAAGTTACAGCTTAGGAAATTATAGAAACTATCTAGTCCACTCTCACAGAGGTACACAACTTTAACCTAGTGAGGAAAATCACTGATTTGGGAGTCAGAGAGACCTAAGTCCAAGCTCCCCTTCTATAATATTTTTAAAAAAGTATTGCCTCTTTTAAACTTAACAAAGCCTTAATAGTTTACTCATATTTATTATTTTAAAATTATTTTTAAAAGAATAGTTTATTGATTCTTAGACATAGGAGAAGGGAGAGGGGAAGAGAGAAAAACATTTGTGTGAGAGCACAACATGGGTCAGCTGCCTCCTGCATGTCCCCTACCAGGGATTGAACCCACAACCTGGGCATGTGCCCTGACCAGGAATGGAACTGGCAACCTCTTCGTGAATGGGATGATGTTCAACCAACCGAGCCACATGGCCAGGGCCACTTCTACCAAATGTTAATGAGCAAGCAATCACTGCTGAGGCTCTGATCCATGTGTGCATTATCGGCAAAAATAACAATTATAATAGCACAAATTTTTACCGTATGACTATCAAGGGATTAAATGACACAACCCATTTGCAATGGTCAGCAAAGTACCCTCACCTTGTAAGTAAGCACTCAAGACATTAGCTAATTAATATTAACAGGGAAGAGATGAAAACAAAACTCAGGGAATTGTCTCTCCTACCCCTGTGGTCTCAGTGGCCATAATGACTTTCTTCCATTCAACCTATTCTCTTTCCAATTAAGACTAAAGAAAAGAACATGAACAAATTAGGATAAACACTTTGAAAGTAATTTTATACCTCCTGAATGAATGGATTACACAAATAAAACAATTTATTACTTCTGCAGAAATATGAAAAAACTCAGTCCTTTATGCCAGTCCACTAGAAAACCAATTTATGGCTCTAAAGTGCACCTTTCCAACCAGCTCACCCCTGTCTCAAATGACATCATTGTAAACAGAAAAGTCACCAACACATAATCAGCAGCCTAAGTTTTTTTTTTAATATATTTTTTATTGATTTCAGAGAGGAAGGGAGAAGGAGATAGAAACATCAATGATGAGAGAGAATCACTGATTGGCTTCCTTCTGCATGCCCCCTTACTAGGGATTGAGCCCACAAATCCTCACCCCTCACCCCGCACGTGCCCTTGATCAGAATGGAACCTGGGACCCTTCAGTCCACAGGCTGACGCTCTATCCACTGAGCCAAACTGGCTAGGGCAATAGCCTAAGTTAAATGCTAGTGAAGCCTCATAAGTTTGATAGAGAAAACTCAGGTTTATTATTAAATGTTAAAACAAGGTAATATGAAGTACTTAATCTAAAAAAAGTTACCTGAAGATCCAGAACTGCTATAATAATCCTATAAAAATAATCAGCTAAAAATTTATTTTTAAAGTTTTTCAATAAATTCAATAAAAATGGAAATAATTAAAAAGTTTTCCTTACAAGAAAGCATTTTCTGTGTAACTTTTAAAGAACTGTTGTTGAACACAATTCAACAAAACTCAAATGAGTAACTGAAGAAGGCCTACACTACACACCACAGGAGATAATTGTACTTCAGTGTGAGTAAGACCCTATACTTGACCTCCAATAAATTAACATTAAATAGAGCGGATGAGTCATGTACAGAACAGAAAAATAGAAAAAGGGCAAGGTAAGTACCAAAAGGAACAGGGGAGGGGGGGAATTCTTAACAAAATAAAACGTTAGTTAGTTGATTCTGAAAAGGTTTAAGGAAGTAGGTTCCTTTATTTTATAATATATATTTTTAATTTATTTTAGAGAGAGAGGAAGGAAGAGGGATAGAGAGGTAGAAACATCTACTGGGGATGGAGCCTGCTACCCAGGCATGTGCCCTGACTAGGAATCGGACCATGACCTCCTGGTTCATAGGTCAACGCTCAACCACTGAGCCATGTAGGCCAGGCTTGGTTCCTTTTGGTCTTTCAAAAGGTCCCCCTCTCCCCCTTCCAGCAACCAGGTGAGGGTAGCATGGGGACTAGAGGGATATGATGATTGAGAATCGTCTCTACTTACTGCAGTGGCTGGAAGATTTTCTTACCACGGTGTGGTATTATAATAATACAGGTGTTGGTAAAAGTAGGTTCATAGGTGTCCATATGGAAAATAATACAGCAATTAGTAAATAATTCTACAAGAATAAACTCTCTGTTTCGTTCACTTACAACTGTAAACCTACTTTTGTCCCACCCTGTATTTAAGGACTCCTGAGGTCAGAGAAATAGGGGTTTGAAATCCTGGCTCCACCTCTTGCTACATTTCAAGTTGCTTATCTTTTCAATACTTCAGCATCTTTATCTATAAACTGGATTAAAAAACAAACAAACAAAAAACAACAACTCCAACCTGAATGTGAAAACTGCCTGACATATGCATGTACAGGGCTGAGTTTGGTGCCTGGCATACAGAGAGTGCTCCGTGTGGTGTGCCAATGATGGCAATGCTGATGGTGGCAGTGGGGGCATGGACTCTGTCCCCGAACTGGAGGTGCAGTTGAGGAGACCCTGGGCTCAGGAGGCTTTGCACACAAGCAACTCTTGATCAATGCAAGCTGCCGTCCAAAGGATTATGTGCGATCTGGGAAAAGGAAGGGCCTCAGGTTTGTTCAACGCCTTAATAACATTAGCAGTGGTAGTGGTCATGGAAGCTAAACTTTATTAGGTGCTGACAGTATGCCCAACGATGTGCTGCATGCTTTGAGAGAATTTACTCATTTATTACTCACAACAATGCTCTGCAGTAGATCCTAACAGTATAACCCCTTCCTTTCCAGACGTACAGTGGGGCTCAGAGAGTTTACACCTAAGATCGCACTGTCAGTGTGTGATGGCAATGAGTTCAGTCAGTCTGTCTGACTTGTTCTGAATCACAGAACTAAACAAGTCAACATTGTTCCTTTTGCTGGATCTCCTGAAGCTTGAGTATTTCACTTTTTCCTCTGGATGAAGAAGAGAGAAAATCCTCTCTCCTTGACCCTGCTTGGCCTCAACATCCAACTGCCCTTCTCAAAACAGGAATTGTTTAAATGAGCAGCAATAAGTGGTGTCCTGGTAAAGCCCCCTTGATGAGTAGGGAGTAGGGGCCAGATACCAGTGGAAGCAATTGCTCTGTCACAACTCTACCCTTGTACAGAAACATGACAGGAATGGGGTTGGAGACCAACGGAATGAGTCATTAGAAAGATAGTGATAACACCTGGGATGATGATGATAATGACAACAATGATAATAATGAACACCACAATGATAAATAAGCCTCACTGTACTCTAGGCATCGTATTAAGAGCTTGGCAATGGTAACCTCATTTAACCTTGAAAAAAGTCTTATGAGGATGGAATATCATTATGATTATTTTACCAAAGGGAATACTGAGGCCCAGGTAATCAGGTAAATTGCCCAAGTTGATATGGTTAGCAAGTGGAAAGCAGGGATTTGAACTAAACCCAGCACCTACAGTCTTAGCCATTATGCTATATTGCCTCCTGAAGATAGAGAAATTCCAACAATCTTTCCCATAACCCACTCCTACACTCTAAACTGAAATAAATCCGGAACAAAAAAGAGAGCAAGCTTGGAGAGTGGGAGCTCAGGGAGTGCCAATCATTTCAACACAATGGTCTTTGCTAGTAAGATACAATTCCTGTGATAACTTTCTCACCCAATTATCAAGAAACAAGAAACAGAGATTGTAAGTCCCTGCTTATGACATTGGGCCCAAGTATTTCAGAAAATGTAGCCTCAGTATGCATACTCCTAGTAGATTTTTCCCACTTATCAAATCCAAAAGTAATAGTTCATTTTCATTTCACTTTTCATAGTTACACTCTTCTCACGCTTGTATTCATCTCTGGCCTCCTCCTTTCTCCATTTTTGTAGAGAAAGATGCTAAATCTTTCTGTGGTGTGTTAGAAGAGTGAGGCATGGTGCCCCAGTGGTTTTTAAAATCTTAATTATATTATGCCAACTCTACTGAATTTAATTGAATACAAAATTACACAATTACCCTCTGTTCTGTTTTTCAGATGCTATATTTTGATAAAATTTACTACATGCTGCTCCTCCTGCACACTAGAAATAGATGTGTGTTGATCTAAAATTTGTTATAATTACAATTAAAATATGGTTTACATAATGATAGTGTTAAAATGAAATTACAGATTTGCAGAGACATTGTGGTCATGTGTTTATTTTTTATCCTCTTCCAAGGATATGTTTTCCAATGATTCTATAGAGAGAAAGGGAGAGGGAGAGAGAGAGAGAAAAACATCAATCAGTTGTCTTCTGTATGAGCCCGGATCCTGAGTATGTGCCCTGACTGGAATGGAACACATGCCCTCACATCAGGGACTTTTTTTGTTGTTGTTTTTTTAAGTTTAAGCACATGTTTAAACCAATATCTGGTAGCCAAATGAATATGGACAGAATTTTGGTTCCCCTACAAAAGCTGTTCAAGGATTTGCAGACATCCAAAGGGAACTCAAAACCATGAATAAAAATTTCCCTGCCATGTTTTCAATTGCAAGTAGCTATCCATATGGTTACTATAAGTATAAGACATTACTTTTCCCACTTAAACTCTGATGTATATCAGGGATGCAAATTCTCCACTGAGTTTGATGAGGCATAAAATAATTGCACTGAACTAGATTGTTCACAATTTCTTCTAATTAAAGAGGTACCCTATCACAACTAACTTAAACCTACAAAATGTGGTTGTGGCCACAATATCTGAGTGAAAGGTATGTGTCACACACACTATTACAATAATTTACACCATTTTGTTCAGATTTACTGTGAATACAAACTGGAGTGAATACAAACTAGGGTTTGAGCTGCATGATTCCACTTATATGCATATATTTTTCAATAAATATAGTCAGCCCTTTGTACCCAGGAGTTTCGTATCTGTGGATTCAACCAACGATGAATTGAAAACAGTACTTTTGATCTGCGATTGAAAGTCCACAGAGATGGAGGGCTGGTGATATGCATTGTTTTACACCATTTTAGGTAAGGGACTTGATCATCCATGAATTCTGGTATCTGTGAGGGTCCTGGCACCATTCCTGCACAGATACCGAGGGAACACTGAGTTTTTGGTGAGTGAGAAGTTATATGTGGACTTTGGACTGTGCAAGAGGGTTGGTGCCCCTAGTCCCCATGTTGTTCAATGCTCAATAGTACAGGATTTTTTTCCATATATTTATTTTTAGCTAATACTTATCAAATAAATGTTTTGAGAATAGAGTGTTAATCATATTACTTCATTTAATCTTTATAATGACATTTCCATGTAATCATTCTTAATATATTTTATTAAAATGTATCCTTAGTCTAGACCAGTGGTCGGCAACTACGGCTCGCGAGCCACATGTGGCTCTTTGGCCCCTTGAGTGTGGCCACGAAGTTTCAATCGCACTGTACGTGCGCGCCCGCATGTGGTATTTTGTGGAAGAGCCACACTCAAGGGGCCGCAGTTTGCCGACCACTGGTCTAGACCTTTCTTAGAACTGCAGACTTGCTCATACAAGTGCATATTCAACATCTCTACTTGGATATCAAGGAAACATCTCAAAGCCCGGCTGGCATGGCTCAGTGGTTGAGCATGGACCTATGAACCAGGAAGTCATTGTTCAATTCCTGGTCAGGGCACATGTCTGGGGTTGCAGGCTCAATACCCAGTGTGGGGTGTGCAGGAGGCAGCTGATCAATGATTCTCTCTCTCTTCCTCTTTGGAATCAATAAAACTATATTTAAAACAAACAAACAAACAAACAACATCTCAAATTCTGTATCTCCAAAACTGATCTGCAGTCCCTCAAGTATGTTTCTTCCTAAGCCTTTTCCTTCTCAGGGGATAGCAACTTCACTGTTCCATTGACCCAGGCCCCAAATCCTATATTCGCCCTTGCCCCATTTCTTCCTTTCACATCTGCATTCCCTTCCTAGGAAATGCTGTCACACCTTCCAAATCTGCCACTTCTTGGAACATCTGCTGCTAATATGCTGGCACAAGCCGCCAACATCTATCTTGTAGACACCAGTAATTGCCTCTTGAGATTCCACCTGATTCCACTCTTTCTCCCCATCCTCAATACCACAGGTAGACTTATTCTAAAACAAGAGAGAGGTCATGCACACCTGTGCTAAAATCCTACCACTGGCTACCTACATTTAGAGTAAAACACAAAATGCTTGCGATGGCCTTCACGGACCTACCCCATCTACCCCATCACATCGCTGACCTCAAGCCCTCCTGCTGCCCCTTCCTCCCCACTCACTTACTCAGACCTCCCTGATATTCCTCTAACCCGCCAGACATATTTCTACCTTTGATTTTTGACACTGCTTTCAGGGTATGGTCTCCCCCAAATCCCTCTGACAACTCCCCCACTGCAAGTCTTTATGAAATCTATCCTGGATTCCTTACTTAAAATTAGAATACACCCCTCCAGCACTCACAACCAAATACTCCTCAGTGCTCCAGAGTCTTTTTCTTATCCAGTCGCACTCACCAGCATCTAAGGTACCCTATGCTTGATCCATAGCACTCATCTGTTTCCACTTATACTGCTGGAATACTATACAGCAATGAAAACGAATAAACTACTGCTCCAAGCAGCCGTTACACAGATGCATACACCATGGATAGAAGAAAGTGACCAGCAGAATTAAGAGCCCAGGTGGGACCCTGTGACAGTGTAAGCTGAGAGAGAAGAGAGAGCGAGAGGAGGGAGGGAGAAAGAGAGAGAAGAGAAAGAGAGAGAGAAAGAAAGAGGAAGGAAGGAAGGAAGGAAGGAAGGAAGGAAGGAAGGAAGGAAGGAAGGGAGGGAGGGAGGGAGGGAGGGAGGGAGGGAGGGAGGAAGGAAGGAAGGAAGGAAGGAAATAAAAAGGAATAAAGAGAAACAAAGAGAGCTCTTCTTTATTTTATTCACAATAGGTCCAAGCATGTAGAACCATGTGCATATAAGGATGCTTAATAAATATTTCTGGAAAAATATAGATGAGGAAACTAACAGTAAAGGTCAAAAAGTTTAAGCAACTTCCTCAAAGTTTTGTAGCTAGAAAAGGGCCACAATGGAATCCAAACTTGGGGCTGGCCAACTTTGCAGCCCGCTGCTCTCAGCCTCCCCACTATCTTAGGTCCGTGGACTTCATGATCTGCTTGAAGCATTGCCACGGGAATTCTCGTTCCACTGAGTAGCATCACTAAAGTGCCCGCTTCTTCTCTGTGTGTTCATTTTCCATTTAAACAAAACAAACAGAAAGGTGGAATCCAGCATGGATTATTATCGTACTTTTATAGCAAATTTAGCAATAGTAACATCTAAGCAAGAGTATCATTTAATGATAGCATAATAATAAAATAATAACATTAAAATGTCTTGAATACTCATCGCATGCTAAACTTGGTGCTAAAATATTTCCATGCCTGTTTCGTGCAGTCCTTACAATTATTCAATCAGGCAGGTACATTTTTATTAGTCCCATTTCAAAGATAAAGAAATTGATGAGGACCAGCCTGTGTGGTTCAGTAGTTGAAAACATCAACCCATGCACCAGTTTGGGTTGCCAGCTCAATCCCCAGTATGGGGTGTGCAGGAGGCAGTCAATCAATGATCAGTTTCTCTCTCATCGATGTTTCTCTCTCCCTCTCCCTCTCCCTTCCTCTCTCTCTAAAATCAATAAAAACATATTTATAAAAAATAAATTGATGAAAGAGGTGTGGTACTTGTTTGATCACAGTCAGACAGGTAATAGGTGGTGAGTATGAATTCAGGTCTAACTCCAGAATTTTACTCTTAACCCCTACATGAAAATTCCAGTAAGTCCTTGGATAGAAGTGTATTTTCTACTAGAAAACACACCCCCCCTTATGTCTGCCTATGCGAACACCTTCAGAACATAATTCATTTTAAACCATGATAAAAATGTTAAAATAGGACTCTAATAAATGGGCATATTTACATCCAAATGATAATGCAGAAAAGCAGTCTGAGCCCTTTGTGTGGCTTCCTTGCTATCTTCCATCAAGACCAAGCGAAAACTATCAGCAGCCACACAATGAAGAAAGCATAACACCCGGAGATGGAGAATTCTGTAAATGACCAATTATAAAACTATTACACTGCAGCACTTTTATAGCAACAGGCAAAATAATCCATTAAACTGAAAATTCTCTTGCTCCTCACTCTGCGGCCCACACAAACATTAATGTTGCATTTATTAGGATGTATTTCCTGTGCTCTTCAACTTGACTTTCAGCAATTGTATTAATACAGTCCTCTCACTTTGCACATACATCTGAATGATGGATTTCCCCACTGGAGGTCTGCAGAAAGAGCGGAGTGAATGAAATCAAGTTTAAGAAGAGCCATCATAATCCATAATGATGGGCACTGAATCAGGACAAAGAGAAGCATCTTTTCTCATTTATTTGAATGAAAAGTCTACTGTATATTTATTGCCTGCACACAGGGCTACCTGTTGAATGATGAAGAACCGGTATCTTTCAATTTGGAGGTGTGTACTCAAGTTTCTATAGACCCACAGACTTAATCTTGTTTTAGAATAGAAAATATGATATCTTTCTGTAAACAGATGTGGTTAAGCAATCAGCATCTTTGATGTGTTTAAGCCACTATAACTCCAGGGAAGGCAAAGCTATAATTATTTTAAGCATTTCTGCATTTGTACAACCGAGCAGCATGCTTAGTGGCTAACAACCTGAGTATTGTCAGGCAAATCTAAGTCTGAATCTAATCTTTGACACTTACCTGCTATGTGATTTGAGGTTTTGAGAATCACTTTCTTCAGCTGTACAACAGGGAGGAAAATATGCCCTTCACAGGACTGTTGTCAAAACTAAATGATATGAAGTATTTATAGTACATTGCATAGTAAGGACTCAAATTATTTTTATGGTCACTACTACGGTTATCGAAAAGAAATGAGAACTTCTGATCTCTTAAAATAAGGTATGTGTCCTATATCATTGAAATCACATGCATTTTATTTTTGACCTTATAACTTCGATCCAAGAAACATTTAGTAGTAAATATAACTGAAAGGAGGTTACTTGTCAAACACGGAAATTAACAATATTAAGTGTACTGGCAGAATACTCTTCTTGGATAAATATTTTCCTGTAAGAAGATTTTATTGCTTTGTATTTTTAGTAAGTGCATAAAACATATATATTTACTGTGCCAACTGGCAAAAGGTCCATTAATTAATTAGTCTGACTATGTGTTACATAAATATCCTCTAAAATAGTAATCAAATGTGCAGGCTAGTTGTTGCGAAGGTGTGTTTAGCACTTTTCTTTTTTGCCTGTTTAAAGTAAAAAGGGTGAGAAACAACCTTAGGCTTGATGCTTACTATAGAGTGACTCCAAGTGAAATGCACTTCGTACTCATTATGCCATAAAAATGCTTCTGTGCCCCGGGGACAGCAACAAAAGATTGGCTTTAATGAAAGGAACCAAGTATGACTCTAACGCTTCCAAATGGAAGGCCTATGGCTGCAGTTTACATCAGAAAGTGTCTGCCTTCTCTCTTAACTGCATCAAGATGGGAAATGCTGGAAGCTCAAACAGTGAATGTTGGGAAGAGTGGGAAAGGATGCAAAGTTTTGAATATCCCAACCCTGGGCTAGAAGAATTATATTAAAAGTAAAGAAAATATCAGGTATGATTTCTTGTTGTTAATCCTCACCTGAAGATATTTCTTCCAACTTTTTTAGAGAGAGCAGAAGGAAGGGGAGAGACAAGGAGAGGGAAACATCAAAGTGAGAGAGACATTGATTGGTTGCCTCCCGCATGTGCCCCTGCATCCCAACCAGGGCCGGGATAGAGCCTGCAACCAAAGTATGTGCCCTTGACCAGAATCGAACCCACAACCCTTCATTCCCAGGGCCGATACTCTAACCACTGAGCAACCGACTAGGGCTGTCAGATATGATTTGTCACTTGATTTCCAGTCAGCAGACCTTATATAACATCAGGAATTAGATAGGAAATTGGCTGTTGTAGCTATGATACTTTCAGTTGCTTTCAACATGGCTGAAAGGAAATCTTAAAAACAAACAAACAAACACACAAACACCCCACAAGTATTAGAGATTTAGGGATGCAGTTATGAGTGGGTTGGGTTTGGGAGTTCCAGAATGCCATCAAGGCTCCACCTCTCTCCATCACTTAGCCTTGCTCAGCGGCATGCCTTTTTTTTTCTACAGAAAGTCTCCCCAGCTTGGAAGTTCTGGGAAGAAAAGACAAGTTGTCAATTTTTCTTTGACAGAAAATCTTGGGGAGGATTCTGATAGGCGGAGCCAAAGTCAGATGCCTACATCTGAACCAGTCATCCCTGGGGCCATGGAGGAGGCAGAATGCCACTGTCAGCAGTTTTCCAAAAGAAAAGCCTGGTGTTTGTGCAAGATGAAAGGGATAGGACACTGAATAATGAGAGCTATGCGTGCTACTATAAACTCCGCCATTCTTACTCCCTGCCCGGGTCATAACCATGCAGTAAGTTGACCTAGGAGTTTATTTTCCTCATCACTAGCCTTAGTGTGTGTGTGTGTGTGTGTGTGTGTGTGTGTGTGTGTGTGTATATATATATATATCATGAAGGAGCACATGAGTAAAATAATAAGGGAAAAGTCTGAATATGGGAAATCAGCTAGACTAATATTTACAAAGATGTGAATATGTATCCTTAAAATGTTCCTCTAAACTCACTCAAATGTTCAAAGTGGAAGCTGGAAATACAAGGTTATGGGGTTTTGACAAGAGCAAGCTTTCTCCAAGCGAAACTATGGACACAAAGAGATGTCCTATAAAGTTGAATTAAAGGCATCCACTATTTCAATGATGCTTGAAGGAAAGATGTCTAAAGACATCCTGACAGAATGAGTATCTACACATAAAATACACGTGAAGGTCTCTTCACATATAGTACGTGCCTATCTCTCTTCCTTCCCTCTCTGCTCTTTTAAAAAATGCCCCTTTAAAAATTGCCCACTCACCATCTGTTAGGTAAATTTCCTGAAACAGTAAATGTGGAGGCAGAGATTGTTATAGAAACTATTCCAAATGGCATTGACACCTATATTTATGAAATTTTAAAAAGAGTAAGTTAAAGTTGCTTTAAAAACAACAACAACCACTATAATAATACCATACCAGGTACCCAATTCTATCCAATTACATAAGATAGATAGATGATAGATAGATAAGAAGAAAACAGGAAGAAAGAACACTAGGTATAATGTTACCCTAAAAGTCTGAGATAATATTTAAGGTTCAATGGACAAAAAGGAAACATTGACAAATATACAAATGTATTTCACTTATGGTATAAGGGCCACAGGTTTAGATTGTCAACATCCTCCAGCCGTCAAGTGGATACTTTTTCCATTGAGTTGCTGTTGAGGGAACAAAACTGAAACAGATACCATTCAATTCCAAGTCTACAGCTCAGACGATGACACTACACATGAAATATGGCTCATTCAGACCCAGGATGTAGCGAGAGTAATTTACACTCTCAGAGTATTTGCTCTCAAGTCAATAGCAGAGAAGCCTTGAATAAACACATTCCCATTACTTTCCACTACAATAGATCTTACTCATAGCCCATGAAACAGTGGTCAGGGGATTTCGCCTCTGGGCACTGTCTTACATAAGCTCTCTACTTTTAGCCATCCCCGCGCGGTGATTATTTTCAAAATATGTTACTCATAGTCAATGTTAATTTGCATTTAATCTTTCTTAGCATCAGAGAGTATTATTTTGTACAGGCTCAGAAACAAATCTCCAGAAATTCCTCCCCGATGCTTCTTTGAGGCTGAAAATGCATTGCAGGGCAGTAACAGTGACTTAATTATAGTTGGCAGAGCCTGGCCACACACTAATTTCATTAGCCTCAAATTCCTGGATTTGTAAGACCCACTGGATATGAATCCTGCCCTCAGACATGTCACTTACTAACCAATTCAGTGTGCAGATAGAGGAGAGGGAGAGAGAGACTTGCTCAGCTTACATCTTCGGTCCGGTACACCAGCAGGCAAGTGAGGATTTGAAGTCATAGACACTGTCTACATCTGAGCAGTCATTCTCGCCCAGGTCCTAACTGTCAGAGAGGAACTTCATTCCAGGCTTTGCTGGCAACAGCAGCATTTGTCACATCTATTACTATCTCATTACTCCCTCCTGCGCCCCAGCGCTTAGCAACCCACATTTGAGTCACTAGGTATTCCTTCCCTAAAGCCTAGAAGCTTCTCTCATCATACATTTCTGTCTTAAATGATAGGTCTGGCATGGTCCCCACAGCAACCCACAGGGACTGGGGAAAAGAGAACTAGAATTCAATCATTTAGAGGAGTTTCGTTTTTATAGGACAATCTTAATTGAGCTGAACCCAGCAATCCCAGAGAAGATTCACCTCCCATTCTTTTCCTCTCTCCCTAAATTGACTGTGCCTTTGAACAATGGGCCTGGATACCACTATTCTCTCTATTCATTTTGCAAGTTTACACAGTCTGGAAGCTGAGGGTTGGATTGCATGCCAGGAGCCTCTAAGATCACATGCAAAAAAAAAAAAAAAGCCGCTATATATTCCAAACGGGCAGTGTTTAACCAGGATGCGCACACCCAGTTACATCCAGCTTGCAGCACACGCTACAAGTTGATGCATTCCTCCTCCTACCAGCCTCTTCTCAATAAACGCAGGTGAAAACTGGGGGCCCCTTTCCCCCCAGCTGCTCACTCCAACATCAATAGCTGCAATTTGCAAATTAGAGGGAAATGACAGTGTTTTCTCTGAATGGCTCTGCTCCCAACCCACACTGCTATCACTGGCATCCGGCTCCTTTCCTTCCCAGCCCAGGGGATGGAGGAACTCAAGGTAAGGCAGGCTGCTTCTTTCCTCACAAGTGCCTCAGAGTCACACACCAGAAGAGGAATCCGCTTCCCCTGGAACCTTGTTCAGCAACAGTCCTTCCACTGAAGTCTGCAGCCTCTCTCTGGACTTGAACATTTCACTCTTTTTGTCTGTCAGGCCCTCTGCAGGACTGCCCCGCTCCCAGTGAAGACAGAAACAGGCAGCAACATAGTTTAAATATGCTAAACACCAAACACACCTTCAACCCCCGGGCGGGCTCTGGACAAAACCTGTGAATTGCCCCGGGGATTCCCAGGTGATCTGACTGCATCCTCTCCCAGGGTTCTGCCCTCAAGTTGTCTAGCCTGAAGCTCAGGGATGAAGGCAGCACTGGCTTCTGGGTTTTGCTTTCAACAACTCAAGCTCTTCCTAAAAGCGTCAACTCAGAGTGCAGGCTGCCCCCAAAGCACTTCTGGGTTTGCAAACATCTAGGGATCTTCAGGATCCCTACTCAGGAGGGGTTAGGGAGGCTCAGACCTCAGAGAGGCCAAATCAGGCTGCAGCCTTGGAAGGCATCCCTCCTTCTGGCACAAACACAAACTTCACACTCCCGGGAGCTGATGTGGTGACAGCTTGAATCTCACAAGGAGTCCCCTCCAGAAACCCAACATCCTTAGGAAAAGCCCGGGAGAGGGAGCCAATTCCTTAACAGGGGCGTGAAAGGGCACCAGAGTCAGCCCGAACATCTGGAGAGGGATTAGCGGGGTCTGGGCACTAGGGGCAGGGAGAGAGCTGGCTGTGCATCAGGAAAGGATCGCCTCAAGACAGCGATGGACACAAAACTCGGAGGTGGGGGCAGAGGGATAAGAGAGGCAGAAACTGAAAGGGAGGGTAAAAGATAGAGAAAGAAAACAAATCAGGGAGAAAGGAGAGAAAGATACTCAGCGAGAATCATGGAGAGACAAGGAGAAGGCAACCCGCAGTCTCAGACCCTCAATTTCTTCACCCCAAAGCCATCCGTGTATACCCAAGGCAGCAGGGGAGCAGCGGGGCAGCGGCTGCGGGAGCGCAGGCCAGGGAGCTGCGGTGGAACCCACCGCTCAGGGGCCCCAACCGCCTTCCTCCCCTTTCGTGGTTGCCCTCTGGCGCCCGGAGCCCGGAGCCCGGCAATCGCGGGCCTGGCTCAGTGCGCCCCACTCACTGCTTCGCTCCCGGCCCTTCTCGCCCGGCTCCGGAATCCTCCTGGGAGCTGAGGGCTGGGGATGGCGTGGGGAGGGGGCCTGCGGAGGGAGGTCTTGGGAAAGGGCGGGCGGGCGGAGGGATGAGGCAGCGAAAGCGATTCTGTTTCGCAGTTAGCATGAGCTCATCCTGGCTCTGAAGTGGCAGGAGTGGAAAGCTGATCGCCCAGCTCCTGCCAGTGGCCGGGCTGCAAATGCCATTTAGAGGGTGCCAACATGGGCACCCCGCAAATCGCCGGGGGGTCACGTCTGAGGGTGGCCTCTCCCCACTTGGGGAGTGTCGCCTGGGAGACAGGCTACAGGTCGGGAAACCCAACCCGCCAGAGGTGGGCAATGAGCACCCACACGCTGGCCCCGGTGTAAGTAGTGCCTCCCTAGCTCTTCTCGAATTTTGCCCAAGGCCGCTGGGACGCGCCGGGGCGGCTCAGGCCGGGAAGCCGGGGAGTTGAGAAATGCCCGGGTTCCAGGCGTCTTCTCATCTTTCACACTCCATGCGCCTACCCCGCTGGCACGGGAGGCCGGCACTTGACAAGCCTGTTTTCGGGGCATATTTCACTCTAATGCAAACCCATTTAAATCATCGCCTTGTTTTTCGCAGATTGCTTCTTGTAAATGGGGCCATAAATCCAGGATGTCAAGCCGGATGGAGTGAAGCGCAGACGGGAGAGGTGGAGGGGAAGGAACCAGGCAGGGAGGGTGCCTCCTCGGGCGGGTGGAAGGGGGTCGGCAGGACCTCCGGGTGGAGGTGCGCGGAGGCTGACCTGACCCCGCAGCCCTGAAGTCCAAACCAGCTTTTCTCGGGATCAACAGCGCGGGGAGGAACGGCGCGCTCTGCCCCGGAGGGAGCGCCCCCCTACCTGGAAAAGCCTCAGGATGTTGGCTACCATGATGGAGACGGAACTCCCCGAAGCCCCAATCACTCCAACTACTTTCTCTGGCTTGACGAACACCGGGGGCTCGCCGTTGGTGCAGCGCACGTCGGAGGTGTCCTTCTGGATGAGCGCCTGGACGAAAGTGAGCGACTGTTCCAGCGCGTAAGTGTCCCTGGAACAAGTGTCCAGGATCCGCGCGCCCAGCGTCACGTTGGGCAGCAGGTTGGGATCGCTGTTGATCTGGTCCAGGGCGTAGAGCATCGCTTCCAGCCTGTGGATCCCGTTCTCCCTCTTGATGTCGCCGCAGGGCACTCCGCTGGGACCCTTGGCGTGCACTGGGAACAGCCCCCCGAGGGTGACGTCCCCCTCGATCCGGATGGAGTGCGGGGCGTACATCTCCTGGCCGCGCGCCGCCGCCGCCAGCGCGCACAGGAGCACCTCCAGCACGCAGCAGGGGAACTTCATCAAAGTCAGGGCGCGGAGCAGCTGCCGGAGCTGGACCATGCTGCTCCGGCTGCTCCGGCTGCTCGGGCTGCTCCTGCGGCTCCGGCTTTGGCGGCGGCGGCGCTGGAGGGTGCGGTGGCGGGCTCGCCGGGGTCCAGGCTCCGTGGGATGAGCTCCTCGGGGAAAGCCCGGAGGCTCCTGCTGTCACAGAGGGTGGGGGCACCCGGGGAGGGGCGGCAGGAGAGTGTGGGGGGTCCCGCGGCGCCTGCCAGCTTGGGGTGCCGTGCGCGCTCGGGTTCGCCAGCCGGCGCTCCGCGCGGGCGCTCTCTGGCTTGCCGCTGGAGCTCTTCAACAGCCCAACACTGGGGAGAGGGCACGGATTGCTATCGCTTTAAATGGTCGTTCGGCTCCCTCTCCACCTCCTCCTCCCACTCCCTCCCTCCCTCGCTAGCTCCTGGTCTATCCCCACCCTTCCCAGTGCCCGCCCTCCCCACTGGTTTGCATCATCACGCAGGGAGGGGCTGCGTGCTGAGGAAAGGGGGGGACTGGGTGGGCGGCTGGCATGTGGGGGAGCGGGGGGAGTGCCTGCGATTGGGAGTTTCTAGGTCCTCAGGGAATCTAGGGATTTCAGGTCGCAGGCCAGGGATTCTGGCCCCCATCTCTCTGTAGAAGCCTCTTGATCCTCGCCTGCACCCACACGCACCGGAGGCATCAGCCCCGGGATGGGAGTAGGATGTCTGGTGCTGACAGCTCCCGCCCGACCTGGAGTCCGGAGCCGGCTGTCAGCTCCAGGAGAATGGGAGTCTCGCAAGTGGTGGAGGGAAGGGCCAGGGAAAGACCGTCTCTACCACTGATTCCTCGGTGCCAGTTTTTCTCAAGAAAAACGTACATACACACAGGAGCCTGATTCATGACTTATGGAGCCTTTACCCAGAGACTTCTCCGGGCCAGGCACAGGCTCCCTGTAGGGAAAGATGCCAACAAGAACGTTAGGAATGGAAGGAAGTACATGCTTGGTCTTCAGGGTATACTGGGGCCAGAGCCGGATGAACCAACCGAAGCAGCTCCTAAATCTGTGGTGGGAACCTCAGACTCCCCCCTTTTCTATTTCCCTGGCAAGAGATGGAAGGACTGAGAACTCTGCAGAGCCCACTTCCTTCTCAGGTGCTGACAGGTGTAAGGCTCCCTCCTACCCGTTTCCAGAGACGCCTCTGGCTGGTGACAGGTTCTGGAGGGCAGGAAAGGCAGAAAGGCGGGCCAGTAGGAGGAAGAAAGCCAGGCAGACAGAAGTCTCCTCGGTGATTCCGGATGCCTTTCTCTCCAAATCAGGATGCCAGAGCAGGTTGCAGGGCAATTAAGAAGCTCTTTTTCAAAGGTGTCCCTGCAGGCCCAGCGCAAACTTGGCCATTAAAGCAACAAGTGGCCCTAGTTCCTATATAAGGAAAGGTGATGTCTCTGTCCTTGGGGACCAAGTGCAAGGAGGCAGGTTAACCCAGCTTTTCAGGAGGCTTTCTGTTGGAGTGCAGCAAAGCTCTATTGCACAGATTCGAGGGTGAGAGAAAACCAGAACCAAGGCTAGACCTTGTTTTGTTGTTAATCCTCACCTGAGGAGAATATTTTCCATTGATTTTTTTTTTAAGAGAGAGTGGAAGGGAGTGACAAGAGAGAAAGAAACATCAGTGTGAGAGAGACACATTGATTGGTTGCCTTCTGCACATGTCCTAACCAGGCTGGGGATCAAGCTTGCAACTGAGGTACATGCCCTTGACTGGAATCGAACCCAGGACCCTTCAGTTCTTGGGCTGATGCTCTGTCCACTGAGCCAAACCAGCTAAGGCAAGACTATACTTTTTGTTGTTCTTGTTAATATACTAAAGAAAGATGACCTTGTACAACACACACACACACACACACACCCCAAAAAGTCAGTAGACGGGTAGTTGGTTACCTCTGCCACTAACTACCTGTGTACCCCTTGGCATTTCTGTTCCTCCGTATGGGTTTTAGTTTCCCCATCTGTAAAATGATGAGATTGAATTGGATGCTCTCCAAGTGATATTTTAACTCCCAAATCCTCTGTTAAAATAGGCCATGTGCCTTTGGCCATGGTGCTCTTTTTAAGCCAATATACTCTGCTGCTTTATATGTAGGAAACCAACGTTGCAATACCCAAAGAACATTACAAACATTTCCTGGTATAGAGGACTTTTTTTTTCTTGCCCACCATCTATCCCTCTTTTTTCTAAGGACAGTCAAGACCGTCAATTTCTTTTTGGATATGCCTTTTCTCCATGTTTCAATATTTAAGGTTTGAGAAAAATAGACGCCACTTCCCATAATCCAGACTTGGCTAGTCAAAGCATGGGGTCCTTTGAACTACAGTGATGATGAGATTAAGGATGAGAATGGAACTCAACAGAAACCATCCAGGCCTTTCTGAAGTAACCCCTGTGGTAACACAGAGTTACCACTATCCAAGAGACAATCTGTGCATGAGTTAGGGGAAAAAAGCCCCGCCCCCCACCCCAAGCCTCAAAACACTTTATATTTTGGAAAATGTAGTATTCTGATTTTATAAGAACAACATTTTACTGCTATCTTCAAGAAAACAGTGCTGTAATTAGTATGCTAATCTACCATGTGTACAATGTGGTTATCAATCACTTTTAGGTGGGATGTTCTGCTACATAAGTGCATGCTTTGTACAGCCTTATGCTGTGATGGCCCCAGCTCTTCCTGCTGGTCCTGGAGCTCTGTAAGAGGATAAGCAGCCTGTAGCTGTGCCAGAAGCCTCCTCCACAAAGATGGGGGATATTTTAATCTCATAATAGATACAAGAGAGGGAAAAGGAAGAGGGAAGCAGGGATGGGGGCAGAGATAAGTAGAGGCCTGATGAAAAGATTTGAATTCCTGCGATTCAGCCTTGCCTGAAAGATTGCCTCTAGATTTTTCCAATTACATACTATTTTTTTCTCTTGTTCAAAAACAAAAAGATCCTCTTTTAATTCATCTGTTCAAATACACCAGATCAAAAAGGGTGGAACAGCTGAAATAGATACTGTTTGAGGTAGCATCAGCTAATTTGGAAAGATAAAAAGAAGAAACAGAGTAATAGAAAGGTATACTTGGAAACACAAGTACTATGATCCTATTATTTAGGCATCGGTACTTCAGGCTGTATTTGACAGAGACTAGATGGTTATTAAGTTTTAAATTTAAGGTTGTTTATTAGGAACTTGGTGACAAAAAATATTTGGAGAGCTGGTAGCAAGTAATGTCACTTGATTTTTTTTTTACCTGCTCATGTCTGGACCCATGTTCTACTCCTCCGTTTTCTTTTCTTTTTTAACATATATTTTTATTGATTTCAGAGAGGAAGGGAGAGGGAGAAAGAGAAACATCAATGATGAGAATGAATCATTGATTGGCTGCCTCCTGCATGCCCCACTCTGGGGATCAAGCCCACAACCTGGGCATGTGCCCTAACTGGGAATCGGACCGTGACCTCCTGGTTCATAGGTCTATACTCAGCCATGCCGGCCGGGCTACTCCTCCATTTTCATTTCATGTCTTGTGATTGCTCAATAAATATATCTTGGCTGACTATTGAATGCTGCCTTATTCTGTGTTCTCTCTAAGCCCTGTTCTTTCTCCCCAAACATCTGGCAGCAGTCATTATCTTCTCATTGCAGTCACCTGTGTGCATGTCTTGTTTCCCCTGCCAGGTTGTAAGATTCTTAAGGGTAAGGGCTGAGTATTATTTGTCTTTTCTCCCGGACAGGAATGTTTAGAATGGTGTTTTGTACCTAAGAAGCACTCATGTGTTCCACGAATCAGAACTGGTTTTGCCATTCCCCACTGTCTTCATTCGACAGTGACTGAAATATAAAGTGGCAGAGCAGAAGTGATGGCAGATAAATTGCTGTCCTCTTAGTCACAGTATGCAGTTTCCAGAACGTAAAGGATGATTAGTGGGCTTACTAGTAATTTCGCTTTACATAATTTGCATAAGATTTGAACACTCTAACCTTAACGCTCTCAATCAACTTTAATTGGAAGGCTCTCATCGGTTCTTCATGACTCCAGTGTCCATTCCTGGACCAATACCTGGGGCCACTGCAATAGCCTGGCTGAGGAAGGACAGAAGCCAGGCACTAGCACCACCTGAACCAAACGGAAAGAGTGATCTGTTACCAGATAAATGGAAAAATGATGCATAGGATCTGAAACTCAATAGGTGACATAGTATTTATTTTTTTGAGATTATCTGAATGGAAAATCTTTGTGTAAGAATGGCTAATCCAAAACTGGGCCAGCCATTGTTCTAGTGTTATATTTAATTGGAGGAGAATCTAGTTTTAGACACAAAGATGATACATTATAAAATGTGATCACAGGTTTGGTTCTGTGTAGTCAGTAATCTGTCCTTATGAAGGAATTAATGAAATGTGTAGCTAAAGTTAAGGGCTCAGTCCTAACTTATATTCTTAGTGTTGCATTTTCTTAATCATCTCAGTTTTATTTATTTTCTTTGTTGTTTTCCCCTGCCCATCATCTTCTGCAGAAAATGTCTCCATTTTCAGTTTATAATACAAAGTTGTCCTTCTTTGCTGCTGTGATCCCTGTTGCTAATATGCTCCGGCTACTCTTCCATCCTTCATGTAGGTCTCTATCCATAGCTTCCTCCTCCTCCACCCCCACACTCTTACCTTTGATTTGCACTACTGAGTGAAGGTCACTTTTTCTTGGAGAGACAGCAAGAGAAAATATTTTCTAGTTCACCTGTCACAATTTCCTGTCATATTTATTTGTAGTAGACATCTTGTACCACTTACCCAGCATCTATTTCCTGGTCCCATCTTATGAAAAAAACAAAACAAAAAACCTGTAATTCTCTACATCCTCTAAATTGGCAGGAGATGAAATGTTCCTGCTATTCTTTTGGTAACATCATCAGCCATTCCTATGGGATAGAACACCCCCCTCCCCCCCCCCCCCCCGTGTCCATGAGTTGAGATGGCTCTGTCAATATTAATGCCTCACATACTCAAACTCAATTGTAGGCACACATCAAGGGTTGGCAGAACTGACCACCTCCTTCCCCTGCTGAGGTTGAATCACTGAAGGATGGGTAAAGAACCTGTAAGCTAATGTACTGACACATAAAGAAGGCAGAACTATTATTCCTCTTGAATTCTTATTTATGAGGATAGAAACGGGCTTTCGGTAGCTGTGTTTCTCACCACATGAATAAAACCTCTCTGAGAATAAAATCAGCCCATATGGAAGCAGATCAAAGGTACAGAGAAAAGTAGAGCCCTGATGAGGTCATCTCACACCCTAGATCCAGCAGTGCCTGAAGTTGCTTTGGCTTCCACCATTACATTTTTACACCCAAATATATTCCATTCTTTGCTTACACTAGTAGTTCATTTGAGTAGGGCCTTTCAAAACTGAGGATGCTAATTTAGGTTGTTACTGCTAAAGATAAGCAGATAATGAAAAAAAACTGAGCTACTAATTCTTGGATTCCATGGGAATGAACTACAGAAAGTTTAAAACTCTATGACATGGAGTATAATAGTCTTAAGGTAGCTCTTAATGTGAATACAGACCTTGAGCATATGATATCAAATGACAGTGATTTCAAATGACCAGTTGAGCAGAAAGTAAAATTAAGAAGGCTTAAGTATAACTAATAGATTTTTAAATTGTTTTAAAAACACAATTTATATTCATCTCATGATAACAACTACAGCAACAGCATATGTTTTTATATGTATGTAACACATATAAAATATATAGGGTATAATATTTTACCTATCTGAAGTTAGTAGTAATTCTAAAGCAGTGGAGTTTGCTTTATCATTCAGAAGAATCATACCATTGTATTCTTGAAACTTGTTTATCTATGGGCATTGGAGGCATTTGAATCTGCTGGTTGAACCTCATGAATTTCTTGAATTATCCATGACCAGTGTGTGAAGTTTATTCTTTTTCATTCAGCACCTACTGTCTATTCGGCACTAGAATGGGCAATTTGTAGACAGCGATTCATTTAATCTCTGCATCAAACCTATAAAGGGAGACTATTATTGTTCTTACCCTAATTTTACACAAAAAATAATTATAATAGCTAATACATCTGGCACTTACTGCTCTAATGGTTGGCACATGTTGATTTTTTCAAATCCTCATAGTAAAGTGCAAATGTATCTGATCGAAACACATATAAGGTAGGTATTATTATCATCACCTCTATTTTTCAAGTGAAGAAATTGAGGCACAGAGTTGTTAAGAGATTTGCCAAGGACATAAAGCTAGGAGGCACCAGAATTCAACTTTGAAGTCAGAAAGTCTATCCTCAAAGTCTATATAGTTCAACCACTCTACCACCTAGCTCGTGGGTACAGAGGCAGGGCTCACACCCATGTCTAAGTTCAGTAACCAAGCTTTTAACTACTATAGTCTATGCCTGTCTGTGCATTGGACACTGATCTCTAACAGCAGAGCGTTTCTAGGATTATTCCTCCTGGGCAAAGCATGTTCAGGGCATGTCCAGTGAATAATAGGTACTCGTTTGTCCAATTCCTGCTTCCTTCCCCTAACCGCACTCATGTGCAGAGTACATACTAGAGGTAGGGTGTGTCTGGTCTCAATCAGCCATCTAGGTCTTCATGTGGCTATGAATACCTCTACTGTACCTTACAGTCTAGATAAGATGTCTTGTCTTTTCCAGGACTCTGTCCCTGTGTCATTTCCTGTTGTAGCTACTGAGCTGTCACTCCTGACCAGATGACTCCCTACCCCTAAATCCTGAAACTTCCAAGTACAACACCTGCCTGAATCAAGTTCAAGTTCAACACTTCATTTGGAGTGATCTAAGGGCATATCTTCCTCCTGGTTCCTAAGTATCCCTTCCATCATGGTATCAGTATATACATTAGCCCAGTCTACTGAGGTATGATTTGATTTGGTAAATATTAGTTGAGTATTTTATATTTTATAATAGCTCTATTTTCACAATATCTGAACATGGCCATTCAAATGAGCTTTTGGGTCCTTCAACATAATCAACAGAGATGTTATAAATTTATTGTTAAAATGTTTAAAATATTTGACAGATCTCTCTGTCTAAATATGTCTTATGAGACTAATATCCACACATCATTAATATTCAAACAATATTCTGTAGGGTAATTACTCATGTTCTTTGCAAGCTTTGATTCTTTGGGGGGAGATTTCTCATGATCATATCTGCTTTGAAATTGTGTAACACAAGTTGATACTAGTGTCTTAGCCACATAAGTTCTTTATCCTATAAATATTTTTATTTTTCAGTCCCTTAAGACCCCTACCCAATGAAAAAGCAAATGCATAAGAATTGCGATCACCCAACGAGTGTGGCTCAATGGTGAGCATCAACCTATGAACCAGGAGGTCCTGATTTGATTCACAGTCAGGGCACATGCCTGGGTTGCAGGCTCCATCCCCAGTGCGGGTTGTGCAGGAGGCAGCTGATTGATGATTCTCTCTCACCATTGATGTTTCTATTTCTCTCTTTCCCTCTCTCTTCCTCTCTGAAATCAATAAAAATATATTTTTTAAAACAAGAATTGCAATCAAGTCTTGTTTCTGGTGGGAGAAGGTAGCAGCTAAGCTCTTGTAGACATTCATTCAGCCAGTCAATCTTGATTGAGGACCTCTTCCTCTAGCCATGATGGAGTAATTGGTCCCAGGCTTTCCCCTCTTATTGCCAATAATTAGAAAATTAGACAGAATATATTAAATATCTCTTTTAAGACATTGGGAACCAGAACCTTGAAGAAGGAGAACTAATGAGGAGAACTCTGAATGTCCCAACTTTCCTGGTGCTGTTTTTCAGACTGAGCGTGGTAGAATGACTAATTTGAGGAGACAGAGATAAGAATTCAGGGAGGCTATGGAGGACGTACTTTGCAGAGAAGAGAGCAAGAGAATAGTTACTCAAAGAAAGAGGGCCAGAAATCTGTATGAGGGTCCCTTGAGTTCTGGATCAACAATAATAAACTGTGAAAACATAGGATGAGGATCTGGGACCCCATGAATATAACAACTATTGGGAAACTGCAGTGGAACTCACACAGAGTTGGAAGACACTGGAGTTCTAACCTTCTAGAGGGGAGAGATCTTCTTGAATACTCAGAGCATTCAGTAGAGACCCAGAAAGGTAACATTTTCGTAGCACAGCTAAATATCAACCTTAAAAATCTTAAAAAACAAACCTTGAAAGTACCAAGCTGATCTACAAGTAACTTAATGACTGCCAAAACAAAATTTAACACCTTTTAAACAGACATGTCATGTTACATTCACACAGTGTAGAACCCAATAAAGATGTGAGAAAAGGCAGGGGGAAGAGTAGTCAATAAAGACAGATATAACAATGACAGATTTGGGAGTCAGCAGACAAATACACTAAAACAGTGTGGTAGATAGAATTCCAAAATAGCCCCCATGATCATATTATGTTACATGGTGAAAGGAGTTTTGCTGATGTAATTACGGTTATTAATCAGTTGACTTTGAGAGATAATATCTAGGTGAGCCTAACCTAATCATATACATTCTTTAAACACAGATAATTTTCTTTGGCTCAAAAGAGTAAGTCAGGGAGATTCTAAGTGTGAGAGGCATCCAACATGAGGGAGGTTCTCTGTTGCTGAGAGGGTGGAAGCTATAAGGAAGGACCCGAGAGTAGCCCCAGCAACTGGATGATAGCCAGCAAGAAGACAGGGACATCAGCCCTACAGTTGTAAGGAACCTGGATAAGCCTGCATGTGGATTCTCTCCCAGAGGCTCCAGAGAACAGCCCAGCCTGGAAACACTTTGACTTTAGCCTTGTAAGAGCTTCAGGAGAGAACCGAGCTGAGCCCATCCATTCTTCTGAGTAACAGAACTGTGAGATAAATCAGTACTGTTGTAAGCCACTAACTTTGTGGTAGTTTGTGACATGTGACACAGCAATAGAAAATTATTGTAGATAGGTTAGCTAGTATAGCTATATTCAAGAATTCGAGGGAAACAAACACAAGTAGAATACATAAAAACAACCAAATGGAATGTGTAGAGCTGAAAAATACATTGTCTGAAATTTACTGCATGTGTGTAATAGCAGGTGCACACTGCAAAAGAAAAGATCAATGAACTTGAGAAAACAAAAAAACTTTGATGAAGATAGACCATAGTGTTCCATGAACAAATCACAATACATTTAAAAGTACTGAACTCATTCTGATAACAATGGCATTAACTTATATATCAGTAACAAAATGATAACTGGAAAATCCCCTAATAATTTAAAATTAAATAATACACTTCCAAATAACCCACAATTCAAACAAAAATATACATACATATAAATTAGGAAATATTTTTAAATGACTAATTAAAAAAAAAAAAACAACCCAGCCTGCCAAATTCTGTTGAGTGTAGCTAAAGCAGATCTTAGGGAAATATTTATTGCTTAAATCCTTATGTTAGAAAAACATATATTTAATTCAATCATCTAAGCTTTGCATTAGAAACTGTAAAGATAAAAGAAATTAAACCCACAGTAAGTAGGGAGAAAGAATAAAAAGCATTAATCATTGAAACGGAAAAGAGCAAAAAGAAAGAAAAATCACCTACTACCAAAAGCTGTTCCTTATATAGATTAGTAAAATTGAAAATGTCTAGCTAGATAGATTAAAATAAAAGAAAGCAGAGAGAAATGAACAATCTAAAAATTTAAAAAATCATTCTAGATCCTACTTTCTTAAACAGGCAATGTCATGCAAAATTTTATGTCAAAAAATTGACAACTAAATGAAATGGACAAATTCCTTGAAAGACACAACTTATCAAAACTGATTCAAAAAGAAAGGGAAAATATATAAAGGCTTATATCTGTTAAATCTGCATCTGATTAAAAACCTTCTCATGTATTGTCTGGTGCTGGTGGTAGAAATTGAAACTAACTGGAAATGGGCATAAAAGATCTTATCAGGGGAACAGAATGCTCTAAAACTGATTTATGTTGATGGTTACACAAATTGGTAACCAAGTTACTAAAAATGATTAAATTGGACAGTTAAAATTGGTGTATTTTATAAGAAAAATGCATTTAAGTTAAAGCTGCTTAAATAAGATAAATAAAATCCTTCCCATAAAGAAAATTCCAGGTCTATATGGTTTCCCTGGTGAATTTAATCAAATAATTTAGGAAAAATATCCATTTTACACAGACTCAGAAAACAGAAGAGAAGGTAACAGAAAGATAGAAAATTACACAAAACATATATTTGATAAAGGACTTGTATATAAAGAAAATTATATAATAAATACACAGAATAAAGAATATATAGGTATAAGGCCTGGGAAGGTCGGATGTGGGTTGGAGGGAGTCAAGGGGGAAAAAAAAACCAAAAGGGACATTCGTAATACTTTTAACAATAAAGATACTTTTAAATAAATAAATAATATATATGCTCACCAGAGAAGATACACAGAAGGCAGTAGGAACATGGAAAGATGCTCAACACTATTAGTTAGGGATAAGCAAATTAAAACCACCATGAGGCCCCATTACCTATAAAATGACTAAAATTAAAACAACTGACCATATCAAGTGTTGGCAAGAATGTATAGGAACTAGTATTTTATACACTGCTAGTCAGAATGTACAATGGTGCAACCGCTTTAGAAAACTGCTTCTTATAAAGTTAAACATACATTTACCATGCAAATCAACATTTACATTTCTACTCAAGGAAATAAACATGTATATCCACATAAATTTCTGTTATGCATGTTTATGGTAGTATTATTCAAAATAACTATAAAATAAAAACAACCCAAATGCCCATCAAAAGGATAAATACATTGTGTTATACTTAATTCAGCTCTAAGGAGACACAAACTACTGATATATACAACACAGGTAAATCTCAAAAATGTTATATCAAGTAAAATAAGAGAGACCAAAAAGAGTGTGTGTTATAACACCTTGTACATGAAATTCTAGTAAAATAAAAATTAACTTATAGTAGTAGCAGGTCAGACGGGGTCTATTATTGTATAGTGAATGGATTAAGTGGGAGTATAAATGAAAATGTTCTATAACTTGATTGTGGTGTTTTTATTATATAAAGTTTTATATTTAGTTTATGTATTAATAAATATGTCAATTTATACACTTAATGCATGTGCATTTTGTTTATTTAAATTACATCTCAATAAAGGTGACATAAAGAGTTGAAAACATCAGGATCTAGACAAATTATTGAACTCTTACCCATTTTTATCATCAATAAACTGAAGAGATCCTTTCTTATTCTCTGATTTTTAACATTTCTTTCAGTACTAACTACATGGCATGATTTTTATAATTATTGTTAAAATGTAAACTAGCATAATGTCTCCTCATAAACTTTTACGTTTATATTTGTGTTGCTTCTTATAAAACATTATTTTTCTCATAAATCTAACGGTGATTAATGTTACAGCCAACACTTTAAAAAAGGCATTGATACAGCGTTATAGAAACCTCTCTTCCCAACACTCAAATAAAGTCTTACTTAGGATGTTAAGATCACACCTGTCTCACTCCTACTTCAGGTCCACTCTTTTCTTAGAAACCTTGGAATATAAAATACCACTTGATTTTCTTGCTTTACATTCCTGCCCTTCAGAAGGTGGTATCCCATGATTTTACCCCAAATAGTTTTTTTCTATGCCAGATTTGTCAAAGCCATGTCAGGCTTCTTTACATCTCGTCACACACTCAGCAGTTATAAAGGAAGCTATTGGTTCCTTGTGATTTTTTAAAAATGCATTTCCTTTTCTGAGGAGATTTGTTGATCCCCATGTTTCTAAGTATGGCACAAGGTTCATCCTAAGTTTCTATTTATGGCACAAGGTTTTTAAGTCCATAGAATGGTAAGGCTGCATTTCCTAGTTACTTCATTCAGAGAAGATACATGTATGGATAGACAGCCAATCTCTAAAACAGTGGTTCTCAACCTTCCTAATGCCGCGACCCTTTAATACAGTTCCTCATGTTGTGGTGACCCCCAACCATAAAATTATTTTCGTTGCTACTTCATAACTGTAATTTTGCTACTGTTATGAATTGTAATGTAAATATTTGATATGCAGGATGTATTTTCATTGTTACAAATTGAACATAATTAAAGCATAGTGATTAATCACAAGTTCTATTGACGACACAGCTTCTTGTCCTTTAGATAACTCTCTCACTTTTCCTTATCTTACTGGTTGGTCAGTCTCATGGCCCCAGCATCCAGCTACAAAGTGGGACATGGAAAAGGCTGAAGCACATCCTCTTAGATACAGAGATGGGTCCAGATGTGAGCCCAAGACTAAAGCAGAGTCATTGGGGGAAGATGACACTGGTCTTATGACTCCTGATGATGCTAACCCAGAGCTGCCAATGGCTGCCTTTGCCACACTACGGAAAGACATTCCCTGGAGATAGACAAAGCCAACTCAGAAGCAAACAAAACTAAGAGGTAGAGAGAAAGGGAGTTCTGGTGCCACAATTTGATCTCCAGATTGTAGCTGTGCGTGAATGCATTCCCCATGCGAGCTCTCTTCTCTCTACTTAGGCTAGTTTGAATTGTTTTTTATCTGTCACAACTGAAGCCACAAGTAATAGAGTAAAATTCCCATTGGTACTCTGCACCTACCTACACTGCAATAGCTACCAGGGTGTGCATGCTTTCTTGAATTGTTTCATTCCTTCAAGACTCAAATTTCTGATAAAGACTAACGTCCAGGGACTTGGTCTTTATCAAGTCAGAATTCTCCCTCATGGTTGATGATTTGTGAATTTATTGGTTGAATAAATAAATTATACAGTTCTTAGACATGTGAGTTAAAATATTGATCCTCAATTGTAGCAAGCGGCTATAGGGTTAAGCCTCGGACTGACCTGTGGCAGAGCCACAAACAAGTCCCAGCTTAGAGGGAAGAGCCCTCTTAGCATAATTAAGCTTGACCTTATAGCACTCCCTAGATCCTTCCTGGGTAGCTAATGGGCTGTGGGAGGTGCAGCAGGTGCTGCCACAACAAGTGAAACTCACAAGAACATTGTAATTACATTGACCACTACCTTGTTTTTCTCTGATTATAAAATGAAGCCTCAGCTTGCTGGCTGGATCCCTCTCTGTGGCCTCATCCAGGCACAGGAGATCCACTGAGCCCCAGCTATATTCTCTTTGTCTGTCTTTTCTTTAATCCTTTGCCGCCCCCACTCAGGCTCACCAAACCCTTGGCTGCGCTGGCACGGCACACTCCATAGTCAGAATTTGCAAACAATAGGTGACTAGAAGGACAAAATTACTGGTTTGATTCTGGA
The DNA here is from genome assembly GCF_000147115.1 of Myotis lucifugus. Lineage (NCBI taxonomy): Eukaryota > Metazoa > Chordata > Mammalia > Chiroptera > Vespertilionidae > Myotis > Myotis lucifugus. Next base: position 17,605,772 of record NW_005871056.1, read on the forward strand.
CATTTTCATTCTCTATTATTGTCTCTATTTCAATCTGTTATGAGGTCATTTTTCTCTGTTGCCTTGCTTGTCCTTGAGAAACAGCCTTGCAAGATAAGTTGTACACTCATTCTTTATTTGTTCATTGTTCCTGCATTAAGGTTCATGAGACTGTCTACCTCCACTCTTATACTGTTGGTCTTCATCTTTATAGCTGTCACTTTACGATGTCTTTGCGTTTGCAATTCCTAGCCCACATTTGTTAAATGGGAATATTCACTATAATCAGCAGAACCCTTTCATTTGTAAGTAATGGAAATCTAACACAGACATACAGAAGCAAAAAAAGAGAGTCATTTTGTTGACTCTTGTTGCTGGATGGCCAAGGAGGAAATCTAGCTTCAGATATGACTTGATCAAGGTGCTTACAGAATTTTGGGGCTCTTTGCCTTCCAGGGTCCATTTGCCTTTGTATTTCTTTGCTTGCTGGTGTTGATCTCTCCTGTTGTGGCCCACGCTCTTTGTATTGGTAGGCAAGACAGTTGCAGTCCCAGCCACCTTACAAAATCATTAAAGGTTAAATTCCAAAAATAAGAAAATTAAAAAAATACATATTTTTATTGATTTCAGAGAGGAAGGGAGAGAGAAAGAGACAGAAATATCAATGATGAGAGAGAATCATCAATCAGAGAATCACTGATCAGCTGCCTTCTGCACACCTCCCATGAGGACCTGGGGGACCAAGCCCACAACATGGGCATGTACCCTGACCTGGAATAAGGGCTGTGACTTTCTGGTTCATAGGTTGATGCTCAACCACTGAGTCACACTGGCTGTGCAAAAAGTAAGAGATTTGTATGCCAATGACCATAGGACAAATATTTAAAAATATCACAAAAGTAATCTGATTGGGAAAAACTGAGTCATGCTTCGCACAAATAACTGATCAGCCACTGTGGCTGAGAGAGCAATTCCACACTGGAAATAGCTAAATACAAAGTAAAAACAACTAAAAAATAAACCAACAAATCACTCATTTTTGTAACTGTGGGAAACTGATTTACAGATCTCCTCGGTTTGGGTAGTAAATAAAAAGGTTTAAGATGGAAGTTGCATAGAAGCTGTAGCCCACTCCTCAAGACAGCCCTTTCTTCATGACTTTTTAATTTTATTTTCCACTTTGAAACATATCCAGGCATTGAATTAGCAAGCATGAAAAACCCAACCCCCAATCACTATGCAATATTCTAGAGTTTGACTGCCTTGCTCAAACATCAAAGACAAATATTTAACAGTTTTCTGCTCATTATTTGTGGGGCCACATAAAGAAGTTAGCAAGAATTGAATTTTTTTTGAATGACAACAATTGAATATTTTTGTTGACTGACCGCACTTAGTCAACTCACATGTAGCCACTTCATCTCTTTATTCTAAGCCTTGACTCCTACACCTGCCTCACTTTTCACAGCCCCAATCTTTCCCCTTAGAATTTCCAAGATATCTTACTGTGCCACTTAAAATGTTGAAACAAATGCCCATAAACAAAAACTAACACATGGTAAGATATCTCCAGTTAGGTTTCTCAATTCTGATCTAGATTCTACATTATCTAGACGAGTGGCTTCAGCCAAGGGTGATATTGCCCCCAAGTGGATATTTGGCATTGTCTGGAGACATTTTTTTTGATTGTCATGTCAAATATCTCTCTTGGTATCTACTGGGTGGGGGCCAGGGATGCTGCCCTACAAATCCTGTAATACACAGGAGAGCAAACAACAAAGGATGAATCAGCCCCAAATTCCAATAGTGCTGAGGTTGAGAACCCTGATATAGATCGATAACCTCATGCATTTTGGACATAATTTTATTTTATTATTTTACTTCTTTGTCATTTCCAATATCCATATATACTCAAACAGGTGGGAAAAGAATTATATGAAGGCAAAATTCATGAAGCAAGGATTATCATTGATGATTTCAATCCTCTTTACAACCCTTTCTTTCATTCTCTCAAATTTTTAAGCCATCGTGCCCTATTATGGCATTTCAATTGGGTTCTCAGATCTTTAATAGAATAGAAAAGTGAAATAAAAAGCACTAGGCACTAAAATTCAAGAAACCATAGTCCTAGTTTCAATTTAATATCTTTTACTAGAGTTATGACTTGGGAAAATCATTTTGTCTCTTCAAAACTAATTTTGCACCTTTTCATTATGGAACATTTAGATTAAATCATTGTTTTAAAATCTTTTTTAACCTAATAAAGAAGACCACAATGTAAAAAGAAACCTGAAGAAATGCTACAAAGGAAAAAAATAATTGAGGAACCAGGAACTCTACTGATTTAGCTCACTCCTCCCACCAAAGTGGTTCTGGAACTGGGATTCTTCTAAGTTCATTTCACTGAAGTCAACAGCAGTCCTTTCCAGCTCTAATGTTTAATGGCTAAAGCCAAATTTGTCTGCCCTAGGCCCTATTTTTAGAATACTTTGCTCTCTATCAAGGATTAAAGCTAGTGACCTAATAAAATAATCTAATCTATCCTCTTAGATACCATCAGGTAGTAACATTTTACAGATGGACATAAAGAGAGCTCTTTGAGAATTATTCTCATACTTATAATCTCAAGCATAATGCCAACCTAGGGCAGGTGACATTTTCAGTGAGGCAGCATTTTGCTTCTGTCCAATTATGTGAGAAGATGGCTTAGTCAAGACTGGCCTAAAAGGGAAGTTCTGACCCATAACACAAACCATGCTCCACAGATGGGACAAGTGAAGGAAGATGACTCCCTAGAACATTTCTTCTGAACGTAGTAATTTTGTTTAAAATTACAAAACAAAATTTCCATTGTTAACCAGTGCATTCTTCTAACAATTTTAACACCAAAATATGCTAATAAGATTTTGGAATGCCAGAAAATGAGCAATACTGTAAGACCAGCAATGGTACTAAAAATGTATCTATCTCTTCTAGTTTGTTCATTTTGTTGGTATACAATTATTCACAGTAGTTTCTTACATTCCTTTGCATTTTGTGATATCGGATATAATGTCTCCTCTTTAATTTATCATTTTATTGTCACCTCTCATTTTTCTTGCTAAGTCTAGCTAAAGGTTTGTATATTTTGTTTATTTTTCTAACCAATGTCACCCCAATAAATTCAATGAAAAAAACAGCTATTAGTTTTTTGATGTTCTTACTGTCTTTTTAGTTACTACTTCATTTAGTCCCACTCTGATCTTTATTTTTTGCTGTATACTAACTTGGGGCACAGTTTGCTCTTCTTTTTCTAGTTAGTTGAGGTGTAAAGTTAGGTTGCTTATTTGAAATCATTTACTTTTTTAATATAGGCTATTCTAACTATAAATTTCCCTCCCAGAGCTGTCTTTGCAGCATTCCACAAGTTTTGGGACATTCTATTTTCATTCTCATTTGTCTCAAAATATATTTTTATTTCCCTTTTGATTTTTTCTTTGACCCATTGGTTGTTCAGTAGCCATGCTGTTTAAGCTCCACATAATTGCTAATTTCCCAGTTTTCTTTTTGGAATTGATTACTAGTTTTATACCACTGTGGTAAAAAAAATAATTGATAGGATTTCAATCTTCTTAAGTTTTTCCAAGGAAGACATCAAAATGGCCAACAGGTACATGAAAAGCTGCTCAGCATCACTAATCATAAGGGAAATGCAAATCAAAATTGTGAGCTATCATGTCATACTTGTCAGAATAGCTATTATAAAAAAGATAGGAGATAACAAGTATTGGAGAAGATGTCAAGAAAAGGGCACCCTCATGCACTGTTGGTGTGATTGTAAATTGGTGCAGCCACTATGGAAAACAGTATGGAGGTCCCTCAAAAAATTAAAAATAGATCTACCATATGAGCCAGCAATCCCACTTCTGGATATTTACCTAAAGGAAATTAAACATTTATTTATTGTAGCATTATTCACGATAGCCAAGATATGGAAACAACCTAGATGTCCTTCAAAAGATAAATAAAATGTAGGGATATGTCTATATACCTCTACATAGCTAGATAGATAGCTAGATAGATAGATAGATATGTATAGACATAGATAGATATGTACAGACTTAGATGATACCTGTAGGTATCTATAAAATTCAGCCACAAGAAGAAGGACATCCTGACATTTGTGACAACATGGAGGGACGCTATGCTAAGTGAAATAAGTCAGACACAGAAAGACATATACTGTATGATCTCATTTATATGTGGAATTTGAAAAAACAAACAAACGTGTAGAAGCAGAGAGCAAAATGGTGGTTACCAGGGGGTGGGAGGAGAGGGGAGAGGTTGGTCAAAGAGTACTAACTTCCAATTATAAGATGAACTAGAGGCCTGGTGCATGAATTTGTCATGGGTGAGATCAGGCCAGCCCGCCCTGATCAGGGTGGGGGTGGGGCGATTGGGAGCGGGGCCAGCCGGGGGGAGGGGCCCCGGGTAGTTGGCGGGCCAGCCACACCCCCTGTTCAAACTTCAGTGGAACTCCCAGTTGAGGGGACAACTTGCATATTACCCTTTTATTATATAGGATAAGCTCTAGGGATCTAATGCACAGCCTAATGGTTATAGTTAATAATACTGCGTCATATACTTGAAAGTTGCTAACAGAGAATATCTTAAGTGTTCTCACTGCAAAAAAGAAATGGAAATTATGTGATGTGATTCAGGTGTCAGCTAATCAATTCCCAATATATAAATGTATCAAATTTATGTGTGTATACCTTAAAGTTACACAATATTAGATGTCCATTATATCTCAATAAAGCTGAGGTATAAAAAGTACTTACTAAGTTTCTTTGCTTCATGTTTTTGCTTCTCTTTTATCAGCCTTACCAATCACAGTTAAGAAACTGTTAGATTTTTCTTTACTGCATCTTTCCTTGCTGTCTTTGTGAAGAAAATGAAAATGAATAGATTCTGTTGCATGGCTCTGTCATTATTTGAGTGTATGCTTGCCTTCAGAAGTGCTCTGTCTGCATTGAAACTTTAAACATATTGAAGTTCCAATCCTTTATTTTCAAATCTGATCAAACTTATCTTGGGGTAGAAGGGATTCATGCCTCAACTCAAATAGGGTTTCTTTCCATCTATCACATGGATGGACCTTGAGGACATGCTCAGTGAAAAAAGTCAGACAGAGAAAGACAAATTCTGTATGATCTCACTTATATATGGAATCTATAAAAGCAGAATTCATAGAAAGAAAGACTAGAATGGAGGTTTCCAGGGGTGAGGGGGTGGGGGAAATGGGGAGATGTTGGTCACTGACTTCCAGTTTGAAGATGAATAAGGTTTGTGGATCTAATGTACAGCATGTTCATTCTAGTTAATAAAGCTGTTCAGAGAGTAGATCTTAAAGATGGCAGTTATGTGATGTGATGAAGATGTAAGCTAACCCTATGGGGTAATCATTTTGCAATATATAAATGTATCAAATCAAGGCATTTTACACCTTAAACTTACCCAATGTCAATTATAATCTCAATACAGATGAGGCACTTTTTAAAAAATTCGTGCTCTTTCCTTCTCTTCCTTTTCTTTCTGCTAGAGTTACACATCTTGGCTTTTCCTTTTTATTCCAAAACAAATGTGACATGTGACTAATGTAGAAAATTAATCCCAAAATGTATTCTTTAAAACATTTTTTAAAGAAAGTAGATGACCAAATACACCCCCTTGTGGTTACTCTCCATTCCCATTTGCCAAATGCATTTTCTGAGAAGTCCTGTAGCGAAGCTAACTTTTTAATTAGCTTCTTTAAGATACTTCACAACTAAACTCTGCCCCCACCTTCTCCTTCATATTTTTCAAGTAAGAGCTATTAAAAACTGTGAGGTTAACAGAATGCATTCTAGAAAATGCTGGTCTTTGATCTGTATCTTCCTTCCTTCCCTTTACTTTTTTTCAAAATCTTTTGTAATCTACACCATGGTCCTTAATATGCTACTTCCTTAATAGCAAAGCACTTTTGCAAGAATCTCCAGTTTTTGAATTTCTGATTTCAATGGTGTCTTCATCCTAATTGGGTTTTCTGCAACGATTATGAAAACACCCATCCCTCTCTACTTGATTCTCTGTGTCCCTTGATTTTCAACAAACTATTATTTTCTGATTCTCCTGCTATGTGCCTGTGACCCCTCCCCCCGATTCTCTTTGTGTCACTAATAAATAAGTCTCCACCAGGAACCCATCCTTATTTCTATTACTTCTCTTGTTTGATTTCCCTTTTTTGCTAAGTCCCATTTACTACATGCCTTCAGTTATAACAATTGGATGCTAATGACTCTGAAATCAATATCTCCAGCCCAGACTCCTGTCCTGAGCTTGAGAATCAAATTTCAGTGGTTCCCAAATCAGAGTTTACAATTTTTTTTTTGGGGGGGGTAGGAATTTCATGTTTCATTCTTTTTTTTAAAAAAATAATAAGTTTAAACCTCAGCACTTATTAGAGTGCCTTCATCATTACACATACTTAATAGGTGCTGATTAAACCAATCCTTCAAACCAAGTAAACTACATGACTTAGTAATACATCTACAAGCTTGAGGTCAGTTTAACTTGCCATTGGTTAATTACAGAATTTCTTTGGCTGTAATTTTCATCTGAGAACTGGGGGAGAAGGACTAGATAATTGCTAGGGTTCTGAGTGGCACTGCATTTCTGCTTCAAAAATTCACTCCTTAGAAATGAAGAACCGCCTGCAGAAAACACTTAACACAGAGAAGCCTTAACTAAACAGTCATTTCCCCTCAAATGCATTAATTTCATAAACTTTTT
>NW_005871056.1:17612679-17656233 GCF_000147115.1 Myotis lucifugus
GTATAAGCAGAAAGATCGTGCTAAAGAATGTGATTTCCATTGAAAGCCTTATGTTCTTTTATGTGTGAGTTTAAAAAATGTTTCACCAATTTTTAATTGAAACTAAAAGGAGTTTGGTAAGTGACCTGAAAAACTCCTAGATTCATTGTTAAGGAAACCACAATGGACACGTTTAATGCTAAAATATTTTTATGATTTTGAAACTGATAGTAAAATCGATACTAGTTTAAAAGACTTAGAAAGCTGTCTTAATTTTTAAAAATTCTTTATTGTGTAAAGTATTACATATGTCTCCTTTTTCCTCCATTGACCTCTCCCCCATTGGCACTATGTTATCTAATAAGTAATTATTTCATTTTGTGTTTGCTATAAATTTCAAAAAGACGAGGGGAAACTGGAGAAAAATAATATTGGCCTAAAATCTATCTATCAATGCTGGAAGGACAAATAATAATAGCCACTCATTATCAGAGTTAACAGAGGTTGCGAATGAGGCATAAAGCACAGAGCAGTTCGTGAGTAAAAAACATCAGCCAAAGCATTGGGTGCTGTCCTGCTCACAGTATCACAGAGCTACATACATGCATCAGAAATCTCAGGAGGTTGAGAAAGACAATAACCCTCCTCACACTGGAGTGAAGAACACTAACAAAATTAATTAATGTAGATTGACAATTAGTGATGAGGTCACATACTTTTACCCAGCTGTTTTTATGTTTTTAAAACCTGCTCTAAATTATATAGTAGAATATTTCATAAAGTATTGGGAGAAAAATTGAGATGAAAAAATAATGTGGGGGCCTATTTCTAATAGCTGAAGTCATATCCTTTTAATTTTCATGCTTGGTGGGATTGAATACATGAACTATGGATGAGCGTTTTCTATCCCCTTTCAGACCCTCATTGCATTCAGGGTTCAGTTCTTGTTCACCTTGGTATTCCCAATACCACGCTGAGTATGTGTCCACCACAAGGGGCTCTAGAGGTTATTGAATTCAACTAAGCTTAAAAAAAACCCACAAAAAAACAAAAACAGAATTACATAATATATGCATGATTTATATTTCTGTACCAAAAAAAAAAGATGTGTAAATATGGTAGAAGCCCTTTAACTGGCCTCCATTTAACTAACCTTTTGGATTAACTAAGAATTGCAATTTCCTTTGCAAACATATGTATATGTGTACATATATATATATATGTATATATCACCCAAGGACTGCTCAAGGCTACTAAATCATGGACTAATATTCCCCATTTCTGCTGCCACCAGATAAGCTCCATGCTTACCAAGAATAATTTGTTTCCAAAATCTACTTTTTCAGGTGTACTTTTTATTACTTCTTTCATTATTTATACTACCTGATGGAATATGAACATGAAATGAGAGCAGTTCTGTTTAAACTGCTTAATGTTTTCAAAATACTTAATCAAGTTGCAAAAAAGAGTCTTGAATTATGTATTGAAAAACCACACACACAAAAAGATTGGGTGGGGAATGTAAACTCTATGAGAATTCTAGTCTTGGACAGTCTTACAAATATGTTTGCATTCTCATTTCACTTAAAAAAGACAATTTGGAGATAAAAGCCAACATATTAAAGATATAGTTTATACACAGTAAGGAACATAGCACTTCAATCAACAAAGTCATGTGTAAAAATAAAACAAAACAAAAACAAAAGACAAAACAACAACAACGTGTAGCCTTACTTCCAAATACTGGAAAATGGGTGACATTGCAATAGTACATCTATATTAAACATTTAAAAATGACTCTTCAAAAAGTTATTTTTGTCATTAACTGACCAATCAGACCAGTCATGGTACATGAAAGACTTCTATTCTATCCAAACTAAACATAAAATGTAATACCAGGAGTCTATTTTTAAAACACTTTCTGGATACATCCTCCTATTGGTAAGTCAATTTCTTTCTTTGTATCCATTCTACCATGAAGGCTTGGTCATGAAGTTTATTACTTCAAGTGAAAATAGGGCAAGGTCAGCCCAGAATAACACAGTCACTGTTCAGCTTCAGCTCTCAATGCTGACTTATTTTTTCCCCAATGGAGAAAACTTATCTTCATACACTGACTATGACTACAACAATATGAGAATCTCAAAGTTGCAATGAATTTTGTACCTAACAAGGAAGAAGTCAATGTTGGATTTTTTTTAAAGTATCTGAATTAGGTGTATTTTAGTTAGAAGCTTCACTGTCACTTAAAGATAACATTATATATTTTTTCTTGCAAGAGAGGTACCTAGAAATTTTATTTGCTTTGGAGGTCTGCTTTTTAAATCATACCGTGATGCCTCCTCTCCTGCTAAAGACCATTAAGTTTCTGCCCTCCGACAATGAGCGGTTATTTGCAGCTGAGAAGGGAGAGTGGTTTGGAATGTCTGAGAAGAGAGTACACATGAGAGGGTGTCAGGTCTGCACAAGATGGAAGCGGAATCTAGACATTCTAGTTCTGTCTGCTTCCAGTGGAAGAGCTGAGGACTGAGAGCCAAGCTTGTCACGAGGCTGTGACCCTCATGGTGAGAGAATAGAAGCCTTGAGATGGAGGCCTTGACATGAACAGCCTAAGCCAGGGCCTGGATGGCAGGCATTTCTGAGACTCACAGGGTCTGCAGCATCAGTGAGAACCAAAATGGAGCCAAGTAACTGGGGCAGGGAGGGTACAGACCGTGAGTTATACCAGCCTCAAGACACTTCAGCAGCCGGTTGAGCAAAATATGAGACAGTGGCTCAGTCTAGTTAAGATAAGTTAAGGATCATCCAGAATTTGTTTGCAGCCAGAAAGAGAAGAACATGTAGACCAGAGGTCCCTCCCCTAAACCCGTGGACATAGATAGAGAGGTATCTCTGTGGACCTAGAGTAAAACTACATTTGAAAGGGGACAGAGGGAACACCCTTTGAGATGGGACCAACAGTGTTGTGAGCATGAGCTATGACCGACTTGACTGAATATCTGCTTCATGAGTTACTTCCCCTTAGGAAGTTTAAGTTTTACAGACATTCACTTATGGAGAAAGAAGGATGCCATATTTACATTTGAGTGGGAGAGTATTCATTTTTTTACATGTACACATAAACATTTAAACATAGACACATACAAACACTGCAGTAGGAAACAAAGTATCTGGGAGGAAAACCACGTTGATCTCTTTGCAGAGAAAGTAATATTTGTTTCATTGATTCTATGAAAATGGCAATGAATAAAAATGGGTAGTTCTTGTCTTTGTTTCACTTATTACAATGATTCATGAGCAATTCTGAAAAGCAGAAACTCTTTAGTATACACCCTCAAAATGTTTTTAGACAGTCATAAGAATTCATGTCCCAGAGTTAATTATTCTGATGTATGTAAATATCAATAGCCTAAAAACATATGGAAGCACTAGAGCTGTGGAGAATTATGTTATGTGTGAGATTAATTTCAGTCTCATTTTCTTATTTTTTAAAGCTCACAGCTGACGAATAAGGCCAGTACATTTAATAAGAACACCACCATATTATAGGGAGGCACTTTATTGAAAAGTTCTATTTTGACGAAATGTATAACATTGATCCTAACGAATCAAACTCTGGCTTCATGTGAGCACCAAAATACATATTAAAGGACCAAATATTTGGCAAATCAACAGCTCTATCATTAAGGTATAGAAAAAGTAATTTTCCCTTAAGCTATTTTCTTCTTGACTATCTGAAAGCAAAAGTGAGATTTTATTCTAGTGTTGGAGGAATAGAATCTTCCATGTTTAATTTCCCAGCTTAGCTTTCTTTTTTTCTTAAATTATCCATTGTTTTCCTATGGAAACTCTCCCATATTATACTGTCAGGGAAATATACCAGTGAATTTGAAACACATTCAGAAACTGTAGAGATATGATCTTCTTTCAGAAAATATCCTGGCTATGATCACTTCCTCCTCACAGACGTCATTTTAACAGTGCTTGCCTATTTTCTAAGAGAAATGTAATCCTGAGTCAATCATGTCCTACTCAGGCATAAGTGAGAATTCTAGATTAATTCCTGAAAAATCCAAAGGAAGTAAACAACCACGCTAATCTTGCTTGAAGAAATTGTTTTTGTACTTTTTATCATTCTCATCCATTTTTCTAAACAACAATAGATATCATATTCTCTAGTTTAAGTTTGATTTTACTCCCAAACATTGTATTCCTTGATCTAACATGGAAATAAAGGTGTACCTTTTCACTAATACTACATTTCCCAGGTAGTCAGGGTCTCCCATGATGGCACTGGGATAGCACTGCAGTAGAGCTTGTTATATTGACTTGCTTCTCATTATAGCTGTTAAATCCAATAATTTAATTTATCCCCCCAAAAGTTATATATTTAATTTCTGCTGTTTGTTAATTCATCCTTGAATAAAACAAAAACCATTCTGGTTCTTACAGAGCTTACATTCTAATATAGGAGATAAACAACAAAAAAGTGGATAGTAAATAAAAATGATTTCTCATTTTAATAGATCTTAGATGAAAATAAGATATTGGGACAGATAATACTTGAGGTGAGATACGAAAACCTATTTTAGATGAGGTGGGCAGGTCAGAGAAAACATCTCTAAGTAAGTGACATATCAGGTGGGACCTGAAAGTGAGAGGGGACTCATTACAAAGGGAGGAAAGAGATAGACAAAAAGGAAAAGAAGGGAAGGAAAGGAGAAGAGAGAAGGGAAGGAAAAAGAGGAAAAAGAAGGAAAGAGAAATGGGAGAGAGGAAGAGGAGGGTGAGGATGGAGGGAGGGAAGGAAGGAAAGGAAAGAAGGAAAGAGGAAGGAAGGAAAGAAGGAAGAAAGGAAGGAAGGGAGGGAGGGAAGGAAGGGAAGGAAGGAGGGAAGGAAGGAAGGAAGGAAGGAAGGGAAGGAAGGTTGGGTTTCTATCTGAGAGAAAATGTGAGGCTAGGTATAGGAAAAGAGATTAGAGCACAGAAAAAATAAAGTAAGAACAGAGTAGCTGCCCTGCAGTAAGCATGGTGGAAAGTGACACGGATGAAATTGGACTACTGGTCAATAGCAAAATATAACTACTTGTTATAATTGAAAAATGTAAGAGCTGTTTATTTTTGAAATGTTAAATGTCTGATAGAGCAGGAAGTATTGGTCTCTGTTGTGTCTGGTTGATGCCATTCCTCCAAATCCTAATAATTCAAAGATGCCCACCGTGCAAGCACTGTGGCGCGTATTTTTTTTAAAACCAGTAATATTGTTATCTTCAATAGGCATGAGAACCTTCGAGGCACAAGATTCTGGCACATACAGTTCAACAGATATATTCTGGGAAACACACCTGGCCTCCCTCCCTCAAGATCTACTCTACCATTCTCCTAATTGGATCCATAATAGTCACAGGCCATGGGTTCTAACAATGTTTTACTCCTATAGTTATCATGACTGCTTCTCTATATGTCTTTCTCCTCTGTTATAAACTCTGAGTCCACCATCTAATCTTCCTCTCTCTTTGAGGTAAACTAACAAACCTATTTTATACTCTATTAATGATTTTTACTATTTTTTCATTTATCCAAATTTCACTTTTCTAAAGCAGAGATTATTAAATTGCATTAAATTATTTCCAAGAACCCTCAGAAATAATTGTGTTAATCAGAAACTCTTAAGTGGAATTCATTTCTGAGGAACATATAAAATTTTGGTGGGGGCCAAATCATAATGAGTTTATACACTCTTTTGCAAAATCTGGCATTTAATGAAATAAATTAGAAGTTTCAACTGTTTATGAGAAAAATAAAATAAAACAAATTGCAATAACTGCAAACACTATAAAATCTTACAGTTAATAAAAGTTTAATAATCTAAGGCTTTTATCTTTATTTTATTACCATCCTATATAATAATCCTATCTAATAAAAGGCTAATATGCAAATAGACCGAACGGCAGAACAACCAAACAACCGTTCGCTATGATGTGAACTGACCACCAGGGGGCATGGCAGGCGACGGCAGCAGGCGGCAGAGCGCGGAACATGGTGGGCGTCGACTGTGGCAGGATGATGGAGCAGGTGAGTGGGGGCACCAGACCAAGGTTGGGCGCCGGAAGCTGTCATTGGGGTGAGCCTCTAGTGGTTACTGAAAATTCTTTGCTTCCATGCGCCATGGTCCTGCCCAGCGCTCATACCTGCTGCTGGCGCTGGCCCCGATCGCCCCTCAGGGGTTCTCTACCTCCCCCTGCTCCTGAGAGGAGATCAGGGCAGCAGCTGCCACTTGCACCTGCTGACTGCGCTGGCCTTGCTTTGCACCTTCTGCTGGCACCAGCCCCCAATCGCTCCACGCTGTCAGCAGGTGCAAGCAGGGCCAGTGCCGTCAGTGCATGGGAGCAGCGGTGGCGGGAGTGGGGCTTCAGGCAGACAGGGGATGGGGGGTGTGTGGTGGGAGGGGCCAGGGGGTGTGGAGGATGGGCCAAGACCCGCCCCTGTGCCCACCACAGCCTCACGGCCCACAGTTCCTTTCAAGGTGCACGAATTTGTGCACTGGGCCCCTAGTTATAAATAATAGTAAAATACAAGGTGGTGCAAAAGTAGATTTACAGTTGTTCATATAGAAAATAATATAATTAATAAAAATAATTCAAGAATAAACTCTGTTGGCATACTCAAAACTGGAGTTTAGTAATATGTATTTCATTAGATTATGTACTTTCATTTTCTTAGGTCAGATTACTAAAAGATGAGAGAGGTAGCTGTAACTTCTTCTAATGGAGGCAGTTTTTGGACACATTCTCTCTCTCGTCCATTTTCCTTCAAGTGCTTTGCATAAGCTATTTTCCAATATATAAAAAATATACTTTTTCAAAGTCTTATTTGGGGTGAGTTTCACCAAACAATTTCACTGTAGATGTGCAATGAAGAATATATTTTTGAAATTGCCAGTAACTGAACTACCAAGCAAAATAGAGACAGACTCATAGATGGAGAGAGGGCAGATATCTCTTGTAGTGTGTATGTGTGTGTGTGTGTGTGTGTGTGTGTGTGTGTGTGTGTAGGGGGGTGCTGAGGGGGGTGAAGGGATTGAACAAAAAAGAAGAAAAGAGAGAGAAAGCACATGGACATGGTGATTGCAGGGGAGTGAGATGTGGGTGGAGCTGGAAGAGGGCATAGAGGGCATAAATGGTAATAAAAAAAATTAATTAAATACAAACAGAAAAACAGTATATAGAGCCAAGAAAGTATACCTGTTCTTTGCCTGCATTGCTTTTGTCTGTGCTATTGTCTATGGGTGTCTCTACAGAAGGCTTCTAATGAATTATGTCATGGATTCTTATTATTCCAAAAATTGCAAGGAACAAGGGATTATTGGTGTCAAAAAGTACAACAAGAAAAGCCATACTAGAATCAAAGTTTTGAATTCTTAACACAATCTCTCTCTATGATTCCCACCAGGAGGCCAATGTGTGCTGCATGCCTAGGCTTGAATATAAGCAATTATCTCTTGGCTGGAGTCAGGATGGGCAGAGATCCAGGTGTCATAGCTATATTACATTGAGAATTGAGTGACATTTGGTGACTGAATCAAGCGAAACTCTAATCTTTGATTCATGGTTCTGTCATGTATCCTGGGATGAGCTAAGGAATCCGTGTGTTCCCTCTCATTTGTTGAAGGGAGTAGCCAAGTCCCTGTGGGTGCTTTTCCATTAGGAACTGGAAAATTCCCTATTCACCAGAAATGTGCAGCTATCCTCATTTTTTTGGAAGATAAATTAACTTGGACAATATCATTGAAACTTCTGCCTGAGGTGATCCAATTTGATGACAATTTGAATCAAAAAGTATAAATCCAAACATATTTGAGTTAGAGACCTCATAATCACTTATACTCTTCAAAAACATTCTCTGCTTGCAAGAAAGATACCTAGAAGATTTTGTGTTTTATCTGAAGTTGCCTTTCTAAATCGGTTGTAATGCCCCTTCACCTACTAAATACCCTGAAAACTCTTCTCTCTAAAAAGGACTTGCTAGTAGTCATTTACACTTTATGATGAATTAAAGTCATTATGTCTTTTCAACCAAAGGAAGAGATGCTTGTATTGAAAATACATTTAAAAATTTGTCTTCTAATGAAGAAGCCACAGAGAATGGAAAAGAGGAAGTGGAATATAAAAAGGTAATTGAAAGAAAGAAGGAACAGAGTTGGGAGGGGAAGGAAAAGGGAATTCAAGGGAAAAAATAATTGTTTTTTGAACATGAAGTAAGTGACATATAAGTGCTATTAACTTTCATGCCCTAAGGCCTTTTGTCCCCCAGGTAGTGTCTTAGATAAATTTTGAGAGATGACCTGAGATTTTTTTCATCCTGAATTTCCTTTTTGCCCTGGGATCCTTAACCATTCAAATCAGTAAAATGCATGAAATTGAAGCCCAGCTGATAATATTAAGGTAGTAGAACATCAACTCCCATTTTTTGAGCTTCCTAGTGCCTTTTTGTGATTATTTGCACAAAAGACTAACTTTGAGAGAAAATACTTTTGTGAATCAACAGTCAAGCTCCTGGTATTAAAATAGATATAGAGGCATATTTACTTAATTTGGTTTAGTCACAAGAACAATGGAAGGAAACTTCCTTTTTCACTCTAGAGAACATTAGAATTAGTAGCTGGGTTGGATCCCATTCTGGTAAATTAACCCAGAATCCTCTAGTCCCATGCCAAGCTCAGGCAGGAAGGGGGTAGAATAATGTGCAAATAAAATTTATCATTTAACCTACACAGGCTATTATTAATTATAATAACATTTAGGTTGTCCTTTATTTCAGTCTGCATAAAAAGTGTAGTGCCATTAACAGGCAATTATGCCAAAATGCCATTTATTTTTACTATTATGCATTTAGTAATTATGGATTATAGTTATAAGGGAAACATAAGGATATTTATAATATCCTTCATTTGAGAATTCTGAACCACTTAATAAATTATTGCCACTGTCCAATGTAAAATAATACAACCTAAAAGAATTATATGTAATTCATCCAAGATACATTCTTTTAGAAACACCTAACTGAAAAAAAATCAAAATTCTTCCTAAATAATCTTAAAATTTGCCCTCACATCACACCTGTGAGATCTTTAACTTCTATTTTACATGAAATCAAAATGTTCTCATCTCCACAGCCCTTAGAGCTTCAAAATTTTACTTATTTCCATTAATCTAACTTTGTCTTCAGAATAGCCATGTGTTAGGCTGAACAGGCACTGATATTTCCATTTTATACATGACAGAAAGGGGTCCATGTGCTCTTCTCAAGGGCATGAAACGAGAAATTGGCAGATTCAGACACACAGGGTGGGTCTCCATCTCCAACACCAAAGGTCATTTTCTGCCCAATCATAAGACACAGGAAGGTTACATGACTGGCCCAAGGCAACCAGCAGAGCCAGAACAAGGCCAAAAAACCCCACTGGGTTCTCATGAAAAATGCAAATTGCCAAGTCTTATCACCAGTCGTTCCAATTCGGTAGATCTGGCTGGAGCCTAGGAATCTGCTTATTTAAGAAAATCCAATCATTTTCATGGTGATGGACTGTAGACTGTGCTCTGAGAAACACGTGGCGCTACCAGTAAAGCTGTAATCTATGAATCAGAGAATCACATGGGTTGTGGACCACAGAAGGATGCCACAGCTGCCCTGTCCAGCTAACTTCACAGAGGGGCTTGCTTTGGTAAATTATATCAAATTTATAAATATATGTGATTATGTATAATTATATATAATATTACTTATATATAAAAATTAAATGTATGTCATATGATAAATAGGATGTCCCCAAAATGTATACACTCACTTTTAATAATTATAAAGGCAGTGTTTATTAAAATACATTTCATTTTCAAAATTGAGCTATTAGCTGTTAAAGTGTGTAGACATTTTTTGGGGGGACATCTTGTATTTATACTGCAATTATCCCCCACTTTTCAAAAGTTTGCTTTATGTCCCTTCACTTTTACAAAAGGCCAACATTAATACCTGTTTCCACTAACTGAAAGAAATGGAAGATTTTTGCTTTTAGGAAGAAAGGCAGAAGCAAAATTCGCATTTAGCCTTTGTCATGCTGGGAGCCCTGAGAGCAGTGAGCACCTGAGGAGGAGAGTGGCCCCGCAAGCTCCTTCGCTGGGAACCATACTGGACACTTGGCATCTCAGCACCAAGTCTCCAGAACTTTGAACTTTGCTTTACACCATTTTGACTTATGAAAAGTTTCATAGGAATGCTCTACTTTCAGATAGTGCAGAAAACTGGTATACATACATGTATTTGTTGAAATCAGGTAATGCTTCCTATTTAGAAATGTAAACCAACATGATTTGAGTGATATATATATATATATATATATATATATATATATATATATATATATATGCCTAAGCAACCATTACGATCCAATGACCAGAATGACCAGAACAACTGGCTGACTAGCCCGTAGCTATGACGTGCACTGACCCAGACCTTGCTGCTGGGGCCCTGACAGCCCCGAATCTGGTTCACCTGCACCCCAGATCCAGACAGGAGGGAGGAGGGAGCCCGATTACTCATGGAATCGGCTGCTGGTTAGCTTGCTGTTGGGCCTAACACCCCTCGGTCCCTTCCCCCCGGCTGGCCAGTCCCCCCTTAAGCCCTGACCGCCAGCCAGGCCAAGGGACCCCACTTGTGCATGAATTCGTGCACTGGGCCTCTAGTGTGCTTTATAAACACTTTAGACTGTAGACAAATGTTTGTAGTATTTGATTCTTACAAAAGCACTATGAGGTTTGTGCTGACATTACCCTCATTGCACAGATGAGGAAACTGTTTAGCTGTTAGAAGTAAAATGGTATTTATGTGAGCCTAGCAGAGTATCTATAAAGGCAAGAAGTTATAGTAAAAGAGGGAAACTCACTGCTTTTCAAACACTTCTATTTAGGTTCGCCTTACCTGCCATGAATAGAGAATATCCTTCCCCTTTGGGCTGATACTGAGTTCACCTCACTACTAACTAGGAACAACAAACTGATTAAATGTATACAGCATTTCAAAGAGGAGTGAAGTAACACCCACTTCTTGTTTTCAGCTTCTCAGGAATTCCACAAGGCTGATGGATATCTTCACCTCTCACAGGTGGGAAAGAGGTGAGTGGAAACATCTCCTTGTAAAAAGGGTTCTGGGCTTGAAATCCAAAGACACAGCTTCAAACACACTTGTTTGTCAGGTTAACAAACTTCAGCAGGACATGTTTACCTCTTTGAGTCTCATTTACTAAAGGCGTTTTAGGGGCTGATTGAAATAATAGGTAAAATTTCTGGTAACAGTGCTCATGTTCAATAAATGCTCCCTAATGCCGACTTTTACCCTAGGATTCTGTTGATTGAGAAATGACCTTTTAGGAATAGAGAAAATCACTTTGGAGGTGAAAGATAATGGCCAAGGTAGACCTCCTGAAGACAGATTGTATCAGAGAGAAAGAGATTGGTAATCCATTGCTTACAAAAAAAGTCGGTGTTTAATTTCTATTTTCTCTGAAAATTTGTAAAGAATCACTTACATTGATCTTTTTCAAGAAGTCCTTGGGTTGTATGCAGCTCTATTCCTGTTACCAGACGTAGTACTCCCAACTATACAATTTATCACACCACTTAATTCTCACTATTACCTTGTGAGATAATTATTATTATCCCAATTTCCATGGTTTAATAAGCTGAGATTCAGGAAAGCAAAATGACTTTTTGACATCAAAGTTTATGCTCTTTCCAGTATACCAGGAATCAGACCATGGAAGCCCAGACCATGACAACCTTTTCTGGTTGAGTGGAACATGGTTTATTAAGAGACTTTTAGGAGCTTTCCAGGATTTTAGGGTGCTGACTACACCTGCCAATGACTTGTCCTACAATATTGTCTTCTCTCTGTGTACTCCTTAGTTCTCTCAAACATACAAAGGACTCCGGGTCTTTTAGTTTCCAGGTCCATTCCAACTTTTCCCTCCTGCTGTTCCTATTTAGTCTGATGCTTTCATTCATTTATTCTTTGATGCCATTAAAATGCTTAAAGGTTACTCTCAGGCCAGAAGTAAGTATCCAAATGAAAAAGTGGACATTTCGGCTGCATTTTTATTATGCTAACGTTCCTTCTATCAACTGCATGAGTCCAAGAGAGCCGATGTCTTTCCTTAGTGTCATAAACATCCCTTCCTCATCCCAATACCACCATCACCACACAGCAAATATTTACTGTGAATGACATGAATTTTTTTAAACAAACCATAAATTTGTTTGTTTAATTAAAATCATTATTAAATATTGAGCTCGTCCTTTTCATCCTTTGAAAAATGTCTGGCACTTGTACTCACTCAGTAAATATTGGTTGACTAAATGGATGAATATGTTAATTCAAATGTAGGACAAAGTTTGACACAGAACACAGTACCAGTTCCTATATGACTGACACGAAAAAACAGACAGTCTTTCTTGCTTCCTAAGAGAACATAGCTCTTATACTTATGAATGGAAAGAAGATGGGAATCCTAATGACAAAGCCAGGAGAGGGAATTTGTTTGAGATAAGAAGAGGCTGTGTGTGTGTGTGTGTGTGTGTGTGTGTGTGTGTGTGTGTGTGTGATGGGGCATAAGAGAGATGGGTGGTTAAAGAAAGCTGAAATCAGCGTGTCTGACTGCAAAGGCTACAGAGAAAGGACAAATAAAAGGACTGTTTGAGTAGAGGTGAGGTAAGAGAGGAAATTAGAAGGAAATTTGGATTTTTTAAATAAAGTATGGCCATGTGGTGTCTGATATAGACTGTCATGAGTTTTCATGAAATAGTGAAAATATCCATTTCTCTTTAGTGTGGAGTTGGTTGTTCCTAGGATATGTCAAAATGCTGAGGTTTGCTTCTCTGAAAGTGGTGAGACAGGAGCTTGTCACATTCTGGTTATAGATGCTAACCGTGCTGTTTGCTCCAGGCAATCCCAAGGAAGTCAAGCTCATATGCCTTTTATATCAGTGCTTTTGATTTTTAACTTTCTGCAACTGGGAAATAAAAAGTACTAAATCAACCTTCCTTCCACCCCTCCACCATAACACACACAGACACACACACACGAATTTCAGTGCACCATAATAACAAACCAGCATATCCCTAAAGGGACCAGGCTGGTGAGAGAGCACAGAGTTTTTGCATAAAATCTGTTGAATGTCAAAGAAATTCTAAATAAAATGAGATAGGGAATGTGGAAGACTCAACCAACGAGAGTGATTGCTTTGAGAATTGCACTTATATTTTAATCTTTTGTATATGTGTCAATCTGATACTTGAGCTATATTTTGCAGAAGAAGGGATGAGCGGTTTATATACTTTGAAAATAAAATACTGAAAATAGCCCAGCCAGCATGGCTCAATGGTTGAGCATCGATCTATGAGCCAGGAAGTCATGGTTTGATTTAATGGTCAGGTCACATGCCCAGGTAGCGGGCTCACTCCCTTGTGTGGGTGTATAGGAGGCAGCCGATCAATGATTCTCATCATTGATGTTTCTATCTCTCTCTCTCTCTCCCTTCCTCTCTGAAATCAATAATATATATATCTATATATGTATATATATATAGATATATAGATATATATATATACACATATATAGATATATATATATTAAAAAATACTGAAAGTAAAATTGTAGTAATTATTTAAGAATGCTACACTTAAGCATGTGTGAATCAGCAGCTAAAGACAAATGTTGATATGGTAAGTACAATAAATTCAAATCAAGTCTATATATTTCCTAGCCAACGATAAATCTGGATAAGTATTCCAAATTGTTTAAAATATCTAAAATGGGACTGATAGCAATCATTTCAGATTTGAGCTCATGATAATGCTTTTAAAAGTAGCAGATTTATTGGATAATCCATAAGAACTTCATTTCACAAATGGCAGGTAAATTTCTACATTTAAGCTATAAATTTTAAGAAAGAGAATGATTTGGGTTGTAGCATTAGCTTTGTTATCATTTATGAACTTAAATAAAATAAGATTTATTTGAAAAATATGTTTTAGTTCAGCCTTTCCACCAATCCATATTTCCTTTTATTTATTAACTCATTGCAAACTACATACTATTGCTTAGGCATAATATTTAGTAGTGATACTACACAAATAAATAAAACAACTCTTGCCTCTTAAACTCACTAAAGAGCACGGTAAATGGACATTCACAAAACAAAATAACTTTAAAAAGTGATAAATATGAATTAAATTCCTTACGTGTGCCAGATTCTATTCTACATGCTGGGAATCTAATAGTTAATGAAATACAAATGTTCCATTCTCATGAACTTACTAGAATGGCAAAGAAGGTTTGTAAGTGCTAGCATGTAGACATGTGCAATTCATTACAAAAAAAAAACCCAATAAAAATGCTATACTCTATATGTAAAATATCAGTGGAAACCTTCAACAACTTCAGTTATTACCATAGTATCCCAAAGGATATTTGGCAATGTAACAGAAAAGATGCTGACTGAGAATCAGAACTCACCTTTGAGATTAACTCAGTTTGTGCAATTAGATAAGTAATTTCACATAGATAGGTCACATTTTTTTCATCAATTTTATCTGTAATGTGAGAGAATGGATCAAATATTCTTTAAGGCCCTGGCTTGTATTGCTCAGTGGTTAGAGTGTCGGCTCAGGGACCTAACAGTAGAGGGTTCAATTCCTGGTCAAAGGCATGTACCTGGGTTGCAGGTTCAATCCCAGCCCTGGTGGGGGGCGGGGGGGATGTGAGTGCGGGAGGCAACCAATTGATGTGTCCTTCTCACATTGATGTTTCTCTCTCTCTCTGCCTCTCCCCCTTCCTTCCTTTCTTCCACTCTCTCTAAAAATCATTGGAAAAAATATCCTCAGATATTCTCTAAAATCTCTCTAACATCAAAATCCAGTGTTTCTGAAACTAGAGCTGTTATCTGGTCCAGGGATGTTTTCTGGGATAACTTCAAATAGTAAGGGAGAAAAGGGGGGTAATTGCATAATATTAAAATATATATTTCCCAAGGAACATTGTTAATCAAGGAAAGATGGGTCTTGTGAAGTGGTACTCTGTTGCGGCCAAAGGTAAACTGAGTGGGGGGGGGCGGTGAAAGGATTAAGGAAAGACAGATAAGAGAATGAAAGCTGGGTCTCAGTGGGACGCTGCTCCCTGATGAGGAGATAGTGCCAGCACCCACAAGCTGTGTCTTTATTTTATAGCAGATGCCACGAGGCAAAGTAGGGGCGTGATCACGTTGTTTACAGCATTCTCGTGAGTTCCAACCTCACTCAACTACAGGCACCTGAACTCTACCACAAGGCACGTGGGGCTACGTGTTTGGACCATAGGTTCAAACTTACAACCACAGTCATTGGCTATGATTGTGCTGGGAGGGCCCTGCCCTCCAGCTGGGACTTGCACGTGGCAATGAGAGGACCCTGTCCTTTCATTAGTCTGAGGCTTGAACCTGGCCAAAACACTGTAGCCGCGCCCCACAGTACTCACTATGGCTCTTTACCAAGCATTTCATATTTTCTTCATTCTGGGCCTATGATCAAATTATACCTGAAGTTGGTCGTGTCAGTGACTTGGTTAGGCCTATAATATGTGAGTAGGGGTATTTATGAGCTGGGTAACAATTTTTTACCTTTCCTTGTATTACCCAAGGTGACCAATGATACTCCAAATAGTGGGGAGTTCATCAACTTGTGCCCCTGAGTGAAAACAATGAGAAGCAGACTCCTGCTAACCCAAGATGGACATATAGACCTAGAAAGACCTTTGCTGTTTTGAGCCACTGAGATTTGTGGGATGTCTGTTAACACTGCATGCCTTTACCCATCCTGACTGATGAGAATTATTAGCAAAATGACTGTCTTACCAATAATTCTGTTCTTGTCTTCACTCTTCTTTGTATGTAAAGCTAAAAAGGTTTCCTCCCATTAATTTTTGGCTTTTACAAAAAAGGGGAGATATTTGATCTTACTAGACACACAATTTTCTAGAGGCTTATACAACTTTTCAAACTGAAAATTGAATGTTCTTGTATCCTTCACTCTTAAACTAAATCTGGTTGATTTGGGTGGATTTCGTGAGCAGTATCATTTAAACACATACACTCCAAAGGTGTAGCCTGCAAAAAGCTCAGCAGTGATTTATTGTAGATGCTGTGCCCAACACTCCTGTTTTAATCCTGTTTCCCTGTCATCAAGACTGAATTACCCCCTTATAATATTTTTCAGCCCAATTACAGATTCTTTTAGATGTAATAATGCTCCAAGGTCATGGAGAGCTATCATTATCAAATCATTATTATCTTTCAGAAGTTTCCTCACCCGTGTAAAAATGCAAGCTGTGTCAGGATGACTCATGTAGAACCTGTCTGTTCATACACCACCCACCCTGAACACTGAACACGTGGAACTCCAACATCACGCTGGAGGCTCCCACACATCAAATCACGGCTTACAGAATTCAACCCACAATATAACACTTGCCAGCAATATTATGACTGTAACTCACATTGTTCAAGTGCTGACCACAGCACTATGAAAAGATTATATTTTGTAATATTTCTATGACTTATTCTGAAGCCAAGGAAGGGGAGAAAAGAAACAACAACACCACGGAGGGTCATGAATTGCTGGTAATTGGTCTTTTCTGATCTGTTTCCAATGTTTGTTCAGACCTGAGACACAATTCACTAACCTGTACGGAAAGAAATAATTATCCCATTCATCAGCCCTTAGTAATAATTCATAAAGTCTGAACTATGTTACTGATCATGTGTCTTTTTATGCCAGCTTTATTTCTGCTGGTAAATAACAATCCATTTAATTACAGAAATAAATCTGCCATGCCATCACCATGAACTTGAAAGTGATAAAAAAGTTTAATAAAGTAAGCTCCAGAAATAGAGAACTCAATTAAATGCTATTCTTTGGCCTCAACATCATTTTATTTTAGTTCTTAAAAGACCTCCTCACCCCCCTAATCATGGCTGCCCAGTGGAGATAATTGCTAGTCATCTCATTAGTTGTTGCCTCTCTGAGTTCTCTTTGTTATAACTACTTCGTTTCTCATTAGTCCCAGGCTCTATGTCAAGCAGCCTGAACTCATGCCTCTATTGTACATTCTCTTCTCTTTCTCTTGCCATTTATGCCCTCTTTTTTTGCTATGATCTCTTGTCCTAGAAAAGGTAATTTCACACATCCTGACTTATTGCAATTTAGGTCAAAGAAACCAGGCACCATGAAAATAAGGTCTTTATTTAGAAAAAAAAGTTTCTGATCTATTTCTGCTCTTAAGCTTGTGAAGAGTCTCACCTTATCTCGTGTTACAGGTATTGCAGAAAAAGACATTTTAAAGCACCCTTATAAAAAAGTCCTGAGTGGTACCAGATATGCTAGAGCCTCTTCCTAGTGCTGTTCGGGATAAGTAAGACTGCTCTGGAAAACAAGGGCTCTGGTCCTTCTCCATATCATGGGTAAACCTTCTGTGACTCAGGTCAGCCAGATCCGGTTCGCCTCGTTATGCTAAATTGTGGGACATGAGTTCAGTGTCCTGTGATTATATTGGCTTTGGCACTTAATGAAGGTTTAGGAGATTATTTTAGAGGGTTAAATTTTATTTTCCATTTGCTAGTAAATAATTATTTCTTATGTGTTGGAGGGTGTGTATATATACTCATACACTATGCTGCACTGTTCCAAAAACTTTGCAAGGATTGTATTATTTTATCAAACACAACAATCTTATTTCATAAATGAAGAAACTAAGATTTTGAAAGTTCAACCAACTCAACCAAGGTTACATAGCTCAAAAGTGCTAATGTTGCCCTGCCAGGTGGCTCAGTTGGTTAGAGCAGTGGTCCGCAAACTGCGGCTCGTGAGCCACATGCGGCTCTTTGGCCCCTTGAGTTTGGCTCTTCACAAAATACCGACTTCTGCGCATGGGCCACGAAGTTTCAATTGCACTGTACGTGCGCACCCGCACGTGGTATTTTGTGGAAGAGCCACACTCAAGGGGCCAAAGAGCTGCATGTGGCTCGCGAGATGCAGTTTGCCGACCACTGGAGCATCCTTCTGTACACCAATAAGGTTTCGGGTTTGATTCCTGGTCACAGCACGTACCTAGGTTGTGTGTTTGATCCCATGTTGGGGCAAGTACAAGAGGTAACCGATTGATGTTTCTCTTACCTCTCTCTCTCTCTCTCTCTCTCTCTCTCTCTCTAAAAATTAATAAAAGAAACATATCCCCAGGTGAGGATTTTTTAAAAAGTGCTACTGTCAGCATTAAATATTCAAGGATGGACAGTGGAAACTTCTAACTCAAATGCTCCTTTCCCCCACCTATGTCATCCCTACCACCAAACGACTAAAAAATGTTGCTGAATTCAGTCACCAGGCCTTCAATGAGCAAAGTGCCACACCAGAGGCTGTAACAGGCACACTAGGATTAAAAAAACCTCACAATCAAGTAATGGCGTATCTAATCTTACCACAGCCAGAAGTCTCTAAAGAGAGAAAAATAAAGTGAACAGAGGAAGTTATCTATCCTCCATTTTAGTCACTACCTGGTCCAGCCAAATGTGTAATTTTTACTCTGGAGGTTCATGCCATTAACTGGAAGATAAGATGGTTTGCTAGATTTTATTTATTTATTTTATTATTGCTATTATTATTGCTAGATTTTAGTTATATCTTTCTACCAGATGCCTCCAGACTCTATCAAGGACTTTATAGCATGAAAGTCACCTTGAGAGATGAAGGCTATTTTAGGGAACAACATCTCTATGGGACATGTAAATAGCAAATGTAAAGAAGAAAGTCGATCCTAATTAAACTCATGACTATTGGCAGAGAGCAGGCAATGCTGGTGACTTCACACGGAAATGAGGCCTTGAAATCTGTGCACAGGATTGATCCCGGTGCTGCTCTGATTCAGGTTAAATGAGAAATCCCTTTCCCCAAACGGCAGCTTTAACTCTTTAATAAAAACTAACTGAAGTGCCTACTGTATGCAATGCCCTGACCTGAACACCAGGGATTCTACAGGGAAACAAGTCTCCCATAGTCTTCCATCAGGGAGCCCCCACACCGGTGAGGGAGACAGAAATTAAGCATAGTGATGCACAAATAAAAGTCTAATTATAGGAGATGATTAAGACTGTAATCAAAAGTGGTGGTGGAAAGTGAGAATAAAGCAGAGAAACTACTTTAGGTTGGTGAGTCAGTATCTCATGTAGCCACCGCCTCATCTGAACATTTTTTTCCCCTTTGTGTGATCCCCTTCATAGACTAAGCGGTGATGCTTGAGACCCCTGAGAAGAGACCGGCAGGATATGGACATGCAGTGTTTCTGAGGTTTGGATCTGTGGACAGAGTTTAACCACATCTGGAATCTCCACCACCAGGCTCATGACAGGGTGCTTCAGATGCCTTAATCTGGGCGTCAGAATTATGCCAGTGAAAACATGTATCTACTTTTAAATTCCCATTTATTTATACACAACAAAACATAAATTCACTTTCTACTTAGCAAGCAATATCAATTTCAGCATAATTTAAAGTATGTAGGAAAGCTTTTAAATAATGTCTTTGACTACTCAGCTCTTGAATTTGGAACATATTATATTTTAAATCTCTCATAGCAAACCTGAAGATAAATTAAGAATAAGTATTTCTTAAAGCCAGTGATAAAATTGGGTTATCCAAATCCTATACTATTAATATGTAAATAAATGTAAATTTTATCACATACTTAAAAAGTATGTTTTCTGTCAAACCCATTCAGCCACATCATGCATTTAGTTTAGTAAAATAAGGAGAAAAAAGCTAACAAGGTAATTATTAGTCATTTTCACTATGACAATGGGCAGACTGGTTTCAGTAGGAAGATATGGGAATGATACCATTTTCTTAATATTTTGTGACACTCCGAACCTGACAGCTAAATCCCTGTGTGTGTAACTCTTCTCCTATAATAAAAATGTAGAAAAGGATGATAAAAAGGGAATAAAGGATGCAGATTATTTTTTTCTTAGCTTTAATCAAAGTTGGGAAAATGCTACCATTCTGGAATAATCCAAGAAGCACTTGATGTTGATGAAATAATCAGGAATGACATGATCAACAGCATGCTATTTTTTTTCTATTCTGAAATTTGCGCATTTTCCACTTAATAACAAGATTATACAAACTCTTCCTTGTTTTCATTAAAAATAAAAATAATTAAGACACTAAATCGGAGAGATTTATCATCTGTAACTTATCCTAAATTACACAGTTCAAGTTGCAATTTTCAGCTGTGCCTATGTTTTATATTAAGGGCATAGAACTAAAATCTTGATGGATAATAGTATATCAGATTGCTATGGACAAAGAATAAGACAGTTCCACTATGACTTCTGAAAACAGCCACTGTATGGATGGTCTTCCCCACACTCCAGGATGAATGAGAATTACTGTTTGACGTTTGCTACAGCTTTAGGTAGGGGCACTAAGTCTTTTAAATTCATGATCCGATGTTCAACATTCTTGTTGATTATTTTAATCACATCACACACAGAAGTACTTCAGTCATCCAATATGTCCCAGGAGGCACAGCTTCGATTGCTGTCGCTAATCTTTTTAGAGCACACTCTTCCACTGCTGAACATTAATTAAACTTAGTTCTGCTGATGCTTCTTGCGGCTGCTGTTCCCCTAGAAGCTGCCCAATTGACTGTCATCACAGTGAGTCCTTCATCGCAACCACACGCGTTCATCAACAATTTCCCTCTTTCAGAACTATTATCTCCTCTTATAATATTTTTTTGATGACTTGATAAATCTTTACAATCAAATTCCACCTCCTTTATTCAAATTACTACTCTTCAAAGGCACTACCAAGCTTTCTTTATAATCATTTCCTTATTTCCCAAAGGAGTTTAAAAACTTCAAAATCAAGTGTAGACATGCAAAAGTAAATGCCCAGATTAAAGAGTACATTTCAAGCCAGGAGCCAAGTTTGACACCCCCAAACCAGTGTCAGTTGAAAAAGGGGCAGGAACTAGAATAATAATAATACCGATTTATTCGTTTATTTTCATTCACTGATTTTATTCATTCAATGGCAAATATTTATTAAGTACCAATGTTATGTGCTAGGCAAAATGAAGTGACATTTCTGGAAGATTCTGTTTGTCAATATGGTCACACCTGCCATGTTTTCTCATCATGTAACTTGAGACTTCCCCTATAGAGGGATAAAGGACTATATTCTTGCCCCATGAAGTGACATGGGCTTGACACTAATGTAATTTGAGTCCTGAAGCTAGATCAAAAAAGCCATGCAGTGTCTACCTGGTTCTGTTGTGACACTCACCTAGGAGCTGTAAACTACTATGTAAGTAATCTGACTGCCTGAGGCAGCTATGCTGTGAGGAAGCCCAAATAAACAGCCAGCAGGCAGTGAAGCCCCTGGCTTTGGTTCAGTTCATTGCCAACTTGCCAGCCCTGTGAATGAGCCACCGCGAATGTGGATGCCCAGCTTCAAGTCAAGCTTCCCAGTGCTGTGGTATGGAGCAGAGCAAGTCACTGTGCCCCGCCCAGATTGCAGATTCAATAATTACTGTTGTCTCAGTCACTAAGTTTTGGAGTGGTTTGTTATTAGCGATAAACAATTGATACATCCCAGACTTCAGGGCACTTACAGCCTACAGCGGAAGTGCTGCCAACTTACATTTATGTTACACACTATGTGTGAACATGTTTTTACATAGCTCAACATATTTGGGTTAGAAAAAAATGCCCCAAGAAGCCACACTTCCAACAGAAACATCACCTTTGTGTGCATTAGAAAGAGCTGTTCCTTCCTCATGTACTTACTTTACTGCCATTTACTGGAACATGAGAGATAAATCTAAGATATCATGCACATGAGACATACCCCTAGAGTTATGTTAGTGCAGTTATGGCCTAGGCCAGTGATGGCGAACCTATGACACGCGTGTCAGAGGTGACACGTGAACTCATTTGTTTGGTTGATTTTTCTTTGTTAAATGGCATTTAAATATATAAAATAAATATCAAAAATATAAGTCTTTGTTTTACTATGGTTGCAAATATCAAAAAATTTCTATATGTGACACGGCACCAGAGTTAAGTTAGGGTTTTTCAAAATGCTGACACGCCGAGCTCAAAAGGTTCGCATCACTGGCCTAGGCTAAAGCTCGTCATTCAGAAAGCCCCGAAATGTCAGCGATAAAGTCCAGGAAACCAGAACCAGAAATCCAGAAAGTGATTTGATTCCTTTGCCAGAACCCTCTTGCCCACTCATCAAAGTGCTGGGAAGCTTTCCTTTTAACTTACAGGTCTGGGTTCTAATAATAATAAAGACATTCTACTCTACTACAACTACTCCTACTAATGCATTCATGATCAGTTACTAATTTAACTATTTTACTAAGCAGTGTACATGTATTTTCACTTTTAATCATCTAGCAACCCTTCAAGATAAATGCAAATGTTACCAATATTTTACAGAAAAAGAAATTGAAGCACTATGAAGTGAAATCAAATGCCCAAGGCAATATGACATGTGAGCAGTGGTGTTGTAATTGGACTCAGATGGCCTCAGTCCACAGCCTGTACTCTTTCTTTTCTTTAATTTTTAAAATTATCCTCAGCTGAGGATATGTTTATTGATGAGAGAGAGAGAGAGAGAGAGAGAGAGAGAGAGAGAGAGAGGGAGAGAAAGAGAAACATTGATCGGTTGTCTTTCTTATACACACTACTGGGGACAGAACCCCAACCTAGGTATGTGCCCTGACTGGGAATCAAACCCTTAACCTTTTGATGTATGGGATGATTCTCCAACCAACTAACCAACTGAGCCACCTGGCCAGGGCCACAGCCTGCACTCTTAATCAGTGCATACACTGTCATCTTTTATGCTATGGCGATGCTTACCATTCTCAGGTTCATCATCTTAACTGCCCAATTTTTGGCAAATTCATTAGGGCAAATATCAAGTCTTAGCCACTATTTTATGTGTACAATCACTAATGAAGTATCTGGCACATGTGTGGTTGGTGTTCAGTAAATAGATGTTGCATCCATGCATGAAGGAATAAATTAAGTCGCTTCTTCCTGGGCAATAATGAGGAGAATACAGTAGATGGTTAGGAATACCGGTATATCCCTTCAGGCCCTGGTGTTCTATGATTTTCTAACCTGAACTACTTCTTAGTGAAACTGGAACTAAGAATCTTCATTCAAATGTTGCCTATCCCCAGACTAGAAAGTGAAAGTTTCATAGGGTTGTACTGAGATCGAATCTTCCTCTCTTACAGTCAGGGACTTCCTGAGCTACTTTAGTGAAATAGATCATACACTCTGGGTCCTTGAGGGACACCCAGGTGACAGAGTCACACCTTTTCTAGCGATTGGTGGGGAGATAGAACACTCTTCAAGGCCCACAGGGCTTGGCAGTTCTGAGGGCAGACAGAAGTCAGGGTTGGGATGCCATTATTACTTTTTTTGGGTCTCTTAGTTCCTCAGGGGAAATCCACCCAGGACCTGCTCACCAAGTGAACCACAAGGAAGAGAAATGGGAAGCCAAAGTTTCTCTTATGAGGCAGCAAAATGAAGGCTGCTTTGCATGTCACAGTTCTTGAGAGTTGGCATGCAAATGCTGTGGAATGCTGAGTCGCCTAGCTCTGTTATCTAGTCTAATTTTACAGTTTTCTTTTAATTGGGGGAAGAAAATGGTGATATTAAATTGATTGCCAAGCAAAATTACTCAGTGCAACTCCCCCCCTTTGAGCTCTCACAAATGAGAGGCGTGGATCTCTGTCCCAGATTCCCTGCTCCATTTAAGTGTCATAGTCATCACATCCCAATCAATCTCTCTCTCTCTCTCTCTCTCTCTCTCTCTCTCTCTCTCTCTCTCTCTCTCTCTCTCTCAGAAATGCTCACATTTTCCCCTCTGCAATCTATTGCTACTTTACACTGAAGCTACTTACAGTAGCACTTACCTCTCTTCTAGCTATGTGTCAAACACACATCTATTTAACAGCTAACAGCTTGCTCAGGTCCTGGAATGTATGCCTCTGAGATGAGCCTTACTGCTCTGTGGCTTCCCCAGGACACTCCCAGACTTATCTGGCTACGCCTTCTCACGGATCTCTGTAAATATTGACCCTTTGTATCTGTTATTACAATAGTGATAGACAAGCAGTTGTGCATAGCCTGCCAAGATGACTCGTTCTCCCAGGGCTACCCAATTGTCATGCTCACATTAAACCTTGGATGACAGCCAATTTCCCCCAGATGAATGTGGGAGAATACCGAACCCTTGCTGACTGCCTTTCTGCTTGTTTGCCCCTCCTTTGTTCTTTGACAACAGCATCTAATGACCACACACTCTCTCCTCTGTTTCCATGGCTAGTAACCCTGAGGTCACTGTGACTCAGATTCTTCCTTTGAGATGAACATTAGTCAGACAGTTAAGAATTCATGTATACACAGTGTGGTACAGAGATATGTAGAAAATTGGAATGACGGTCACACACTGTCTTGGGTCTTTGTTTTCCCTTGTTGCTTCAGTCTGCCTCACTGTGTGGAAACACTGGAATTCCCGCTTCTTTCTAACCTTTAGTGGATTGGTGTATTATGGATTATTTGTAGTCTCCTTACACCATCTGAGCCCACAAATCTCCTCTCATTTACACGTCATGCAGAATTACAAAATTTTTTGTAACATGCAGATAGCCTCTTACTGCTTGGCCTCCCTCCCTCTTTCTTCCTTTCATTTATTTATTCATTAAACATTTATTGAATACTTATTATGAACCAGATATTGTTTGACTCCCTGGAGCTAGCTTGTTCAAAAAAAGAAATTAGATTCCTGGTGTGTAGTATATATTGGGAAGTCAGGGAAAGGAGGAACCAGTTTAAAAAACCAAACATAAACAGGATAATCATTAATCATGGTAAATTCTCTAACAGAAATTATAAAAGGTAACATAATCGAGAATGACTGGAGGCAGGTAGGAGCATCAGAGAAGACTCTGAGTTGAAACAATTGTGATAAGAAAAGGAGCTCATTGTGATAAGAAAAGGAGCTCACTACGCAAGGCTTTACGTTGAGAGCATTCCAGGGAAAGGGGGCAGCATATGCTGTGATGTGGGCAAAACCCGGCTTGACAAAAGGACAGAAATAATGCAATAAAAAATGATAAAGCCAAGTTTAAGAGCAAGAAGAAGGCACTACATCTGATCCATGTCACCAAAGTCAAACAAATGAATAACACCATTCCAAAGAGGACACTGATTATCTATTTTCTCTATTCATTTATTTCAATTATATATGGCAGAACTCACATTAACCCATTCAATATTGAACTAAAAATCTGTGAGACTGCAATCAGGTAACCCATTCAGTATATCTAGTTCTATTATGTTATTTCAGCCCTTCCTTCTCAACATTTTCATGAGAAGATATCTTAGCAGTCTACACAAGCATGAATGCCTGACCTAACAGAACACCAAACAAAGTTTGAGAATTAGGAGATAAAATATACCCATGTGCCTACCAAGAAGCACGTGCACAACTATTTGGAGCTGCACTATTCTGGACAGTCACACAACAAAATATTGTTCATTCTAAAGTAGATAAATTTTAGGATATCTATACAGTAGAATAAATTGAGATATATTTATACAATAAAACGAAAAATAACCAAAGTAATGCTACATATAAGAACATAAACAATATCACAAATGTAGAGTAGTGTGAAGTAAGGCAAACAGAAGCATACATACTATTATGATTCAGTTTATTTGAACTTAAAAGTGGATTAAAACACATCATTTCTGGATGCATGTGAATTTGGTAAAACTATAAGGAAAAGTAAATATAACCATGACCCTGAGAGGAAAGGCCGTGGGGAGGTGGGAAGGAAGCTGTTGGAAGTAGGCTGGACTGTTTAGTGATTCTGGAGAGCAGTTGATCATCAATTTCTTGACCTAAGTGGCATTACATGGGTGTTATTTTTGGGATCAATCTCTGACTTATATACCTTTTATGGCAGAGTCATCTATGTGGATGCTAAATTTCACAATAAAATATTGGTTAAAAATAGAGAATAACATAGTTCCTGGCATACACTAAATATTACATTTATTAAAGTAGATGGTATTATTAGTTTGGAAAAGACATTTCTTTTCATCTGTGAAAGGAAGGATTAAGTGAAATGTTGTCTAAGTGCCCTTATAGCTCAACGGGGCAAAAAGAAAAACTATTTTAAGAAACAATTTAACCTACCAAGTCTAGAGTCTACTACATGAAATACAGATTTATTTTTGTCCAAACTAAGATTTGAAAACAATAATTAATAAATAAGAAAATATTTGTTAATGCTAGGGCAGTGTAGGTCTCATGTTGCACAGCCACTGAATCTCCATCTTGCATTTCTTTATGTCTATATAATTAATGAATTCATTGCAATGGTTTGAATTATCCCTATTTTCCCTGGGAGTCTAACAATTGAATGGGATTTGGGCACTTTCTTTTTTTTTCCAATACCTTTTTTAAAAAATATATATTTTATTGATTTTTTACAGAGAGGACGGGAGAGGGATAGAGAGTTAGAAACATCGATGAGAGAGAAACATCGATCAGCTGCCTCCTGCACACCCCCCACTGGGGATGTGCCCACAACCAAGGTACATGCCCTTGACTGGAATCGAACCTGGGACCCTTCAGTCCGCAGGCCGACGCTCTATCCACTGAGCCAAACCGGTCAGGGTGAGCACTTTCTTGTCTTGGTTACTGTTGCATCCTGGGATCGGATCCGCTGTGTATGGCACACAGCAGGCAGTTATGAGTGTTTGTGTTTCTATTGCCTGACGGCATCCTAATACAGACATCACAGCACTTTAATAGGTTAAAGTAACATTAGCTGTTGAAACAGGTACTCCCAAATCCTCAGTGATGAGCAACAGTTTTCCTGGCAGGGTTTGGAGTCTCCCAGGTGGTCACCGGGGATGGAGGCTCTACCAAGTCATCTACTTGTGTGTCAGGTTGAACCGTTACTGACATCCAGTTGGCAGAGGGGAAAGAAAGGGGCACATGGGAGATCATACAGGAAGATTCTGTGGGACAAGCCTGGGAATGGCATTCCTCACTCTGCCCATAACATGGAAAGCCCTGGAAAGCAACATCTCATAGCTGGGAAGGGGGCTGGGCAGCGTAGTCTGGTTGGGGAGTTCCTTCTTGAAAACAAGACCTTCTGAAAGAGTGGTCCACAGCGACTCTGTGGTGGGCAGCTGGCTGAGCCAGCTACAAGATCATTCATTTATTCACCCAGCCTTGCACCCCTCCCCGCCCCACCCCGCCTCCTGACTCACTAGAATTTAAGCAGGTAAAGGAAGACAGATCAGATTGGTTTTACAAAGGATTTTATTTTCCTCCTTTCCAAGCCATCCTTTAGTGTGGCCAATGTTGGTAATTACTTCGTGTTTTAAAAAACTAGAGAGTGAGCAAACATGTAATTTATGTTTTGCTCAACTGTGAGGGCCTACATGTATGTGGAGAGAGATAGAAAGGGAGCCCTTACTCAGAGTTTTTGAGTGAGAGAATGTCTCAAATCATTCAACATTCATAATAGAGAACAGTCCTGCTGGGAGATTAATCTTCATTCTCACATAGTGCTGGGTGAAATTTGAAATTACAGCCTCGAATCCTTGATTCACATCAATGAAGAAATGTTTCCACGCACTCCCTTTCACATCAAAACCTTAGTTAAAACAAACAATAACCTTCCTATTGCAATAACCTTCCTTATTACTTTTTCAGACTATTCCTAAACTATAGTTTTTTTCTTATTAAAAGTCAGCTATCGACCTGTTGGCCATTCAAGACAGGAAATTTTGAAAAATGTAATGTCCTAATAGGCTCTTTGAAAGTGCTGAATGATCACCAAGAACTCGAAATTGTGGAAATTCTGTTTCCTTCTGTGATTCCAAATTAGAGCTCACAGAACCTTTGGCATAATTAACATATAAAATAGCATCACCGAACTGGGGTGACTTAAACATGAAAAACAGGTACAGGTAATGTGGTTTAGGACCAAATCACCGAAGTACTGAAGATTAAACAGAATTAATGACTATTATGCTGCAGTCTCCATAAATGAGCCAACAAATACGCAGCAAAATCCTGAACTGCAGCCTTGAAATAAAGAGCTTAATGTAATTCAGTGCTTATTGGTTGCCTAGAAACTAACTTGGAAGGAAATTGGGGAGGGAGGACTATAAAACATGAAGGGTTCATAGGTTTAATAAAGAAATTATTAACTCCGAACTGCTTGGCGATGTGATAGATATGTTCTCAGGGCTCTCCTCTCCCAAGAGTTCCTTAAACTACCAGCGAACCAGGTGAGAGGACAGGCGGAAGGGGCTGCTATGGGATAGCAGGCCCATAGTGAAGGCTCCGGCAATCATCTGTAGCAAACACCATCCTGTTCAAATCTGTAGTCACTGCAAACAGAGACCATCTCAACTTGTTGACAAGCTGCACCTGTTGGTAAAGCTTGCTTATTTCTTTCCCCCAATTATCTTCCTAGAAACATACAGCTCAGGACTTGATTATGACATAAGACCCTCTTCCATTCATTAGATCACAAAGGATGTTAACTTTTTTAAAAAATGATTTATCAATTTAAAAAGGACAGGTAAGGGGCTGGGGTGGGAAACAGAGGACAGTTGAATAGCTTTTATGTTAAGAGAACTGAATAGGCTGAAAAGTGGAGCACACATCTTCATTTGAAAACCTTTGAGAAGAGGAGAGACTGGTGTTTCAATTTTACTTGCAA
Source organism: Myotis lucifugus (assembly GCF_000147115.1). NCBI lineage: Eukaryota > Metazoa > Chordata > Mammalia > Chiroptera > Vespertilionidae > Myotis > Myotis lucifugus. The sequence continues at coordinate 17,641,576 of NW_005871056.1, forward strand.
ACCCCAATGTGTGAAGGAGTCATTGATATTGCTCCTGTCAGAGTCCCGCTGGTAGCTTAGCATCTTGTTTTTGTTCAGATATAGACACCGAGGAGGTGATGCCTGGGTGGCACTGCACACGAAGCAGCGTTTTTTTCATTTCCTCTAAAACCCTTAAATAAGCAGCCCTCTTGATTTGAGCATACACAGGAGATACTGTGCTTTAGCATCTTAGCTTGAAAGAGTTGCTTAGGGAGGACATATTTTATCCTAATTATTTTTGACAGGAATTAGGTCAGATTAATTAGTTTAAAATTCAGCTGAACAACAGCGTGTTTGCTAATTACTTCAGGGTGTATACATAATTCATTTACAATAGGGAAGAAAGGAAAATACTGGGGGGAATGCTACCCAGCCTGACCCCTTTGATGCATGATTCATGAAAAGAGGACCCTGGGTGACCTAAAAGGGGACGTGGGAAGCAGAGAGTAGCTGGAGCACTTTACTCAGTATGAGGGCAGATATTTTATATCAATATACATGATTATATACTTATATGCTTCTAAGTATGCATATTTAAATATTTTTTAAAATTTACAGATAGACTTAAAAACTAGTTTAGAATATAAATGTCAGAGTAACACAGAGTAAGAGAGGGAGTGATTAAGAATGTGGGTTTTAGAGAAAGGATTTCCCAGCTCAACCCCGTGCAAGCTTTGTGGCCCTGGACCATGTACAGGCCTCTCCAAGGTTCAGGTTGTTGCTATTGCTGTTAAACTAATAATAGCATTTCGTTGTGAGAATTAAATGAGATAACATATGTAAACAACAGCACCTGACACAGAGTAAGTATTTAATATTTGCTAAGTACTATCATTTCTGTAGTAGCATAGGAAATTAAATGGTTGCCATGCTGTCTACACACTTATAAGTTTGTCTCAAAATTACCTTTAGAATGAGTTTTAAGTTTGGGTTTTGATTGCACTAGGAAAGCACCTTTCAATGTAGGTTCAGCCCAGCTGGCATGACTCAGTGGTTGAGCATAAAGACCTATGAACCAGGAGGTCATGGTTGGATTCCCAGTCACGGCATATGCCTAGGCTGCAGGCTTGATCCCCAGTAGGGGGCGTGCAGGAGGCAGCAGGTCAATGGTTCTCTCTCATCATTGATGTTTCTATTTCTCTCTCCCTTCCTTCTGAAATAAATAAAAATACATATTTTTTAAAAAGTAGATTCACTTTTCTACAAGGGAAAGTTTTTTTAATGAGTTAAAGTACTTCAGTAGATTAAATATCCGTTGATACTAAGCAAAAGCCCACAGTGAGCAGGGCACTCGAGCAAATAGAAGAGTGTGTGTACTAGCTGTCCAGAGTCCTATTAAAGTCTAAGGCAGAATTTCATTTATCAGAGAAGCAAATACAATTTTCACAGAAACTCTCCTGATATGTATATGCGTGCTCCAAGATATTTACAAAATCGTATGAGACAATTTTATCCTCACATGGGTTTCTATTGGTATAAGAATTCTAGGGTAAATTGAGGACCTACATAAACTGATGACTGCTTTCGCTGGCATACCAAACTAGTTTTAGTCTCTGGCATTAAGAATCATCACTTTAATTTCTTTTCAAATTCTAGAATATATTTGCAGTTTAAGAAATTAGATGGAATAGAAAGCATTAAAATTGATGACATTGAAGGAAATAGTAGAAACATGTTTTGAAATGTAAACCCCAAGTGGAAAATACAATTTGTAACACCATCTGCACCAGTGGCATCTACTTTGTTACCTAACATGTATGTCACATGACTGTCACTACTTTAATTTATACATCTCCCTCCATAAATAACTGAACGCTGAAGGGCATCCATGTGATGAGGCATGTGATGCATTAGTCTGATGGTGGTGATCGCGTTTGTGTATGAACACTCTGACGGGCTGTCCACAGTGTTTCATTAACCATTCTTCTTTCTCAACAACCGATTTCCATGCTCTCTGCTTGGGGACAGCTTTCTTGTTAATGCTTTGTAACACTCCAATAAAATGAGCAACTTAACAATGGATCGAAGAATAAATTCTAAAAGGCATAGTCTGCAGCATTATTAAAAGATAAAAAGAGAAAGCCTATATAGTAAATAAATCTACATGGACAAACTGTGGAAAGTAACCTTTGACTATTCCAGGGCAGAATTCACCTATTAAAGTAAGAAAGGACCCAGAACGGTTCCTTGCTCCTTCCGCCATGTGAGGACACAGCAATGAGATGACCGTCTATGAACCAAGAAAGAGGTTCTCACTAGACACCGAATCTGCCAGTACCTTGACCACAGACTTCCCAGCCTCCAGAACTGTGAGAAATACATTTCTATTGCTCATTTAAATAAAAAAAAAGTAGGAAAGGAAATAAGTGTGTGCTGGGGTAGGGTGGAAGGAAGAATGCAACTATATTGAATTGCCCAATAGCTGATTGTAAGTCATCAGACATAGGCCATTCCTGCTCGATTCTTCTCTTGGCCAGAGCAATAAAAACTCGTGTGATCCTGAATCTGCACCACATCTCGTGAGATTTTCTAGTCTTTGTACTTCTCAATATCAACCAGCTGTAACTGATATTATCGTTCCCACCGGCAGTGCACAGCAGGTAGTTAAAAGATGTAGGGTCAGGGTAAGAAAGACACAGATGAAAATCTTTCTTCCGACAGACAGCTGAGATCTGTGCCCACCTCATAAAACTGTTTCAGCATTAACTTTTACCTAAGAAAGAGTTTAACAAATCTCCTGAAATATTGTTGCTCTAAAATAAGGAAAACATTATTCTGGTATTCTATAAAAACAATGTAGTTCTAAATTTAAAGAGGTTTCAATTTGAAATAGAGAACATTAACATAGAATATGAGCAAATTAGAAAAAAAAACTAAACAGACAAATTTACTGGATAAAGTTGCATTGTAGTCTTTGACTATATTCTTGAACATTTTTGTTATTCTAAAATATGAATGCCTGCCGTTTTCTTGAATGCCACTTTTGGGTTGAGCTGTGCTAAGTGCTTTACGTATGCATTCTCATTTAATCATCACAACATCCCTCTCAGGTAGGTGTTATTATAATCTTCGTTGTAAGATGAAAAATGGAGTTCAGCAGCATTTCCAAAGTCCCTCAGCTAGTGATACTTCAGCTATGACAGCAGATATTCAAATCTCAAGTAGATAGCAGGATAGAGGGACTTCCATCCTCCTGTCCCACCAGACCCCGAATTTTGGGGGCATACTTAAACCAGCTGTCTACTGCTATGTATTGGCGAGAAAGGTTGAAGGTGGAGAAGCAGAGTATGTGATGGATAGGGTAGAAAAAACTCTTTTCCCAAGTCTGGCCCATGTATCTAGACCACCACTAGGGGGCAGGATGACACTCAGACTTGTTTCAATAGTTTTTGGCATAACCCTAATGCACAAAACACAAGGTAGCACCTTACTCTGCTCCCCACTCCCCAAAGGAAGCACAGCTCTTTTTCCTTCTGGGCTAACTAAATGAATGCAGTTATAAGTAAGTGAAACCGAGGTATGAGCTTTAGTGGGGCTGGGGTGGGAGAGTGGGAATGGAAAACAGTGCAGCCACTTTGGGAAAGCGTTTGATAGTTTCTTAGAAAGTTCAACACTAATTTAATATACAATCCCGAAATCCCGCTCCTAGAAAAGTATCTTAGAGAAATGAAAACATACTTTTACATAGGGATTTGCAGGTGAGTGCTCGTATCAGTACCATTCATGATAGTCAAAAAGTGGAAATGAACCAGATACCCATCAACTTATGAACTGATACACAATAGGTGGTATAGTCAGAAAGAGAACACAATTCAGCAATAAAAAATAAAAGACTAACAGTATGCTACAACATGGATGAACCTCATCAATAAAATACGAAGTCAAACAAGCTGGACACAAAAGACTACATATTATACAACTTATATAGAATGTGTAGAATATACAAAATTATAAAGACAAGGGAGTACATGAGTGTTTCCCCGAGGCTGGGCAAGGGACTGGAGATGAACTGTAAATGGGCATGAGGAATATCTTTGGGACAATGGAGTTATTTAATATTGGAATGTGGTGAAGGTTATACAACTTTTCAATTTTATTAAAAGCCATTGAAATGTTCACTTTAAATTGATGAATTTTATAATATTTAAGTTATACTCTAATAAAACCATTTTTAAAAAGACCTTTGAAAAAGTTAGGGCTAGATGTCAGGTGTGAGAGAAGACTCAAGTGGTTTGCTTCCTAAAACATTCACACTCCCCTCCACATTCAGCTGCAGCAACCTCCTTCCCTTCTGAGCCCAACTTCTTTTGGAAGATTTTGTCTCTGCTTCGTCTCTTCATCCTCATCTCATATTCAACCCTCAACCCACTGCAATATGGCTTCAGCCCACATTATTCCACTAAAACTGTTCTTGCCAACTTTGCTATGACCTCCTTTTTGTTACATCTAGTGGGTGTATTTCAGCCTTCATATTTATCTCAACATTTTGGACCCTGCGGACGGATCATTCCTTCTCTTACGCCCACTCTCCTGCCATAGAATTTGTGACACTTTATTCTCCTGGGTTTCCTTCGATACCTCTGGTTACTTCTTCAGCCCTCGTTCTGGGTTTCTCTTTCTCTGCCCATCTGTCATGTGCTGAAACGACTCAGGCTTCTATGCAAGATCCTCTTCCCCCTTTTACTTCAAAAATGAAATCAGAGAATCATCTAACGAAAAGTAATGGGATGGGAATCTACCTGTCAAAAATGTAGATTTGTGAGCTACATCTTACACCTACTCAATAAGACACTCTGGAGTTGGTACCCAGGATTCTGAATTTTATCAGGTCTCTTGGGTAATTCATCTGATGTTTCCTGTGACTGAAGGATTCTTATCCATCTCTCTGCTTCTCTGACATTCACTAATGTATTAGGTACTAGGTATTGCCTTCCACATCACTTTCCCTGGAAACTTTCTCTGACACCCCCCCCCCCCACACACACACACACACGTGCACACACAAGTTCAAATAAGATAATTCTGCAACGTGTGACTATAATACGCCACACTGACCCCATCATAACACGTATTATACTGCATTTTAAGTGTCAGTTTACCTAACTTTTCCTCCACTAGGCTTAATGGAGGATGGAACCACGTGACCAGAGCTTGGAATGTACCGACATATACCTATTGAGTGATTCAACAGGTGAATGGCTTTTTAAAAATAAGCTACATTCTTTTTAAAAAAGTGTTAAAATCTTTTATTTTTAGCTTCCATATAATTAGAATTAAAATCAGGGCTGGAAAATCATGTTCTTCATTTTTGGATGAAACTATGGATGTTATTTTTAATAATATTTGAAGGTTTAAGGTTGGATAAGTAGCCTGGCTGGTGTGGCTCAGACATTGAGTGTCGACCTATGAACCAGGAGGTTACAGTTCAATTCCCAGTCAGGGAACATCCCCAATGTGGGGTATGCAGGAGGCAGCAGATCAATGATTCTCTCTCATCATTGATGTTTCTATCTCTCTGAAATAAAAAAAAATATTTCAAAAAGAGAATGGATAAGTATAAATTTATTAATATTTTAGGGAAACGTAGTACATAAAGAGTGTTCACAATTTTAGTCACCTCAGTATGAAGCATAATAAATTATATAGAAAATGTTTTCACATATTTGGCTATAAGAATACCACTTTAAATTTTAAGCTATTTAATGGTATCACAAATTGAATAAACTCTTACTTAAAAAGACATGAAAAAAGTGTTATTCAAGGTCTTTTATCCCTGTCAATTCACCTTCTCTGAATAAATGGCATTTAAAAAGCTATAATGGATATTTCCTTATTTTAAAACACAATTTCCTGCTCTAAAGTGAATGCTTTTTCCCTGCTCTGTAGATTTTGGGGTGATCTCTTCACTGACAGATTCGTTTATTTTTACACGTGTGCTTTAAAAAGCAGAACCAGACCCCTTCGGAACTTTGTATTTGGAATCCAGAAAGCACATTCTCCTACGAAGTTACATTGGTCTCTTCAACTTGGAAGCTTGGACTGGATACTCATAAAACCAAATATTCAAAGCCCAGTAGCTTATCTCATGCCTCTTCCCTCAGTAGCCATCCTGGTGGCAAGTTCTGCTCTGGACCAAGGTGTGGGATGCATAGTAACCAGGAGTAAATCCAGTTCAAGCACCACTTACACATTATTTAGCCATGTGATTTAGGGCAAAATGTTCTCTAAGCCTCAATGTCCTACTGAGTGGGAGCCATAATACCTCCTTCACAGGGTTATTGTGAAGATTAAATGACAGGAGGCACCTGTGGCATTTAATCAGCGCTGGCACATACAGTGCTCAGTTAACCGACAATTACACAGAAGTGTCTAAACTCTGGGCTCCCACTGTCTGATGTGAAACCGGCAAAGGACCTTGCGAAGTTACAGGAATTCACATGGCCCAAGAGACTACCTGGCCCTGGAAAATGAGGTACCAAACTGAAAACTGCAGGTGCCCACACACAATTCTTCTTCTCAGACATCATCAGCTTGGGCTGGCTGGAGACTCTGCCAAGAAAAATGACCACAAGTTTCTCCCTGTCTGTTCATCCTGAAGGTGTCAGTGAAAACGTAGCCTGCCCAGGCTAGTTACCTGCTCAGACTAGTTACCTGCCCAAAGGCCGAGATGGGACACCCTGAAGGAAAATCTCCTTCTCACCCCTTCCGCCTCACAACTGTGATGTGGATGTTTATTTGAAGAATTCTCTGAACATCCTGTTCCTCCGGGGATGTTACAGCTGACCAGATTCTTCAAAGCAGCCTGGACTTCACAGGCAGCGTAGATGAAGCCCCCAATCAGACACGCCTGTACAGCCATGGAGTAGCACGAAAGGACTCCTATGCCCCAAGACTCCCAGAATAAGGACTCCGGACTGGATCAAAGGCAGCTTTTTGGTGGGAATTGCAAATAGGAGACTGTTAGGTTGTTGCTGCTCCAGGAGCAATGAAAAACCACATATAAAAACAAATACTCCCATTACAATAAAAGAACCTAAAATAGCTGATTTGTGAATTATCTAAGAATGTGAGATATGACTCAATTTTCTAGCATACTCCCTGGTCATACCCTGCTCTTGTTAGCACCAAACAACCCCCAAATGATAGGGGCAGAAATAGAGTATTGGGGACCAGCTATAATTGTAAGAAATATTAATCATGCTCTGTTAACCGTGATTGTTTTATTCTGATTAACGAAGGGACATTCTGACGGGAACTGGGAGCTCACCTGGAATGCAGCCCATCCTCCCCATCTGGAGCTGCCTATTACCCTGGCAAGATTAACAACCTTGTTGCAGAAATCAGAGCTGCCAGCCCTTTGTATATCACTAGCCCTTTGAAGACCCCCCAGCCTTTGCATACCCACAGGCCTTTGCAAATCTCCAGATCTGTAAACTGACCACTTGGCATAACTTTTTGCCTACTTCCCTATGCAATCTTTGTCCTTCTACCCAATATAAGCGGCTGGCTTATGGTGGGTGCAGAGCAGATTTTTGTGGATGACCTGCAGCTCTCCCATACTGCCAGCAGTGTTGGAATAAACACTCATATATGATTTAATCCTGTCTCTGCTTAATTGGCTCAAGTAGTGACAGGACACATTGATTGTACGGTTACACAATGACAAGACATCGAACTGCCTGGAAGAAAGTGCCATGATGTTAAACAGTAGGGCAGAATCCCACCAAGTAATACTGAATGTTTTTTATCAAGCAAACAGAAACAGAAAAGAAAATATGAAATAGTGGTAGTTTCTTTTCACAAAAGCTGAGTAAAAATTGTTAACATTCAGGGTAGAAAAGTTTCTTGAGTTGGGAAATCATACCCTGAGCTGAGGGTTTGGGACATTTGTTAACAAACCTATTAACTTTTATATAGATTCACATTAAACATCACAAGTAGTTTATTCCCTTACCATCTGGGCCAGTACGCCAAATTCTGCCCTGAATTTTTCATCTCTATATTCCCTCCGGCTGTTTTTACTGATCTGTATGCCCTTGCTCATCGAAGAGGAGCTTTATTTTCCTCTTCCTAATTTTCAGGAGACATCCTTGCAACCTTTCAGTGAGAGATGTTCAGCCTAAACACAACAACAACAATATAAAAGCACACTGTTCTCTATACAACAAGGATAGAGCTGCACGGATGATAGAGCGTGGCCCTGTCTTTAGCAGCTTGTATATGAGTGGGAGTGGTGAAGTCCCATAGACTGAGAAACCAAATAATAAGTTGATTCAGAGAGGGAAACAGCACTGCAAAGATGACAAAACAGGGCATTGAATACAACTGGGGTGTCTTGGAGATACTGCACTACCAGTAGGATAATTAGGAAAAGCCTTTCTTAGGTAACCTTTGTTCTCTGTCCTGAATGATTGGAGGCAGGAGGTATGCACAAGTTCTCAGAAAGGTGACCTGTGGGCAGAGCAGAGGTCCCCTAGAACACCTAGGGTGGGAGCGAGTCTGCTACGCGCAGTGGTCGGAGAGATCTACGTGCAGTGGTCGGAGGAGAATGACATGAAAGAGGGAGTCAGACAGGAGCCAGATCACATAGGACCTTCTTCATGATTTAGATGTTATTATAATTGCTCTGATCAGTCATTTGGAAGGCTTTAAGCATGGAAGTAACACTATAGAAGTTGTTCTCTAAAACACATCACTCTGTGGGCTAGGTATGTCTAGAATCTGGGCCTTTAAATTGTTACCTTCTCAGACTTTCTCTCATCTCTCTTGTCATTCTATTCATAACTCCTAACACTACGAAGTTATTTTTTTACTCTGTTTTTCTCTCCGTGAAAACTTTAAGCAATCTGAGTTTAAGATTCATTGTGTTTTAGCAATGATTCTGTTACATTTTCTGAATATAAGTTAAAGACATGATTTTAAAATATCAGAATAGGATGGACTTTAAAGAACATACGTCATCCTACCATGCCGTGAAAATCATTATTAAGAGAATTTTGGAGCATGTAGTTCAGGTGTTTATTCCATACCTACATAATTAAACGTTTTCTTCTTATATAACTGAAATCATTCCATAATCTTTGTTTTAACCTACTTTTTTGATTTACCAAAATATTTGGACTTTTAAAATTAATATATGTGAATCCTTTTATGGTATTAATTGTTATAAAACATTAATTTGAAGGGTTCCAGCACAATTTACTTAACTTTACTTAACTAATTCCCTTAGATGGACTTATGTGGTCACCAACTGCTCCCTTTAAGCACCATACAATAATCATGTTTGTACATTGATCTCTTTAAAATGCCCAATTCCTCAAGAGAGATGTTGAAAGGCTGGTCAAGGGTCACACTCATTGAAATTGGTGATACATCCTGCCATATTATCACCTAGAAAGCTAGTTCCAATTGACATCTGCATCAACACTATCAACCTCAGAGAGAAATGCCTGTGAAGGCAGAAGACTGAGAATGTAATGAAGGAAGGAGAACAGTGATGAACACCAGCCTGGGAAATGAAAGGGACAGCGATTACTTAGGTCGGGCTCATACCCAGCTAGGAACCAAATACTTAGAAATCTCGCTCTTACTTCTCTGCTTTTTTTTGGGGGGGGGGCACATTTAATTAAAAATCTTAATTTAAACATACATGAAAGACATCATTTTACTTTATATATTGTTGCATAGGTACATAGACATGTACACATATCCTATTTTACTCACCTATAAATCAACATTTTTTGTTAGTATTAAAATAACATTAATTGCCCTAACCGGTTTGGCTCAGTGGATAGAGCGTCGGCCTGCGGACTGGAGGGTCCCAGGTTCGATTCCGGTCAAGGGCATGTACCTTGGTTGTGGGCTCATACCCAGTAGGGGCTGTGCAGGAGGCAGCTGATCGATGTTTCTCTCTCATCGATGTTTCTAACTCTCTATCCCTCTCCCTTCTTCTCTGTAAAAAATCAATAAAATATATTTAAAAAAATAACATTAATCATTTACACAGGTCCAAAACTCAATCTCATTGTTTAACATGCGTCTTTTGGATTATAACATAGACTGTCTATACTGTAGAGACTTTAAATATATAACGATATTTTCCATTCTTTCTTATTGCAAATTGTTAAATGATCATTTTTTTGCTTTTGCACATTTTTTGTTGTATTGCCTTAAATATTCTTTTTTTAAAATATATCTTTATTGATTTCAGAGAGGAAGGAAGAGGGAGAGAGAGATAGAAACATCCATGATGAGAGAGAATCATGGTGGATCGGCTGCCTCCTGCAAGTCGCCCACTGGGGATCAAACCCACAACCCGGGCATGTGCCCTGACCGGAATCAAACCTGGGACCCTTCAGTTCGCAGGCCGACGCTCTATCTGCTGAGCCAAACCGGCTAGGACCTTAAATATTCTTAATAATTTATAAGAGTTCTTTATATATATTATATATATATACCCCTTAGTCATTACATATTGCCATAGTGATCACAACCAAGATTATTTTCAACAAAACCTCAAGGCAGAATTTAATTATATTCTACCTTCTGCCCTCTGTATTTATTATAGATATTCCTGTATGGTCTAAACTATTTGGGTTTTATCATTCTTGACCAAATACTAAAATTAGGTAGAGCATCCCAATACTGGGGTCAAAGTTGTGGGGGCTACTCATGGTTTTTTAAAGCTTCAGAGCAAAGTCCTAATCTTAGGCAAGCACCATGCCAAGGTCCACCTTGGGTTCCTGAAAAAGGTGATATGACTCAGGATAAGGAAGCCCACACGTAGAAAGAACTCACTGCATAAGTCTTCTTCCCAGTAGGCCACTTTCATCTTCGCATACAAAAGATGACTCACTATTGCTGAAGACCAATGGGGGAAATATTTTAAGGCTATAGGTTGCCAAAATTCAGAGACTAAACTCTGATAAACTAAAATTATTAGAGGTTGTCAAAAGCATGTTATTTCCATGGTTACAGAAGTCTTCATGAATAGCAAAGCTAATCATCTTAAATAATTAACAGACAAAATTATAAAGTTTTCAACTTAACAGAACTCTGACCTTTGGAAAAAAAGGCCCTCCCCCAAATATATATGTATTTTAAGAAACCCTAATAATGAGAATTAGTTCTGTCATTTTCTAAAAGTTTATATATAAACTTCATATATTAGCAAATCTGAATACATCTGCTATTAAAAGCACAAGTGTGCCCCCTTCTGAATAAATGAAATAGTGAGTCCTATATTTGCTCTTAAATTGACAACCTCCCTCCTTTTTGGACCAGACTGAATAAATGAAGATGGACAAATACCAGCAACAAGTTTTAAGAGCACTCTTTTCTAGAAACATTTATGATTGGAGACATTTTTAAAAAACACATTCTGATGATATCTGATTTGTCTTTTTATATGTGTTTGTCTTTTTCCACAGCTGGAATTTTTTAAAATAAAGCATCCAAGGGGAAAAATTGATCTCGTTCTGGACAGAGAATCATTTGCCAGGCTGCTTTATAACTCGGAGTAGAGTGGGAAGAGTTGGGCAGATGGTTGGCAACTGTCAGAAACTGAAAGAGTGATAAAGATGTCAGGAAGAAGTGAATTGACATTCCACTGAGACAATTTAACTTCGTTTTGAAAGACAGTGGCTACATAAGCTAAGTATTTGTGTTGACTTCATTCTACTCGGCTTTCTCAGCTTTCCAGCTGAGGACAAAAAGGCTCTGAATAATTAATCGGATTTTGGAAAATCATTTAATAATTAAACCCTACTTTCCCTCAATTCAGTGTTCTATTAGTTACTACAATAAAACACAGTAATCCAAATTAATTATTCTGGTAATATATGGAGGATTCCATCTTTAAATCAATTCATTTCAATCTAGGCCCTCACTTTGTTTCTCCTATAAATTTAGAACCAACAACTTTTGACCAAAATATTGTACCATGTTTGATTTGACTACATTGGGCAATGTGCAAATGGGCTATTATAAAATGCTAAGGAAATGAAATGTTGATTATGACAATGACAACAGCAATAGTTATGGTAATGGAAATAATAGTGAAATAAAATATTATGATAAAATTTTAACGCTATTGGATGTTGACAGTTAAATGATACCTTAAATCATAGTTAAATTAAAATTTAAATCACTTGAACAAATGAATGGATACACTTAAAACTAAGTTTTCTAGCTCATAGTCAGAAAATATGGTCCTTTGTTATATATCCATTATCATAGAGGCAAAAACAGTTTGTCTTCTTTCAGATACAAAGGCAGGCTGATTAAGCCTATAACCACTGTGGCAAGTTTAGTGGAATGGGTAAATATATCAGTTAGCTTCCCTAGCAAATCATATCATGTCAATAAATTTAAAAACAAAGACATATACTGGTGAAATTTATATAAACATATAGGATTTTCTTTCTTTAGCAACTCCATCATTTCTTGGTCATTTGACTAAGGTTGAAATTTGCCTTTTCACATAGTATGTAAAAATCTATATCCTCTATATAAATAGATTCTTATTTTCCATTTCCCCCCACTGCATTTGCAGAAAAAGATCAGCTGATGCTATCAAAATTTTGGATGAAAGAAATACAGCTCCTTGAATGTAATTAGCCTATCATCAACTTAAATTCTCTCAACACTATTCTTTCATGAAACTAAAAAGGTTCTACACAGAATATAGTGTACAGTAGAATCTTCCCAACAATGTCCTTATTACTGAATGAAGTCTTAGAACATTGCATTTAACACTTACAGAATGTTGCATCTTTACATTGTTGTGCTCAATGGATGAAACTGACTGATAAAAGCACATTTGTACATGTCAGTCGCCATATGGCTTACACTTTTGCTAATGATCAATTCCAATATTAAATCAATCATTGGACAGACTGTGGAATGTTTACACTAACTCCAGTATTTTCTCCTGAAGTCACATCTCTAACTTATGCCAACATTTATGTACATTTAATCCATGCTCATTCCTTTCCACTTCACGATTCAAACTCATCAACTGGATTTAGAGTGGCAGTCTATTAACTGGATAATATATTCATTTTCAAAGAATCCTTATTGAATCAACATATGTAAAAAGCTCTTGGACTGAATTAATAGGCATTGTATATCTATTGCCAAAAATATGTTCTCAACTAAAACATACGCTATGTCATCAACTCAGTCATTGCTGATTATTCATAAGTTCAATTAACCATTTTTGTAGAGTAAATAACCTCAATAGTTCTTATTTAGAGAAACTTGAAAACATTCAGACTAGTAATTACATTGAATTATAGCTTAATTTAATTTGTAAAAGACCTCCAGTGGTTGTTTATTTCTTCTCCACTAAGTGATATGTTTAATACAGAAAGGAGCTATACATACTCATGAATGAATATGCACAACAAAGAATTAATATTGAAGATAAATGTATTTTATTCCACTTTTTTTAAATTGTAGAAATTAAGTCCAATACTTCCACTGTCATTTATTCCAATCTCCACTCCATACATACACCACCTCTTTCCTTGACCTTTTAAACAACACCACATGCTCTTCATCTGAGAATTATTTATATATGAACACTCCCTCCAATATTATTATATTTTGTCAGGAGGGTTTATCTGTGTGTCCATCTAATGTGTTTATCAGTGTGTCATCATATTCTCTTTCTTAGATAATAGCAAATCACTTCTTTGCAAATTTGGTCAGTGCAGATCTCTCTCTATCCTGTGGTCGCTGCTTAACTGATAGGCCTGAGACATACACCTGAGTAATATTCCAATCCCTTTGACTACATAGATTGGTTCAAGGATGCACACCAATTAAGACCAGTTCAACCTCATCAGGGAACTGAAAATTAAAACAACAATGAAATACTACTACACAGTTTTTGGAATGGCTAAAATCTGAAACACTGAAACAATAGGTACTGGCCAGGATGTGGATAAGCAGGAACTCACATTTATTGCTGCTGGGGATGCAAAATGGTATTAGAAAACAGTCTAACATTTTCCTACAAAGCTAAACACAGTATTACAATATGATCTGGCAATTATGCTCTATTTTATTTGTCCAAATGATTTGAAAACACATGTCCACACAGAACCTACACACACACGTTTATAGTAACTTTATTTAGAACTGCCAAAAACTAGGAAGCAATCAAGGTGCCCTTCAATAGGTGAATGAATAAATAAACTATGGAATATCCATACAATAAAATGAAATGGGCTTTCAAGCCACAAAAAGACATGTGGAACCTTAAATACATATTGCTAAAGGAAAGAAACCAGTCTCAAAAGGCTAAATACTCTGATTCCAACTATATGACATTCTGTAAAAAGCAAAACTATCACTGGTTGTCAGAAGTTCTGCAGGAGGGAGGGAAGGATAAATAGGTATAGAGGATTTTTAGGGGAGTGAAACTATTTCTTATGATACCATAATGGCAGGTACATGACATTGTGCATTTGTCAAAACCTATGTAACTGGACAACACAAAGTGTGAACCCTAATGTAAACTATGGACTTCAGTTAATAATAATATATCAATGCTGGTTTATCCATTGTTGTAAATGTGCCACATTAATGAGAGATACTAACAGGGAACTGTGTGTGTGTGTGTGTGTGTGT
>NW_005871056.1:17656333-17698234 GCF_000147115.1 Myotis lucifugus
CCCGCCGGGGGGGGGGGGCGCGGGGGGGGAGAGGAGAGTATATGAGAGCTCTGTACTTTCTGGTCAGTTTATCTGTAAACCCAAAACTACTCTAAAATGAAAGTTTATTAATTAAAAACAACTGGTCCAATTCCAAATATTGTGTTAGAATAACTAGGATAGAAAACACCTTGAAGACCATGGGAAGGGGCTACCACATGAAGAATGCCGGCCCATAAATAAAGCCAATGTCAGTAAAGTGAGGTGAATGATGGGAAAAGAGAAAGAACTGGAGACGGAATCTTGCCTCTTCTCAGCTTCCTGGGGGCCGCTGTGCTTGAACCCTGTGCTACAGGTATGTCTCCCCCAGAACACCTTTAGGGGAGACTGATTTGGGTTTTCTGCCACTCGCTCAAAGACTCCTGAATACTACAGTTCTACAGGCTCAGATCAATACCACAATGCTAGTTTTTAGGCTGAGTTAGAATCAGAGAGAATTTTTAGAGTGCAGAGGGAACATTTTCAGATAACATAATAATAGGCCTCCAGAAATTGGGTTAAAGACAATGAAATGGATTTTGTCTAAGCAGCGTTTTTTACACTGGATATGGCAGAGACCTAGATGGTCAATGCATCCCCTCAGTGGCTACAAAGGCAACAGGTGGATATAGGCAATGAGAAGACCGTGCTCCCAAATGCAGCAGCAGCAGTGCTTCCTCTTTATTTACTGGGCATCTCGGTAAGCACTTCTTTGAACAAAGGATTGTTCAGGCAAGACAAAGTTTGAAAACATCTAAATTTAGAACATGAGTAGACACACTGGCTGGATCCGAACAACCTGCCAACTTTCTCTGCAGAGATAATTAGCCTCCCCGGGCATTGGGGAGCTTGGCGTCTTGAAGATCCATTTGATATCATAATGCAGTAAATGAAGGGAGAAAAGGCATCTACACAAAGGTGTTAATGAGAGCCAGGACCGAATGACACTGATCTCACTGAATCCCTTGTTGGCCAGGACTCTGACTTAGGAAAAATCTCCCAAGATGGTCTTTCCAAATTGCTGTTTCCTTCCAGCATCTTTCCTCCCATGATACTTTCTTGCATAAACAAATGGATAAGTGCAGCCCCTAGTTTGTTCAAACCACTGACTCTGCAGCTGTCACACGAACACCAGTAGTTCATGCTACATGTTACCACTATTACAGGGGGCTCTTCCAGTCTCAGTGCCAAACCAGTCAAATGACCTGCAAGCAACCTAATGCCCAGTCATCCTGGATCGCCTCAAAATCCCAGATTATCATTTTTCAATCTACCTTCAAGTCATCATTTCTTACCCCAAATTTTCTCCAGGCAACTTCTAAAATGTTTAATTTAATTTGTTCTTCCTTTTTTTTAAAAAAAATAAATAATCCTCATCCAAGGACATGCTTAGGAAGAGGATGGAAGAGAGAGAAAAGCAAGGATGGGTCATCTTCAAGTATGTACCCCACCAGCGATCAAACCTGCAACCCAGGTATATGCCCTGACCAGGAATTGAACCCTCGGTGCACAGGACGATGCTCAACCCACTGAGTCATTCTGGCTAATTTAATTTTTAATATTAATGTTCATTCTTACTGGATAAAACTCTTGCTTTCTGACAATCTTTTTGGTGTCAGTTAAAAGACTTGTACTAAACTGTAAGAATCTATAATAATAAAAGGTAATATGCTAATTAGACTGGACATCCTTCTGGACATCATTCCAGATGTCCTTTCGGAGGAAGCTGGCAGCTGGAGGGAAGCCCGGGTCCTGGGTGCCAGAGGGAAGCCGGTGCCAGCAGCCGGGGGAAGGAAGGCATACTGTTGCACGAATTTCGTGCATCAGGCCTCTAGTATAATAATAAACATAATCATTATTATAATAATAACAACTTACTGTTGTGCCACATTTTACTTCCTAAAGACTTTGAAATGTATAATCCCATTTTAGGACCTTCTAATTTCTAAATGAAACGGCTGACTTTTCTAAGGTGTCCTGAGGAATCCTCCTTCAGGTAACTGTCTCTTTAACAGGTAGGATTGGCAATTCTGCCAACTGGGATTCCTGCTGCGAACGTGGTTCCCCATATTGTTGTGTAGGAAGCAATCGTGACACCAGCTTCTGAGCTAAGCATGGAAATAGCAGATCTCACACCCACCTACTCTCCACAAATCATCATGGACAGTTTTCCTCTTTCCTATTTGTAAAAGTAAAAAAAAAGGGAGAGCAGATGATTTTTGTTACTTGAGGGGGTAAAGATATAAATTCTCTAGCTATTTCTTGCACATCACAGCCATGGAAAAGGTTTCAAGAAAGAGTTGAAGCAGAAGTGAATAGTTCTGGACTCAGATCTTGCCTCCACTGCTCTCTCAAGAGGGGCACATAATAAGAGTGTTTTTCTTTTTAACTCAAAGTTCTGGCAAGTGTTTCTGATAACGAGGATTAATTAATTGCTGAGAAACTTTTTAGTCATAAGATACGTGGAAAGCAATTCGATTTATGTCAATAATATAATTATGTCAATAATATTAAAGATGAAAAAGTAGCAAATCTCTCTTATTTTTAATTAGCTGCATTTAAAGGACAATGTAGTTTTTATAGAAGCATGTATACTTTGATAAATGTACGTTCTTTAAATAATAGTTTTTGACACATTGAACTTTATGAGAACTTTGCTATGGGATTCCTTTCTCACTAAGCAATTTTGTGCAATTTTGAACATGTTTACTCACCATTATGCCTAAGAGGTAATCCACATTGTAGCTCTGTTTTCACCTGTTAGGTTTAGCTTTTAAAATAGCCATTTGCAAGTTTAAATAAGGTCTTGTGCAAGCCTCCAAAAAATTGCTGTGCCAAGTGTTGGATTTAAATGCTACACACATAAGTTTCATGCTCACATATATGAGTTCAAACACATTGTCCTATACAACTGAACACTAGGACTTTAACTCTTAGATGGAAGCAATAACATGTTATATTTATAAGGGAAAACATAGACATAGAGTCAGAAGCTCCTGAGATGCAAGACTGTCATCTATGTGAGAGATGTGGTCCAGATGATGTCAAATAAATCCAGGCTAATTGTGAGGCCGCTAGAGGGGTACTTACCCGCTAACCTAGCTCCACTATGTGGAGGGTGCAGTCAGTTCCCGGGGATCCTGACTCACCAGTTTTTGAAAGATAAGATTCTTCTTTTCATTTGGGGACATTTTCCCTATTCAAAGTTTACACATAATGTAAGAGTATTTTGATCTTCTTAAGAAGCTCAGGTTTTGTATTTGCATTTTATAAATTGTTCAATTTATAAACACTGTGACTGTATCGTAAGAGAGATGGAGGTGCTCAGCACATGGAAGATTCCCTCACATGGTGAATCTGACTTTTTGCTGTAACCATTGTCACTTATGTTCTGGGACACTGACATCCTTGAGGGAGAAGGAGAAGTTTATTCTAGAATAAGTGATATTTATTGCCTTGCCCCTGCTAACTTATATGACATTTATCCTTTTGGCATTAGGTTAAGGATGTGTGCCCCAAACAGAGCAGATACTTAATTTTTATTCCTAACAGACGGTCCAGAAGAGCACCCCATCTACAAGAGAAGCTCTACGTACTTCACATTTCACACACTTATTTCAAAGAATGGCTTTAGTTCTGTGCATTCAGAATGCACCTAAATATATATGAGTAGTGGTGGAACCCTATGATATTTTCCTTTGATAATGAAGTCCCTGAGGAAGGACTTCAGAGATTACATAATGTAGTCTATTCAAGTTTACAATTAAAGTTCCTCAAACCCAGAGTAAGCTTAATTGTCCTCCAAAGTTCCTAATCCTGTAGGCTGCAGCCCAGTCTACCGAGGCCTTCACTCCACATGGTCACTGTGGTGTGTGTCATTCTGCCTCGTTGTTTATTAACTGAAGGTCACACTGTATGAAGTTCAACGAGAGATGCAATTGAAAAGGACAAACTCATGTGTAGTTCTTTTGGTCAAGATCTTCTGATCTAGAGCCAGCTCACCTGGGCTTGTAACCCACCTCTGTCAATTACTAGCTGAACAAGTTACTTAGCCTAAGTACACATCTGTTTTCTGAATGTGTAAAATGGTGAATTTAGAGACAACCTCTTAGGGTGTGTGGTGTGAGGACTCAGTAAACATGAAATGCTTAGTATAGAGAGCGCTTGATAAATGTTAGCCATTGTGATTAGTGTTGTCATTGTCAATCCCATCTATTTCTAAATAAGCAGTCTGTAGAACTTCCTTAAGAACATTTTCTTCCCTTTGTGCAATTTGCCAGTCTTCATCTCTTTCCCTTTCTTCTCCAGAATGAAAAAAATAATGATAGTCTGAAAAAATATTATACGTCTAAATTGCATGGGACTAAACAGTGTATTTTCCAAAGAATGTACATGGGAATTTAAATTGCACAACATCCAATAAAACCCATTCAGGAGATAAGCACCCAATGTAATGGGGGGGGGGGGAAGTACCCAGAAAGAAATGACCAAAAGATTTCCCTCACTACTGGATATTGATTTTTTTCAAATGGCTCGTGAGTTCTCTAGGAAAGTCCTGGCAAATACTTGTATTAATGATTATTAAGTTTCCTCTACAGCGGAAATACTATCAAATACTACAACAAGAAATGACAAAGCCATTGTTTATTGCTATGAGAAGGAGAGCTTTAGAACCCTCTAGGGAAACCATTTCCTGAAGAAAATAATGGTTTCATGAAACACTTAAGCAGGAATTCAATCAATAAAATGCATATCTCAACAGAAGTAACAGATTAAATGGGAAGTTGTTGTTAACCAACTAATATCTACAAATGAAAATGAAAATGACTGCAATCTATATTCTCTATGTAGCACAAAATACTTTTGAGTCTCAAAAAATATAAATTTAATCAAAATAATGTACTCTTACCACATTTTAGCACCAAGTTTTAATCCATAGCATATTATTATTCATTTATAACACAATATATATACATGCCAAAATGTAAAAAAACTGCTAGGATTGTTTGTTTCTTGTTGATTTTTTATTATGCTTGTTGGTTTTTAATAAAACCCTGAATTTACTTGTGTACAAAAAAAGTGGGGGTGGGGCCCTAACTGGTTTGGCTCAGTGGATAGAGCATCGGCCTGCAGACTGAAGGACCTCAGGTTTGATTCCGGTCAAGGGCATGTACCTTGGTTGCGGGCACATCCCCAGCAGCGGGTGTGCAGGAGGCAGCTGATCGATGTTTCTCTCTCATCGATGTTTCTAACTCTCTATCCCTCTCCCTTTCTCTCTGTAAAAAAATTAATAAAATATAAAAAGTGGGGGTGGGAAATGGTGGTACCAAGATAAATCAAAGTAATGGATAGTTATTAGTGAAATGACTGCTTGCTTGTGAATTATTTATATCAATTCTCTTAAATTTTAAAGAATGTTTTTCCTAACCAAGTCACTGACTTCCATCTCTCTCAGGCATTCTAGAATAATGTGTTAGAGCATAGGTCTCCAGCTTCAAGCTCTGGGTTCTACTCTAGTTCAATTACATCTAAATCAAAGTCTCAGTTTTCTCATCTTTAAAGTCAGGTCAATATGCCCGGCAAGCATGTCTCAGTGGTTGAGCGTCGACCTATGAACTAGGAAGTCATGGTTCCATTCCTGGTCGGGGCACGTGCCCAGGTTGTGGGCTCTATCCCCCGTTGGGAATGTGCAGGAGGCAGCCAGTCAGTGATTCCCTCTCATCATTGGTGTTTCTCTCTGTCTCTCTCCCTCTCCTTTCCTCTCTGAAATCAATAAAAATATAATTTAAAAAATAAAAAAATAATGAAGTCATGTCAATAGTAGTATACATCTTGCAAAATGCTTAGCATAAATGCCTGGCACATAAACAATCATGCAAATATATACATAGTTTCTTTTTCTAGGCAATGTTCAAATGGTATTTACTTAACAAAAGTCAACTGATTTTAAAATTATTTTTTCTGGATCTGAGTCTCTGGTCATGCGGAGTGTGAGATTTTTCACACAGTAAACATTTAACATTTAATTTATTAAACTTATTTTTGCTCCTTCTTCTTTATTTAAACACTGAGAGTGAGCTTATTTATTTGTTGGCTTATTTTTAATGCTCTACCCCCACTGTTCTGCTTCTCTTACTCATGTAAACCTTGGGCATGTGCCTCCATTTATTTCTCTAAAGATTCCACTGGTGTCACCCAGGCTCTCTCAACCTTGATGCTCTTGCTGTTCGGGGCTGGAGAATTCTTCGTGGACAGGGCTGGTTTGTGCATTGTAGAATGGTTAGCAGCATCCGTGGCCTCTATCCACTAGTTGCTAGCATCATCTCTGCCCCATTGTGACAAGCAGCAATGTCTCCAGACACCATTAAATACCCCTGGGAAAGTTGCCCCCAACTGGAAGCCACTGCAGCAACATGCTGGTTAACCACAGGCTTTAGAGAAGCAGTTCTCAACCTGTGGGTCACGACCCCTTTGGCGTTCGAACCACCTTTTCACAGGGGTTGCCTAAGACCATCCTGCATATCAGATATTTACATTATGATTCATAACAATAGCAACATTACAGTTATGAATTAGCAACGAAAATAATTTTATGGTTGGGTCACAACATGAGGAACTGTATTTAAAGGGCCAGAAGGTTGAGAACCACTGCTTTAGAGTTAGAAAGTCAGCTCTACCACGTTTTTGACAACAGCAGGCATTAACTAATAACCTGTGAAAATAAAGGCTGAAAACTATAAAAAATTATTTCACCTCTTCAATCCTCAGTTTCTTGGCCTCTAATATGAGAATAAAAGCCTATTTTTTAAAAGTTGTTTACATGGCCTTCAATGGGATTTAAATGAAATAATATGTCAAGCACTGGGTTTAGTTTGGGTATCTGAAGCAGAAACCAGACAGAATTGAACTTGTATTTAATTAGGGGAAATGACTGTGTGAGAGATAAAGGGACAGGACCTGAGAAGGGGGAGCCCTCGGACCAGATGCAATCTGACCCTGGAAGGAAGGTTGGGATGAAGTGTCCTTAATAGCCGCCCAGTGTAGGTTTCAGCAAAGACTCAGCAAGATAGTCAGCCACTAAAGAGCCTGCCTGCCTGAGGATCCCTACTGGGCCCGCCCCCTCCCCGTTCACAAGGCATCCACAGGGTGTGGGCCTCAGTGCACCAGAGGTGGATTTCAGAGCTCAGCCTCCGGGGCCCTTGATCAGTTATGCTCCTTGTCACTTGAGCTCCACCAGGTGCATGCTCATATACTCTCTACAATGCTTCAAATAGATTAAGACCTTGTTATTATTATTACTACCACCTTCATTATAATTGCTACTTTTATGCATATGCCACCTACGTGTCCTCAGCCTTCTTCTGAAATTCCATAGCATATATTGTTTGCCTCACCTTCTTGCCATCCATTAGACGTGTTTGTAATAATATCCAGTAAGAATCCCAATATTAACATGTCTAAACAACGTGCTCTCAATTCCCCCTATCCGGGCCCTTCTTCTTCCTTCCCTGTCACCATCACCCGCCTAGTTGCTCAAACCCAAACTCCTGGAGTCATCTTTGCCTCCTCTCACACATCACATTCGATCCACAGATGCATAAGCAAATCTTGTTACTTGGCCTTTAAAATGCATTCTGAACCCAAATACTTCTCTCTTCTCCATGTTCTGCCTTCATTCTCTGTGCCAACCATCATTTCTCTTCTTCTCCTTTCCAGAACAAAATTTTTCATGGAGAAATAATAAACAAAAAAATTGCATAGGCCTAAGACCTAACACTGTTGCCTAAGCCAGAAGTTCCAACTTCTTCTTAAAGGTCTAGACAGTAAATATCTTAAGCTTTACAGGTCAAGAGGCAAAATCAAAGATATTATGTAGGAATTATTTAACCACTTAAAATGTAATCATTTAAAAATGCAAAACCATTCTTAGCTCTCTGACTAAACAACAAAAGAAAAAACAAAAACAAAACACCAGTTAATGGGTTAGATGTGGTCATGGGCAGGAGTTCACCAACCACTGGTCTAAACTATCATCTCTCAACAAACAGGTCAGCTTTCTTCCTTCTAGACCTCCACTGTTCTCCACAGCAGAGCCAGATGATTCTGTTACACTGTACATAAAACCTTTCCATAGCTTCTCTCAACCTTTCCATAGCTTCCTATAACAATTGTTAGAAAATTAAAAATCCTTTACCTTGCTCTACAAGGTTCTATATGATTTGTCTTCCACCGCACCCCATCTCTCTGAGTTAATTCCCTATCACATCACCTCCTGGTTTTCTCCAGTAGCCACAGTGGTTCTTGGGGTGCTTCAAATGCTATTCATATGCACTGCCTCAGGGCCTTTGCACAGGTGATTTCCTCTGCTCTTCTCTGAGAGAGCCGCATCTTTGCTAAAATCCCTCCTCCTCGGATAGCCTCTCCTTAATGCCTTATCTGAAACGTCACCACTCTGTCACCCTCTCTCTCACCCTGCACTGTATTTCTTCATTATTGTCAGGTAGTATGTTCATTTGTTGGTAGCCTGTCTCCTCCACTAAAATACTAGCTGCAGAAATAAAAGGATTTGATAGTTCAGAGGGCATCTCCATGCCAACAGAGTCCCTGACACTGACTAGAAAGGGCTCCAATATTGCTAAATAAATAAATAAGGTTTTATGACTTTTGAATCATTCATTGCATTGTGTAGCTTAATGCCAAGCACTTTAAGGTTTGTGTCCTATCTTTCATTTCTGTTACTCTTATGTCTTATAGATAGCTGGCACTAAATGTTTACCACCATTAAACCCATATAACATCTCACATTTATCTCTTTTCTTTCAGTAAAATAGATGTTTCTTCTGTTCTTTTTTATCAATAAAAAACAAGACTTGTTATCTTTTGATAATAAAACAAATAAAACTAGTACATATTGCAATTAAAGAAAAGTATAGAAATAAAATATACAAATATAGAAAATTCCTGAAAATCTCAGTTCTAGGAGATAATCAGTGGATGAATGAACTGATCTAGACCCTTAGTGATTTTATATACACACTATATATTTTTAAATTTTAATAAAAATAGGGTCCTACTCTCCATAACACCTTAATATCACCCTTTTTTTTTTTGCTAAAAGTATTACAAAGGGTATTACATAAGTGCCCTTTTTCCCCCCCCACCCTTGACAAACCCCTGTTAATATCACCTTTTTAATACACTAGGTGCTTGCCGCTCTCTCCATGCCAAGAACTTATAATTTGAGAATTATCTTTGAAGAAAAACAAGGAAATAGAGAAGAACTGTTAAATTATATACTTTTAGATTAAATTATTGCAGAAATGACAAGTATGGGATTTTTAGAGAGCAAAAAGAATGACATTTGGCAGTCTGAATGGGTAGATGGTGAAGCTGAAATGAAGTTGAGGAAAAAAAACTTCTGTAGGCTACTAGTCCTCCTAAAAGATGCAGTTTAATAGTCTGAATTCTGCAGCAGTAAGAATGAGATCATGCAGTACAATAAAAGAATAAGTAGCAAAATTATGACAGAGCAGTCAAATGGATAGGCTCTTTGGCAATAATTGTGAATGGTTTGGAAATGAGAAAGTGGAAACCGCTAGTGGCTGCTACATAAGAGAGAATAAATGATATTTAATAGCTCAACTTATAGCCTGATCTGGGAAAGGATCTGAGGAACATCTGACCAAAGGTAGATACTTTATGTGCAAAATTAAGGTTAGAAAACGTATTCTCTGGTTAATATGAACATACATATATCAAATCAATGCTATTACATTGTACAGTCATTGTCACTTAATGACGGGGATGCGTTTGAGAAGTGCGTCGGTAGGCATCTTAGTCATTGTGCGAGCATCATAGAGTACACTTACAGACACAGAGATGGTATAGCCTACCGCACATCTAGGCTAGATGGTAGCCTATTACTCCTAGATTAAAAAACCTACACTGAATACTGTAGGCAATCATTACATGGTAAGTATTTGTGTATCTAAACATAGATGTACAATAAAATACCACATAAAAAATGGCACACCTATATAGGGTACATGAATGGAGCTTTCAAAAATGGAAGTTATCTGGGTGAGTCAGGAAGTGAGTGGTGAGTGTGTGGAGGCCCAGGATACTACTGAACACTACTATAACTTTAACAACAATGTCCCACAAGCCCTCTCCCCTGCTTCTGAAAGGAATTTTAGAGACAGGAAGGCAGTTTTAGGGAAACAGGAGTCCATGGGAGAGAAATGCATATGTGATGGGAAGGAGATAGCTCCAAGACTCCAGAGTGCTTATCTTATTTTCATGAAGGATAGAGAAATGTTACAAGAGGAAAACATACTTTTACAGATGATAGAGAAATGTCACAAGATACAGGGAAGAGGAAAACATATTCACAGAGGATAGAGAAATGTTGTAAGGGGAAGAGAAAGGGGGGCGGTACCACGTGGGCTTTGATCTTTGAAACTGATACTTTGCAGAAGAATGACCAATTAGGAAAGCACAGGGGTCATAAATTAAGGAAGGGTCCAATTAGAAAGGGTCAGGAAGAGACAAAGAACTGAAGCGTTTATAATCTGCAAAGAGACTCAGAACAAGATTCAATTTTTTTTCAGAGAGAGAGAGAGAGAGAGAGAGAGAGAGAGAGAGCGCGAGCAGGCTTTTCCCATTTGGGGAACCCTCCCTAGGGGTACCCTTTGGGAGACCCCTTCCCAGGGGGAGTTTGTTTATGCTCCCAATAAATTTCCACATTTTTACTTAAAAATATTTTAGTCCATGAATCTATTCTTCAAACTTCATGAGACAAGAATAACCAAGGAGAGTCTGCTTGCCAAACCCCACTTTTCCTTCCTTCCAAGGAGGTCAGAAATAGAACATCAAAGCTATCAATGCAGCTTTGTGAATGGGAACATGGACTGGATTGACTAGAAATATGGAGGAGAAACTGTGATTCTCAGGAAGGAAGGAAAGGTGGCCTGAGAATCAGTAGCAACAAGAAATCAAGATTGAGAGAAAAAGAGACACATGGGATTGTCATGGCAATGTAGGCTTGCCTGTTGCATGCTGGAGCAGTGGTCAGATTAAGGAACTTTGTGGTATTCATAAACACACACACACACACAGAGAGAGAGAGAGAGAGAGAGAGAGAGAGAGAGAGAGAGAGAGAGAAAGAGAGTGTTTAACATGGAGAAGGTGTAGAAGTAAGGACTCAACATTTTTACTTGTTTTTGGTTCCATCGATACTATGGGGCACAAAGAGCTCTCTGGCACTGAATTGATGGGAAAAATAAAGCTTACCTATGACTGAAAATACTTCCCAAGTAAAAAAGGAAGCTTTTTGCTAAAGTTGCAGTGGCACTTAATGCTTGCTAAGGTAGCTCCTGTGCACCTGTGTCCTTGTATAGGATCTGAGGTCCTCAACAAAGAGTGCATAGCAATGTACTCTGAAGACCATCAAGCTAAATCTGGAGGGGGCTGTAGTGCCCTCTGAATCTGTAGAGCTGGGAGACAGGCTGAAACAGGTCAATGGCTGACTGGGATGTCATCTGTGCACTCAAAATTAAGGTGCTGAAAGTGAGAGGGAATCCATTGCCAAACCCCACAGATATTGCTCCCATTAGAGACAGAAATTCCTCGTGAGCCACATATCCGTCCATATTTTACAGGAAATTCAGCCTCATTATAATTAACTAGAGGCCTGGTGCACAAAATTCATACACTGGGGAGCGGGGTCCATCAGCCTGGCCTGCACCCTCTTGCAGTCCTGGACCCCTTGCTCCTTACCGCCCTCCTATAGCAGAGGCAGGAGAAGCTCCCGCCACCACCACTGCACTTGCCAGCAGTGAGGCCAGGTTCTGGCTGAGTGGCGCTCCTCCTGTGGGAGCACACTGACCACCAGGGGACAGCTCCTGCATTGAGCGTCTGCCCCCTGGTGGTCAGTGCACATCATAGCGACCAGTCGTTCTGCCGTTTGGTTGACTTGCATATTAGCCTTTTATTATATAGGAAGGGACCATCATCGTACATGTGGTCCATCATTGACCAACATGTCATTACCTGTCAAATGACTGTATAAGCTAAATTATTATCATCTTTTTTCAGGATCCTTGATTTTTGGTAAGCTATGTCAAATATTTCACATGATAGAAGTGATGAATTAACAAAATAAAAAAAATATACAAATATTTTTTACTTGCTATTTTTTAAAAAGGGTTTGTTCATGTGGAATCATTTCTTGCTTTTTAAGGGGTTATCAGTGCTTCCATTGACCAATCTTCTTGCTGTGCATTTTCTTTACAATTTTCAATTGCTTTCTGCTCACATATTGAGAAATCCAACTTGATTTCTTCTCTAGTTGTGATCCTGAGTTATCCTAGTATAATCCTTTGAGCTAAATGCTATTGCTGCCGCAGCAGCACTTATCATACACCCATAACACCTGGTTGAGATGTGGCTGCTTCTCTTCATTTATTCCTCTCTGGGCTGTTAAAGCCGTGATGAAACATTGAATCAGTTTCAATGAAGGCATGCTTAGCATACACAGAATCATACATCACCTTCTCCAGCACAGAATTATCACAAGTGACTGTATTCTTTATTACAGATATCTTATAAAAGCTATTAAATTTCCCTAATTTCATTTGTTTACCTTGAAATTGAAATATGTTCTCAATATATCATCTAAATGTGTTGTATGTAAAATAAAGGCAAAATATAGTAGCTTAACATTCATATGTCTAAAATATCCTCACCCTGATAGGGGCAGAAATAGAATATTGGGGAACAACTATAGGAAATATTAATCATACTCTGTTAACCATGATTGTTTTGTTCTGATTGAAGAAGGCACATTCTAACCTGGCTGGGAGTTGCACGTGGGACCTGGGAGCTCACCTGGAAATGAGGTCCATCCTCCCCATCAAGGAGCTGCCTATTATCATGGAAAGATTAACAACCTTGTTGCAGAAACCAGAGCCACCAGCCCTTTTAAGACCCCCATCCCTTTGCATACCCGCAGGCCTTTGCAAATCTCCAGCCTGCATTACCTGTAAACTGCCCATTTGACATACCCTTTTGCTTACTTCCCCATGTAATCTTTGTCCTTCTACCCAATATAAGCAGCTGACAGAACAGATTTTCATGGATGTCCTGCTGCTCTTCCATACTACTGGCAGTATTGGAATGAATGCTCATACATGATTCAACCCTGTCTCTGCTGAATTGGCTCAAGTAGTGTCAGGCAGCATGGACCCACTGATTGTGTGGTAACATCTGTTACATTTATCGGTGGTGATCATGGTTTTTGTGGGTTAACTTCTGAATTTCAGTAACCTGATTTATATGGAATCTATTTAGAAGGGAAATCTCATATGTGGCTATGTATATATGTAAAAGGCTAATATGCAAAGTGTCCCCTTGGGAGTTCGACCAGGAGTTCAATCTCTTGCTATGATGTGTGCTGAACACCAGGGGGCAGTGTGGAATGAAGGAAGGCCCCAGCTGGCAGCCAACAGCCGGTAGCTGGGGAAGGAAGGCCCCAGTTGGCCCTGATAGCTGGCCAGGCCTAAGAACCCTACCCGTGCACGAATTTCGTGCTCTGGGCCTCTAGTATATAATAACTATGAGTTCGATTTATACTGTGCTCAATGTAGCTGAGGCACTATTTTAAGCACTTTACACATATTAACTTAAGTTCTTAGGACAAAGATGGATATTATTATATCCATTTCAGATGAGTAAACTGGGGCTGAGAGGGTATATAACGTGCTCAAAGCCACACAGGTAGCAAATGGCAGAACTGGAAAATGAACCAGGCAATCTGGCTCAACAGTCCATTCATTATGCTCTGTCAGTCATTATGCTCTATGGTCTCTTATTAAATTAACTGATCCTATTAGTCATCAGCATCTTTGTAGAGGCTGCAAGATTATTAATGTAGAATTAAGAAAGAACTAACATGCAGCAAGAGGAAACCAGAGACGGGGCCCGCTGGGAAGATGATCTCAAGGCATCTTGGGTTAGTTTCTTTGAGGCAACCACTGTATTTCATATTATTGGTGCCTGGCCCTGGCAGGAACTCATTGGGGATGATTCAGTTCAGAACTAGGTGCTAATGTTGAAGCACTGTGCTGTGAAATGCTATTAACACAACAGTAGATGAGACAAAGGATGCCTCTCCCTTGGAGGAGCTGGCATTCCAGTGAGAGAAGACTGACAGTAAACAGAGAAAAAATTCACAAGCCACTGTCAGCCTATGATTGACTCTAGAATGATATAGACAGGGTGTTATATCTGAGAGGGTTGCATGTGACTTAAAAGAGGGAGCTCAGAAATGGCTGTGGGAAGAGATGACATTTGAGCAAAGGCCTAAATAATAAAGAGCCAGTCTACAGAATTTGGGCAAGAAGATTCCCGGCTTTAAAGAGAGACATGCCTGAGGAAAGGACCAAGGGACAAAGGAGAGAAAGAATAAATTATTTAGTTGAGAAATAAGATGCACTCAGTGTTCATGGTGTGGCCTATTCAGAAGGACCCTTTCTTAAGAATCGAGGTATTTATTTTCTCATCTTAGCTCTATTTCCAAATAGCTGTGTTTTGTTTCAAATTTTATTTTTGCTCCTAATTAAAGATTCAGTACCTCGGTTTCTCTTTTACTCTTAAAACATGGAGGGAAATCATTGTCTTACCTTCAATGGGGTATATGGGGACTGCAGAAGGCATTAGGCATAAAAATGCTTAGAAAAGATAAATGTGGCTATAGAATGCGTAGCAGTAGAACTTATTATGACTAATAACTCCTCTCACTTTTCATACTCCCAAAATGGTCTCTCACCACTCTCCCCCCCAATATCTGGGCCGATAATGATACCATTGTAATTAACTTAGTTATTAATAACAGGAAAGGAACAAAGGGAAGGCAAAATATTATAGGCATGCCATTTGTGCAGCTTTGCCAGGAAGCTGCAGTTTTACACTCCCCAGGGGGCCAACAGTCCATTCCCCAGATTGCTGGGGGAAGGGACTGGATAGGGGGAGAGAAAAGACACATGTCCAGTAAAGCCTGGGTGAAATAGGGAAGGTACTTGTCTGTCAGTCACACTTGGGAACAGATCATTGGCCAGAGTAGGCGTGGCCACTGCAAGCCCCAAAAGATTTGTAATATTTAATCCCTTTACATGGAAGTTCTTGCTCTTGCCTCCTGGCTTTCTTGGTGGTTCTCAGGCTCCTGCTCCCCTGCATTTGCCCACATGGCCCACAGCAATGTGGACCCCACACACAAAGCACTAATGGAATGCAACTAGCCGGATGTTAAACCAGACCCAATTCTAACATGGAAGGGAAACTGTGGACACGGGATTTGATTTTAGCTCCACTGAAGCCCCAGTTATACTTTTTCCAGGATGGGACTAAAGGAAATGGGACTTTGGAAACCCAGGGGTATAATTCCATGCAAATCAAAGTCACTCATCCTCCCATGCAAGTCTCAGAAAATTCCTTTTCTCAAGATATCATAAAGACACCACCCCCAGCACCCAGTGGGGTAAGCGATACCCGACTCTCACCAACAATATGATCCAGAAGAACAAGACCTTTCAAGTTAATGTGCCTCCTGAAAAGCTTAGTGATGCTGATAATGAGAAATGATGAGAATAGGGGCCTTCCCAACGTGTTCAAAAGAAGCCTCATAGAGACTGTTGATTTCATTTTATATTGTCACTTAAAGTCTCATTAGTATGTCCCTTTATCCATCAACTTCCTTAATATGCCATGACAACATAATAATTTACAGCAATCCTTTGTCTGACTCAGAGTGAATTCAAATTCACTGGAGGCATTTCATTTAGCTCTTGTCAAAAAGCCTTCTGGAAACCTGACCCCAAAATCTTGCATATTCCATTACCTTACTAATGACATTGGTAAGTCCCTTTACCTTTTGTAAGGTGCTTTCTGGATCATTTGTCTAGTTCTGTGAAGGCTTACTATGTGCAAAGTACAGAGCTGGGGGTGGGGAGACACAACAAGGAAAAACAAAGACAAATGAAGTACGGTCCTGCCTAACAGGCACCTGCCCAGCAAGAGCTGAGGCTGAAGTGCTGAGCAGCCTGAGTGCTGAGATAATAATTCTCAAAGTGTGGTCCCAGATCAGCAGTATGGACATCACTTGAAATTTTAAGAAAAGTGCTAGAAAGGCAAAGTCTTTTGACTCCACCCAAACTAACTGAATCGGATCTTGGGGAACAGTGAGGAGGGGGCAGCAAACTGTTTTAACAAGCCTTCCAGGTGCCTCTACTTCTCATAAGAGTTTTAGAAACACAAAATAAAAATCTTCCAAAGTGAAAACTATAACTATCTGTTCAGTTATGGCTTTACTTTAAAAAACTGGGTTATGTAGCTACAATGGCTAAAAGACAAATAGCTTTCAGTCAGAGATGATTTTGTTACTGTTGTACCTAGCTAGTTATTAATATTAAATATAAGAAGAGAGCAAAGTGTTTGCGGGGGGGGGCGAGCAGACATTATAAGCATGGCCATCTGGGTAGCTTCACCAGGAACCTGCAACTTTACACTCCCCAGGGAGACACCAGTCCATTCCCTGCAACTCATTGGGGGAAAGGAAGAGGGAGGCATGCACAGTGAAGTTGGGAGTCCTAGGAAAGGTGCTTGTCTGTCAGTGTAACCTGGGCACATAGATCATTGGCTAGGGGAGTAAAGCCATTCCAAGGGTGTAAATTCCTGAAGGATTAATTGACTAAACTCTCAGGTATAATCCCCAAAGAAACTTTCTCTCTCTTGTTTGTTTGTTCTTGTGTTCCTGTTTCTTGCTCATTTTTGTTTTTTTTAATGTATTTTTTATTGTTGATAGTATTACAGATACCTCCCATTTTCCCCCGTTTCCCCCTTCCTCCCAGCCCTACCCACCCCCCAGGTCTTCACTACCCTATTGCCATGCCCATGGGCTATACATATAAGTATGTAAGTTCTTTGGTTTATCTCTTGCTTGTTCTGTGGCCCACACTCGCCTGTCCTTCCTCAAAGCCACGCGGCCTGAGAAGCCATGGGCCATGTGGACCCCACAGGCAATGGACTGCAGCTGGGAACACAAGCTAAGTTAGTCAGACGCTGGACGAGATTATTCTTTAATATGGAGTGCCTTCGCCCTCGGCCCTGCTGAAGACAGGGCTGGACATTTCTCCACGGTGGGATGCAGGGAGATGGGGCCTTGGAGGGGAACTCCCTTAATGTTACCTCATCAATGAAGCTTTCCATGAGACCTCATCCTCCCGTGGGGGCCTCAGGAAATTCCCTTCCCCAGGCACCCAAGAGCTCCACTTCCACCCGGAACAGGTGGGGACACAGAGGGCACCCCAGCAATAACAACTGTGCTCCTCAGGGGACATCTGGCAATGTCTGGAGACATTTTTGATTGTCACTATTGGGGGAGGTGACTGTATCCACAGAGTAGAGGCCAAAGATGTTGCTAAATGTTGGGGTCCAGCCCCAGCAGGTCCAGGGGTTCCCAAAGGTGTGGACAGAGTCATCGAAGAAGGAATGACATGGAGGCAGCGTTCAGTTGATCAGCATAGGGAGGTTCTCCTTTATTATCCTGTTACATCTGTATTTATACCTTGATTCTATAAGCATGCCTCTATAATCACATCATGGTATGTTTTGGGTAACGTTCTACAGTTCCTTGTTTCTTATCTGACCTTTGCCAAAAATCCTGTCTCTATCTAGTTCTGTTGATTTTAATCTTGTCTAGGTTAATCTCTGTGTTCCATTACAAGGGCTATTCCAAGGTCACTGCTCTACTGATAGGCTACAAGGAAGTGACTGAAGGAGATTATCCTATCCAGTAAAGGTTATGTCCTCCCAGCCTCACTGCGTGCCTTCCCTGGGACTTCCCTGTGTCGGTGGATCTCCAGGGGTATAGGCATTGGTGCTTTCCCTGGTGGGCAGACCCCTGGGGATGTGGGCCCAACAAGTCCCAAATTTATTGCCAACAGTCTTAGTCCAAGTTCTTCATAAGTAGTACATGGTATTTCTGTAACACTAGGGGGATTTACTGATTTATTCTCTTCCTTAGTCCTGTTAACCCCTAACCTGGGGAAACAACCTTTCTCGGGGAGGTGGTCCTGTTTAAAACACATAGCGCTAAGAGGGGGAGCAAACCATATGCCATATACACCAGGTCCCTTGAAACATAAGCTGTGCAGATGTTTCTTCCCTGCAGTGACTGTGTCAAGCAGCAAGGGTGGACCGGCTTCCGGCAGCTAAACACCCAACAATGCAAGAAAGTCCCCAAAACGATGGCTTATCTGTCCCAAAGTGTCAAGACCAAAGCTGAGACACTCTAAACAGATGTGCACGCAAGGACACTGTGGGAAGAGAGAAGACGTGATTAGTGTTAATGAAATTATTCAGGAAGTTAAGAAAAAATAAGGGTGGGAGGGGGGCAGGGGGAATTCTTGGACTGAACCCTGAAGGCCCAGGAATTTTCTGGCTAGTTTAGAGAAGGTACTGGAAGGTGGGTGTGGGGATAGCAGAAGAGTGTTGGGACAGGAATTCTAGGTTGAGAAAACCACCTGAAGTAAAGCGAGGTAGGTGACAGAGGGTGTAATTCTGTGTTTGCCAATTACACCTCCCTACCCCATCCCTTCACATGTATCTCTGGACCACTTTGCCTCCTCCTTTCACGGGGAGAATATATTTCCTGAATTTTTTTTTTGGATTTTCGCATGCCAGCTCTTTTCTTGCTTAATTAAAGACTCGGGCTATGCATCTATTGCAGCAATGTGAAGTGTCTGCAACATCATTGCCTCATATATTTGTAAGTCATTTTGCTATACCTCAAAATATTAACATATTTTATCTCGTTTGAAGGTAAACAATATTGGACTTAATTTAAAATTGTGAGATCTAGGCTCAAAATGCTCATGTTGAATCAAGGTTCTATTTAATTGGAGATTATGAGTTGTTATGATGAACAAATGAGATAGTATGTACAAAGACACTAATACAGTGATGGGCACAGAGTAATAGGACACTAATTGCTATTAATAAAATATTTGTATTATTATACTTCATTGTATATTATATTTCCTTGCCAGTACTGTGAGGCAAATAGCACATTTTCCTATTAGACATGTAGTGATTTGTGGGTTTTTTTAGAGACAGAGGGAGAGAGAGAGTATGTGTGATTAATGTGAGAGAAACATCTGTGCACTGTACAGGCCCAGCCTGAGGATTGAACCCACAATCGGGGTATGTGCCCTGACCAAGAATTGAACCCACCACCTTTCAGTGCATGGGACGAGGCTCCAACCAACTGAGTGGCACAGGCCAGGGTGCTTTCCTTTTATACATGTAAAGGGAGTGAAGCTCTGGGAGAACAGACAGCTGATTCTGGATAACCAAACAGGCTTTTGTGGGACTGGAACCGAGTCTCTATTGCTCGGGCCGGACGCAAGCACATGTTCAGTGTAATAATCTGAACAAAGATCTGGGTCTGAGGCAGCCCCAAGTTCTATCACTTAATTAAGCTATGCCTGCTGGGCAGTCAAGGTAGAAAGAATACGTCACTCTCTCTTTGGCAATGTCACACTTGGCAGGGAACAAGGCAGTTTTCTATTGGGAAGAGTTGCTTAGATAGAGCCTCTTTACCGACCACTACCTGAGATCCACTTTGTGTCAGGAGCTTGGTGGGCACTGGGAATACTCAAGGAGTTTGTAGTCTAGTCCAAAGCAGTACGTCAGACACAGACGCAGGAGGCTATGGGCGCCCGGGAAGGATCACCTCATCTTCCTGAAAGTGTTGGTTTGGTCAGAAACGGTATCTGAAGGGAGTTATAATTAAGCTTGGAAAGAGGTGGCGACATGAGGAAGCAGTGTCTTACCGAACAGGGTCTGAGTGGGTCTGCCTAGGGCTGGCCAGTAGTGTGTGGGTTCTTGACTTCGTGTAGGAAAAATTTCACCACATGAGTCCAGGTGACTCTGAGGGTATGTTTAGTAAAGCTAGTGACAGTAAAACAAGGAAGAATTTAGCACAGAGGAAGCAACAGGAGAGCCCAGGCTGGGTGGCCTTCGCTCTCTGGGAAGTCAGAGAAAAGGGGGCCTCAGGGACAGGTGCAGGGGATAAGCTACTGCTGCCCATTGCTCCCCTGGTTGCAAATCTCATGAGGTCCCTTAGAGTTTAGGAGATGCATGCCTGTGGGGAAGAAGTGGGGGAGGGAGAGTTTGAAGGGAATGGGGAGAGCATGTGCTGGGTCCTTTGTCTTGAGACTTTTGTCTTTCTTGCAGGCAGGGATCCCAGGGGAGCCTCAAGGGAGGATTTCAGCAGAATATTCATGTGTTTTCCAGGTGTGTTCTTTCAGGGTCGTGGTCTCTTCTGATTGGTCAGTGCCAGGGCAGAGAGTCATTAGTCATTGCAGCGGGTCCTGGGTTGCCTACCTGGTTTTGTTGCTTTTCTGGGGCTAGAGCTGAAATAAAACTGAGGCCTAGATGTTACCTCTAGGGAGGTGACCTTCCGTGTCTGCTGTAAATTGCAGTTTGTTTCACTATTTGTCTCAGGTTCCCGATTCCACTTGACCTGGCGTACTGGCCTGTCGCAGTTGGGGAGAGGTCCTGTTTAGACCTTGCTTATCTTCAGTGCGTTTCTGTCCGTTTCTCGAAGACATATCGAAGGAGAACATGAGCCCACACTGTGCACAGTTTAAAAGTGTCCTCTTAGTCCATACTTGTTACGACCTTCATAAATGAAAGGGCAGACGGGCCACCCAAGTGTGTGAATTCTTTTAAACATCTAATATGTCTGAGCCACTGCAAGCAGCTTTTAATATTAGGTTCTGACCAGGCATTCATTCGTGCAAAGATTTGTAAAGTGAAAGAGAATGCATTTCCATTTTAGTAGATTCACAGTAAATATGTTTTATTGATGAATAAGTAGCATAACACAACCTGATGTTTGTTATGATCACATTACATCTTTGTTTCACATATAGGAGTAGCCCAGTGCCCACAGGGGAAGGACAGGGGGACACTGGATTCATCAGGCTTATGAAGAACCGTGGGGCCTGAGCAAGTCACTTTCTGCTCTGGGTCCCAGTGTCTTCCATAAAAAGAAGAAGCTGTGACTTAATATTCTCTCAGCAATATATTATTACACATGACATGATAGGAAACAAGATGTGACATTTAATGATCCCGGAATCAGAGAATTAATTCCTTTCTTTCCTTCCCTGTAACACAGTCTTCATTCCCCCTTTCCTAAATAAAATTCTCATCCAAGCATACAAATTTTGGATAATGCTTTAGAAAACACATTGGGTGTCTGTAAATTATGCCCACTTGGGGTTTCTCCACATTCACTTTTTAAAAATGTTAACCATTAAATATTTACTTTGAAATAGACGGTTTTCTTGTTAAGGACAGAGGATTTTGGTGGTGCATGATGGAAAAGCAACTGACGTTATAGTACAGTAATCCGTACACACCGTGCACGTGCACTCAACAGCTGTCTGTTAAACAAGGACAAAAGGCAACAGGAGCATTTTCTATGTGTGTAATCATCTCTTTGACTGTGACTGTATTTGAAAGATGATGTAAAGCATCTTCTGCCTGAGTGGTGACTCAGCTCCTTTCTACCTCGATTTATTTTTATATGAAGAGCAAATGGAAATCAAGATGAAATGTTTTAGCAACACTTATTGCTTTCGAAGAGTCATTCAAGCAATGGTTTAATATCATCTTCTATTTTAACTTTTTAAAATTATTTTTTTCTGGACTTACCTAGAAGACTGAATTCCAAAGAAAAGATGTCTTTGGAAAGGAGAAATAAATTCCTGACCTCTATATAAAAGTAGGTTTACAGTTATTTGTATGGAAAATAATAAAAGAATAAAGTCTGTTTCAAGGACTTACAACTGTAAACCTACTTTTGCCTCACCCTATATTGAACATTGATAAATTTGAAACTATTTTCTGCATCTCCTTATGTGTTCACTTTCATATAGTCCCAGAAAACGCAGTCTTTGAAGAGAATGACAGTCAGAAAAGGGATTAAACAGCACATTTCTTTCAGACCAGTGATGCTCATGTCAGTAAGAGACTATATAGTGCCCTATAAATCAGCTGTTGGTTTGAGTTATGGGCAGGAGTTGGTCTTGTTTATATATCTTAGATATCAATAAAATGGTCCAAAGGAGGCGATCAAAGTCACCATTTCAGTGATAGTACACTCGCCACAGTCTAGTCTACAACCTCCCCTGCTATCTGTTTGCCTTTCCATGCAAACAAACAGAAAAACATCACAAAGAAAACCTCTGAAGCCACAAAATTTCTCACACGTCTCCCCTTCCCATTCATCAGTCCTTCCCCACCCCTCACACTACAAGACCCGGGAAGACGTCTAGGATGGGACAGAGGAGCCGGGAGGAGAAAGCTTGATGCTTAAAGTGCACGACGACAGAATTGCTGCAAACTCTGAAAAAGAACCCTTTACGAGAAGGCCTGCCTCAGCCAAAGAGAAGCCCCAAGCCCCCATTTTGATCTCCACAGAAACTGGCAGGGGGGGGGGTGAAGAAAGACAAAGAAAGTGAAAGATAAGAGAGAAAGCAAGCATATTTCTTTGATATCCTGACCTTCCTTATTCCTCATTCATCAGGGTAGAAATTGTGGCTGAGAACTAAAGCCCACTGACTTCATGGAAATGAAAACTGGAAGACTGTTCAGAGCTGTGTGCCTCAAATTTAGATGGACCCATACCACCTCCCAGATTTCCCTTTATCTACACACCATCTATATCATCATCACTTTTTAAAACCTGGGCTTAGCCTTCTTGTTAATTGATTTAAATAAATATATTTAAAGAAAGACACTTCCTAACTTGACACACTCTGTTACTGTAAAGGCACAACCAGTGTCATTCTAGCATCAATTAAAGACTCTACAATGAAAGGCAGTGAGTGGAAAACGGTGCTCAGAGAGTCTACCCAGAGAAGGCCCTCCCTCTCCCCACTGCTGGTTTATGCTTAACACCTGCAGAGGGAGGAGGGTGACTTGCAGCGTTTTGATTTCTGCGGTGTAAGTACTCCTCCCGTGGCCCATGTCAAGCCCCCGAGGTGACCCGTGTCGGAACAAAGATGACAGGAGATGCAAACAATCAGCTCTCCTGACATCTGCAGGGCAGCTCCAACATCACTGTCGGGAAGTAAACAGAATCGCCAAACGAAAATGGAAACGGGAACATTTTCCTTATTATATGTTTCCATGTAATTTAATCCCAACGTAGCATTAAACTCGAATGAAAATGTAATCTTAGGTAAACTCCCAGGCTACTTCTCAAAAAAAATTTTTTTATGATGATTGAGTCACTTCAACAGTAAGATCATGCTATGGGAAAGGTAGT
The DNA here is from genome assembly GCF_000147115.1 of Myotis lucifugus. Taxonomy (NCBI): domain Eukaryota; kingdom Metazoa; phylum Chordata; class Mammalia; order Chiroptera; family Vespertilionidae; genus Myotis; species Myotis lucifugus. The sequence goes on from NW_005871056.1 coordinate 17,679,750, forward strand.
ATTTTTTTTTTCTGTTTCAAATACTGATTTCATAGGGATAGTTGTACAGGATGCTTACATCACGTTCTTTGATATGCTAAATTTGATCTATCTGTAGACAGTACATAACGAATGAAGATGTGAATGTCATAGGAATAACATTCATTTCAACTTTGTGAAATACAAAGTAAACAAACACTCAAAGAGAAAACTGCACTAACATCTTTAATCTGAACTCTCCTTCTGTGGGAAGGAAGTGGGCATGAGACAAAGTTTTGAGAAGAAATATATGTACATATTTTATTCTCCTGCCATCCCTCACTTACATCCTGCATCCTCTATTGATTTCTTTGAACCCTTCCAGCTACTTTCCCATTGTTCTCAGACAGAAAGTAAATTTTAAGAGAGTTTTGTTTGTTTTGATGAATCCTGATGGCATTTTCAGACAAAACAGACACAGACACCAAACGACACAGCTGAGAATAAGGAAGCTCTTACATTAAATCAAAAAGCTCATGATTTCATCTTAACAATGCAGATTCAGCAACTAAGCTCTTGAAAGCATGCATATAGAATTCAAATGTGTAAAAACAGAGATGGAAAATGCCCCGAATCTCTTCAAAATGCCACATCACATCAAATACAAAGAAAATTACTCGGTTTTTATGAATCTGATGTTCTTTTAATGGACAAAGATTCAATGACGTCTAGAAATGAGATGTGAACATTCAGAATATAGTAGGGTGAAACTTTATCCTGTCACTTCCGTTTTATGAATTTATGTAGAGATTAAATTATTACAGCCTGCTCAGTTCCGACCAGTTCCTCAGGAAGAGAGGAGAGATTTAAGGGAGCATTTACATGGACAGAGAGAAGGCATAATTTGTCAGGGGAAGACTCTTATACTTCTTTATTCTCCATAAAGCTCAACTGAGCTAATAGTTCAGCAAGTTGAAAGGCTTAGCTGTTTAAAGAGAGATTTTAGATTTCACAAAAGTGGGGGAGGGGCTGTGAATCATGCCATTTAACCAGCGCTCCCTCACTTATCTTCTCTCTACCATGCATGTCTCTTCTTTGCTGATAACTATACAAACCTGGCCTCAAGCTGGAATCCATGTAACCCAGGCCCCCCGCCCCCATCTCTGCACAATATTCCTCACAGAGAAGATCCTCACAGGAGCCTGATTTCCAAGTGTCTAAAGATGACATCATTCAAGGTCACAGTGATCTGGTCCCTGCCTATCCCTTCAGCATCATCTCCTGTCATTTCTCCCTTAAACTTGATCCTATAACAGAACTGTATTTCTTTTCATGTCTCTGTGTGTCTTCATTCACAATAGCCCCTTGTCTGCGCCGCTCTTCCCTCCCCTTCCTTCTCTACCTTAGTTAATAATAAAAGTAATAATAGTTTACATTTATACAACACTCACTATACCCCAGGTAGTGTTCTAATTACCTCACTGAATCCTCACTCAACTATTCGACACCATTTTAAACAGAAAGGTTAACCCGTGGTCATTCAGCTAGAAAGTTGTGGATTCTGGGAGTCAAAACTAGTGCTTCACCAGTAGGCAGTATTCTCTGTATTCATCTCTTCAGACTCAGAGTCCCCATCTCCAGCAAGATTTTCCATTTCAACATCCACATTGCTCATGCAAATCTTTTCACAAGTTCATTTGCCACACTGCACCACAATTAATAACCCATCTCTCTACACTGTGTATCTCTCTACACTTCTAGATTATCAGTGGCCATGGCCCATTTATTTATTTTTATCACTTTTTAATTGAAATATAGTATAATACAACATTAGATTCAAGTGTATAACATAGGGATTCAACATTTTATACCTTACCATGTGATGACCACACTTAGCAACCATTTACTTTTATATACTAATATCTGTCACTCAATAAATGTAATTGTAAATAAGGTTTTTACATTTCTTCAAAAATATCAGAGGCTTATCAAGCATTTCAGAGCATGTGATTCTCTCTTTCACTATCTTCTACACAATATCCCCCGTTCTGCACACTCCCAGAGCTTAAGTAAATATCTGTTGAGTGAATGAAAAGATCCATGTTGGAATTTTAATGAAAACTACAATCTTTAGTAAATATTCAGTAATAAATATTCAGACTGTTCTGAAATAAAGAAGTAGAATAGCAAATTAAATCAAAATAGATTGGAGCCTCTTGGTTAGACATACCCTTATGCGTAAATTAAATATTTGGAGGATTTATTAAGTGACCTGTGCAAATGGGCAGAGTTCAACAGTTCTGCTTCAAATGTATAGATAGGCGAGCCCACAGGAAATGGTGATTTGACCACTGCAAGTTAGAAAAAAATGTATCTTGAATTTTTCATATCTTCACTAAGCATAAACAGGCCACCAAATCATTGTGAAAGCACATATTTTGAAAGCTTAGCTGTATATTCAATGCACATACTAAATATATTAAATTAAATGGAACTCTTCTAATACACAAAATAATGTAACTTTGAAGTTTTGAGAAAAAAATTTATACTAAGTTTAAGTCAGTATAAACTATGTATGTGCAGTGCCTCCTACAGTCCTTTCAGCTATATGATCATTTTTTTCTGTATCTTTTTGGATGGGTGGTACATGCACATGGTGTTCCATGTAAATTTACAAATGCACATACAGGGAGTGCAAGGCCCTCTCCCCACTTGCTTGCTTTCCTATTTCCTTCCCTCTACACAAGCACTATTTTCCGTTTCGTGTGAATTCTTCCAGATATAGTCCACACCTATCCCAGCACACAAATGGTAACATTATCGAGCTATATCATATAATACATTCAGGTTTCTATTTTTCAACATTTGGAGTATTTCTAACTATTTCAATGACTAATCTTGTACATATGCCTTTGTATATACCTATTATATTTTAGAAGTAAATTTGCTAAATCAAAATGCAGCTACATTTTAAACTTTGATACCTATTATCACATTTATTGACAAGCTGAATTATGAAGTTTTACAGTTTGATAACTATAAAAGAGTTTCTTTATTCCCTCTATTGATAGGTGAAAATGGTGTCTCAATGTAGTTTTTTAAAAATATTTTTATAGATATCAGAAAGGGAGAGGGAGGCAGAGATAGAAGCATCAATGATGAGAATCATTGATACGCTGCCTCCTGCACACCCCCCACTTGTGATGGAGCCCACAACCCAGGCATGTGCCCTGACCAGGAATTGAACCGTGACCTCCTGGTTACGCTTAACCACTGAGCCATGCTGGCAGGGCTCAATGTACTTTTTATATAGATTTTTATGTAAGCAAAGTTTAGCATCTTTTCAAATATTTAAGAGACATTTTATTTTTCTGTAAACTTTATTTTTTCCTATTGGTTTATTTTCTGATACAAAAAAACTCTTCATACAATAAAAATGAACATTAGTTACATTATGGTCCCTATTGGAAAATTTTCCCTCATTTGTTCTCCTGTCTTTTGACACTTATAATGACCCATCCCCCCTGCACCAAGCAAAATGTTTATGTAATTGAATTTATCAATTTTTTGGTATGGTTTCTATGATTTGAGCCATGCTAAAAGTCTATCTCACTCCAAAATAATAATAATGCATTCATGTTTTAATCAAGTGCCTTCATGTTTCATATTTATTCAGGTTTTTTCCATGGCATTTACCAAATAATCTCTTATTTCTTTCTTAATATATGCCCCATTTTTGAAATATAAAAATATCCCCTATTTATTTGGGTCTACAATTGGACTGTACTCTGTTCCAATAATGTTTTTGACATTCAATTACTTTAGTTTGATAATATCTCTAGTATGATTTAGGTTTTCAGTTCTTGATTCTCATTTTTCTACACTCTCCTTTTGAAAAATTTTTATATTATCATATGAGTAGTTTTCCAAATAATTTTTAGAATCAGATTCTCTAATTTCAGAGGAAAAAAATATCTTGTTAGCATTTTTATTGAACTGCATTAAATGTATAGACTAATTAGGGAGAATGAAAATCTTCATTGTATAGAGACTACCTATCCAGAATCAATATGCCTTTCCTACTAGTCAATTGTCTTTTAGGTATCTTAAATATTTTTAAAGTTTTTTTCAATGAGTATTCCTTCAATATTTTTATTTCATGCATATGTGTTTCATATTTCTATTTTTACTAAAAATTAGAATATTATCTGCCACTTTAAAATATTCTTTGTATGTAGGAAGGCTACTGATTTTTGTATAGTACTTTTGTTACCAGACCTCATACTGAGTTCTCTCATTTGGTATAAGGAGTTCCCAGCTGATTTTCTCATGTTTTTCCATTATGCCATATCTTTTGCAAATAATGATAACATTATCCTCTTCTTTCCAATATTTAATGCCACATTTATGTCTTCTTCCTAGCTTCAGTGGGAAATTATAATATTTTTCAGTAGGACATACGCATTGAGGGAATACATATATTAGTGCATATATTAGTCTTCTATTTTTTTTGAGTGTTCAAAGCATTGACTTTCATTCCACCTGTTTACAACGCAAATATTTAAGGTTATATATTTCTTTGAACACTCTCTTTGTTGTAGCTCATAAGTTTCATTATGTAATATTTGCTTGTCATTATTTTTACATACCCTGAACTTTTTATTTTTATTCCTTTGCTGGCCTAAAATTAAAATAAAAATTACATGTGCTTATGATCTTTCTCTCTTTTTCTCCATATCTATCTATGCTATCTATGTCTCTCACTCTCTTTCCCCCCTCCCATCTCATTCTCTCATTTATTTTACCAGGTGGTCAGCCATGATTTCGAATTTTGATTTTAATTTTTAGTTTCACTACACTGAAGTTAGATATAGTTGTAATATTTCTACATTTTGGAGTTTATTTTTAGTAAACATTGAATTGGCATAGAAAGATTAAGTACTTTCTTTTTCAGAGTATAGATATTGATGCACCCAGATCCACTTCACCAACTGTCATCTCTCTCATATTCTGAGATAGAAAAATGATTGTCTGCCATGACCAGTGTGTTTTGTCTAATTTTTAAGTGATTTACTGTTTTTAAGTGATTTACTGTGTGTCTGTGTGTTTTTAATTTATGAATTATATTATTTGGAATTTTATTTCCCTTGAGTACTAATTTCTTAGGGCTACCATAACAGAGTATCACAAACTTGGTCATTTTAGTTCATGAGGCTAGAAGTCCAAAATCATGGCGTCAACAAGGCCAGGCTTGCTCTGAAAATATTAGGGAAGGATGCGTCCCTGCCTCTCCCTACCTTCTGGCAGTTCAGGGCAATCTTTGTTATCTGTTAGCCAGAGGTGGGGAACATCCTTCCCGTGGTAGTATAAGGCCCACGAAATTGTTTGGTCTGGCCCTGCCAAGACATTATGGGTGAGCTAATGAAATGTTTGACCAAATATATCAGGCTAATTTTTAAGTTGATAATCGTGTATGGCCCGTGAATGATGTTATAAATATCCAAATGGCCCTTGGCAGAAACAAGGTTCCCCACCCCTATTAGGCTGTAGCAGCATAACTCCAGCCTCTGCCTCCATCTTCACATATTCTTCTGTGTGTGCCTTTGCTCATGTTTCTCTTTTAGAAGACCACCAGCCATTGGATTAGAGACCACCCTAGTCCAGCATGACCTTATTTTAACTTGATTATATCCACAATATCCACTTCCAAGTGAGGTCACATTCACAGGTACCAGGGGTTGGGATTTGAATATATCTTCTTGGGAGAACGAAATTCAATCCACAGAACCTTCTCTATAACATTAAATGCCGTTTGCCCCAATTTATCCTCGTCTATATTAAAAGCATAAACTTTAATATGTGTGGGCTCAGCAGGCTGTTATAAACCTTTTATTTTTAATCTTTCTCTTTTAGATTTACCACATATGGGGGGGGGCAAACGTAGGTTTACAGTTGTGAGTATGCAAAAGTTTATTCTTGTATTATTATTTAATTATTGTATTATTTCCTTGTATTACAACTGTAAACCTATGTTTGCCCACCCTGTATATACAACATGCCTTTTGCTTTGTAATAACGTCTGAGACTCTTTTTTTCCAATAACTGTATCCCATTTATATTAAAAATATATAATTCATGTTCATTCCAGCATCATATTTTATGTTATGCGTTCTTTTATTGCTTTCTTTTTCCCTGTGTTCTGTGTAACTTCATTGCTTTTTTGTATGTGGGTTGGATAGCTTACTTTACTTTGGAATTTTTTTCCCCCATGTTGGGTCATTTTAGCATTTTATTTTATGCCAATAACATAATTTAGTATACTTAATCTTCTATTTTGTAGAGTCTAGGAACAAAGATGGATTGATAGATTTCCAATTGCTCCTCCCCAACAAGCAGTTTGGTAGATGCTGCTAAATGATTCGTTCTCATGCTTACTCTCATCCTTAAATCAGAGATTTTCAACCTTCTTCATCTCATGGCACACATAAATTAAATGCTAAAATTCTGCTGCATTTTTGCTGATCTGACAAAAAATTAGGTATAATTTTGATTCATTCATATCGGATGGCTACTGTTATATTGGCTGTTGTCATAGGGGTCAGTGCTCCTAATTAAACAGTCAGGTATCGCATGTTTTAAAAGTTCTTGTGGCACACCCATTTGGAAATCTCTGCCTTAAACCATACTCATACCTCAATTGTTTTATATATATGATTTTTCAATTATTGTTTACATTCAGTATTATTTTGTATTAGTTTCAGGTGTACAGCATGGCGATTAGGTAATCATATACTTTACACAGTTCCCCCTGATATTTCCAGTACCCACCTGGCACCATGCAGTTATTACAATATTATTGACTCTACCTCCTATCCTGTTCATTATCAGGTATAAATGAGACTTTTAGACTTCTGATCATGAAAGATGAAATAATATTCTACACAGCCGTCTAATTTCTGCCCCTTTACTAGTTATATTGTTTCTTCATTGCCATTCTATTCACATTATATACCGAAACTGTGATTCCAAGACTGTTTCTTCCTTAGTTTCAAAGTTAAATGGATTTGACACCCCTGTTCTTTTGTTACCGAGCCTCTATTCAACTAGTGTTCAATTGGGTTTATTTTTAACAACTTCTTCAAGGTGGATTTTATAGAAAATATATTCTTATAATGTTTCTATGATCAAAAGTAACTGCGGTTGCCTTTCTATTTCAACTATTTGTCTAGGCGTGACTTTTTTTTTTTTTTTTTGCTCATGTTTTATTTTCTGGAGCTTTGTGTGTTTTCCTCCAGTTTTCTAATGATGTGAGCTCTAAGGTCGGCCTGCTATTTCTCCCTTAGAAGTTATTTGATCTTTTTGATGGAACGCTCCCCCAATTATAATCTTATTGTTAAAATTCATCACAACTTCACTAGGCTGTGTTTCGGTTTAACCCCCTTACTAATTTTTCTCCAGGCACGGTGTGGTTTAAACTGCTTTATTTTTAGAATGTATTCTTGATAGTATTTCAGAATACATTTCCGTTTCTTCCTTGGTGGGAGGTTTTTTTAAATTCAAGGATGCTAAGTGTATATTGACACTCCTTTGTCTATTTTCAGTAACTATCTTTATTTTCTATAACCCTATTTGATTATAAGGTCCTGGTCTCTGTGTTCACTTTCTTTCATCTGTCCTGTCTTCCCATTTTTTATTGTGTCTTAAACAGTCCCTGAGGTTTTTTGTTTGCTTGGTTTGGTTTTGCTTTTTCTAATAGGGTCTTCATTTTTGTGCTGGTTTTACTTTTCGGTCCAACTTTTTCCTGAGCTTTGCCTACTCAGTTTTTACCTGTTTCTGTTGAAACGTAGTTATAATTTCTTACCTGAAATCATATCTCTGCATTGAGTTCTTTTTAGAAATAATTGGACTGTTTCTTTAAAATATCTGACTTCATGGCAATGCCTTTGGTCACAGGTTTCTCCTGCCCCCTGACAGTATTTTTCTGTGTCTGCCTTTTGCTTTTCTTTTTTTCTTTTCCCCTTCATTGAATAAGATATTACAAATGTGTCCTTATCCCCCCAATGTCCCCTCATCCCCCCAATCCTGCCCTCACCCTCACCCCCTGTTGTCCACATCCATGACTTATGCTTATATGCATGCATACAAGTCCTTTGGTTGATCTTTCCCCCTCACCTCCACCCTCCCCTACCTTCCCTCTGAGTTTTGAGCATCTGGTCAATGCTTCTCTGTCTCTACATTTGTTTTTGTTCATGAGTTTATGTTGTTCATTATATTCCACAAATGAGTGAGAGCATGTGATATTTATCTTTCTCTGACTGACTTATTTCACTTAGCATAATGCTCTCCAGCTCCATCCATGCTGTTGCAAACGGTAGGAGTTCCTTCCTTTTTACAGCAGCATAGTATTCCATTGTGTAGATGTGCCAAAGTTTTTTAATCCATTCATCTGCTAATGGGCACTTAGGCTGATTCCAAATCTTAGCTATTGTAAATTGTGCTGCTATGAACATAGGGATGCATATATCCTTTCTGATTGGTGTTTCTATTTTCTTGGGATATATTCCTAGAAGTGGGATCACTGGGTCAAATGGAAGTTCCATTTTTAGTTTTTTGAGGAAACTCCATACTGTTCTCCACGGTGGCTGCACCAGTTTGCATTCCCACCAGCAGTGAACGAGGGTTCCTTTTTCTCTGCATCCTTGCCAGCATTTGTCATTTGATGATTTGTGCCTTTTGCTTTTCTGGCTCCATTCCTTCCTCTTCTGTTTCGTGTGTGTGTGTGTGTGTGTGTGTGTGTGTGTGTGTGTGTGTAATAACTTCTCATCAATATATAGATATGCTGGCTCCTTTTGAAACATTCTTCCCTTTGAATTAGGTGAGTCCTTCCTGGACCAGCTATTTTCTTGACTTTATTGGAGAGAGTCCAGAGCTTCGATACGTGCAATATTTCTTTCTGGTGCAGAGTGAAGTTCCTCATGACATGTGTGGGTGCACACGTGTATGTGTGTGTGTGTATTTGAGAGGGTGAGAGAGAGGAGAGAATTACTTTAGCCTTTACTTTTCCCTAATTTTCAGAGATTCGCAGTCTCATATCTCCTGACAATTCTAAGTCTGCCTTCCAGACCTTATCTCAGGGACAGACTCCTCACAGCAAACCTGACCTGTTGCCTTACTCAATCCCACTCTCCCCCATCCAATCCCTGAAGTTCTGTGGTATGAGGTGCCTAAAGGCAGTAGTTAGCCTTGTGTCTTGATCTTTTGTGACTAACCCACTATTGCTGTTCGGCCCCCTCGGATTTGGGGCTTTTGCTGCATTCTGCTGCATCAGTGACTCTTCAGTGCCTCCTGCGCCCCAAGGGTCCTCTCTCCCCAGGGCAACCCTCCCTCACCACTGGTGATTTTTTATCATTTGAGAGTTTCATGTACCTGCTGGTTTGTTTTATAGTCTCTTTTGTTTTCTGATTTGTTTCAGATATAAAAAGATGGCGGTATGCTCACTGTGCCATTTGTACATGATCTTGTTGAAGCTCTGTGTCCAATGCCCACACCTTTACTGAGAGCCCGCTCCGAGTCAGGCCCTGCGGATGGTATTGGAGCACCAGGAAAACAACAACTAACCAGCAAATGAAACTGACACATATCCTTGCCCCTGTGAGCTAAGAATGACTAACATCAAGAACAAATTTAATTACATGATGCCCTCTGCCCTCCACATGTTTGACTTGGCCTGCATTCAGCAAAGAAAAATTTACAAGCACATCAATACCAAGACTAGTCCACCCAAAATACTGTAAATAGCCTCCAAATTAATGTCCCTGACTCCAATTTTATCCCCCCAAAATCCATCTTTGAAATAATGGCCAGAAATATAGTTATCACACAACTAATTTCTCTGCTACAAAACAAATTTCAAATAATTTTCAAAATTGTGTTATTTCTTCCTGAGGAAAAAAAATCATAAAATAAGAGCTAAGCAGTGAATAAATAATGCTTTTAGATACAAAAGAAATATTATCCCATCATCTTTTTAAATTATTTTAATATATATCTTCTATTTTTTTCATACCAGACATTAATGCATTTTATTGACTTGTCACCTGAAAAAGCTTCAGGATACAAAAAAAACCCATTTAGATTTCTCGATGCTGATTTTTCACGAGTTTGTTTGCCTGATTTCATTTTTATTTTCCTGCCAGTGAAAAGGCGGGCTGTAGTTCAGCGTGTCGCTGTACTCCCTGGCAGTTTCCTGCACGGTGCCTGACCCAGGTATCTGGGATAGGAGTAAATGCCCCTGGTAATTCAACCTGCCTCATCTCCTCCGTCTCTTTCCCTTCAGAGAACGCTCAGGGTGATGTTTGTTTGTTTGCTTCTATTTCTGAGAGTAGGATAGCAGTGGCAACTCTTGAAATTCAATCCCCTTTGTACTGAAAAAAAAAAAATAAAAGCGTGGAAGTGATTTCTGACAGAGAATGATGCCATTTGGAAGGATGGCCTAAAAAGCAGGGGATGGGAGAGAATTGTTTTCCTCATCAAGGCATGAACCTGAAAATTTCGCTTAAGTAAAATTGAGGGTCCTAATAACTTTGATTAAATCCTATCTCCTCTCTTTCTCTTTCTCTCTCTGTGTCAGAGACATGGCCTTTGCAGCAGGAGATGGTATCCTGGGCCTGACTAATGGTCACAGGCCAGAACCTCTGGCTAAAGATAGCATCCTGGCCTAAGTTATGCTTCAGCTCCAGAGCCCGAAGGTGGAGTGACCCCCTGCCGACTTTCCATGAGACCAGACAGAGGAACACCTTGCCGATGTCCTCTAGACATCAAGGAAGAAATGGTTCCTACCCTTCTTCTCCAGTCAGCTCTCCATACGACCTGAACCCCTAACCCATGGCGTCTTGTGATTTTGCCCCATATTATCTATAACCTGCACACCATCGGGATGGATGTAGTGGTAAAAGAACAAAGGAATCAACTTCAAAAGACTTTTCAATCTCCAAATATCAGCAATAAAAATAACAATAATTTCAGTCAATGAAAATGAGTGAAAGCTGTAAAAAGATTCTATGATAACACACAAAAGGAGAAAATAGTATTAAATGGAACTCATTAATTAGTTTCCAATAATAAACACACACATTGCAACAGACAAAATAAATGAGTTCTATAGACAAGGTTTTAGTTAAGACTTAAGTGGCCATCTCAGATGGTTTAAATTAAAAATCAAACAATTCCAAAAATAAAAAGAAACTATAAATGTGAAATAAAATGTTATGGAAATATCATAGCCTTTAATATTTTAAATAAAAACTTATTCATGTCTGTTACACATTCACAAATGGGGGCATCTTAAAACCATAATTACTAGGTGTACCGGTTAATAACGACGGATTTTGTAATCAAAGAAAACACGATAATTTCAAGAGAAAGATCAAAAGTGCTTTATTCAAAGTAATGTCCATCGCTAGCTACACATTTCCCCCATCTTTCAGGTAATTTGTGGATACCGTCCCAATAGAACTTTTCTTGTTTTGAGGCAAACCATTCAGAGACCCAATTTTCCACGTCTTCTTACGTTTTGAAGTGCTGCTCAGAAAGTGCGTGGGCCATCGATCGGAACAAGTGGTAATCTGAAGGAGCAAGGTCTGATGAATGCAGCGGGTGGGTTAATACTTCCCAGGCAAGATCCATTAACGTGTCTTTAACTGGTTTTGAAGTGTGTGATGGTGCATCATCATGAAGCAAAATTACTTTGCCATGTCTTCTGTAACATTCTGGTCGTTTCACAATCAAAGCATGGTTCAAATTGATTATTTGTTGTCAGTAGCGATCAGTATTAACAGTTTCACCTGGTTTTAGAAGCTCATAATATACCACACCTTCCTGATCCCACCAAACGCAGAGCATTGTCTTCTTTCTGAAGCGATTTGGCCTTGCAGTCGATGTTGATGCTTGACCTGGATCGACCCATGATTTTGTGCATTTGGAATTCTCAAAATAAATCCACTTTTCATTGCCAGTCACAATTTGATGCAAAAGAGACTTTCTTTCGTGCCATTGAAGCAACATTTTACTGATGACTTTTCAGTTTTCCATTTGTCTTTCGTTCAGTTGATGTGGCACCCATTTTCCTTCCTTTAAAATCTTTCCCATTGCTTGTAAACGATCGGAAATTGTTTGCTGAGCAATGTTTAATCTTTCTGCAAGTTGTTTTTGAGTTTGACACACATCTTCATCCAATAATGCTTGTAATTGTTGGTCTTCAAACTTTTTCGGTTGACCTGGCCATTCTTTGTCTTTCACATTGAAATCATTACTTTTAAAGCATTTAAAGCAGCGTTCACAAGTATCTTGAGATGGAGCATGTTCACCATAAGCTTCCCGAAGTATTCAGCAGCATTTTCCTTCAAGACAAAGTAATGAATTATAACTTCCTGCAAATGCTCTTTTCTTGGCACAAAATTTGACATTTTTAAGTGTAAAAATATCTATGATGTTAACACCTTCAGCAAATTTGACATATGAAGTTTTGAAGCTTGTTGTCAATACAATAAAATAGCTTACATATCAAATCGCATATATATCAACATATGTGTAACTCCGTCTATTGAAAAAAATCCGCATTATTAACCGGTAAACCTAGTAAATGCTGCCCACAGCCCTGGCTAGTGGCTCAGTTGGTTGGAGCATTGTTCTGCACACCAAAATGTTTGGGTTCAATTCCCAGTCAGGGCACATAGCTGGGTTGTGGTTTTGATCCTTCCTGGTAGGGGCATGTATGGAAGGCAACCAATCCATGTTTCTCTCTCTCCCTCCCCCACCTCCCCAAAAAATCAATGAAAACATGTTCTCGGGTGGGGATAAAAAAATATTACTTAAAAAACATTAATCACATACACATCACACTGGTTCAGGATATTGCTTCAACACTGCTAATTCCTAAGACCTTTTCTAAAATAGAAAGTTATTTGAAGTTTAGATAAAGATCATACTGGATCATATCATCCACTGAAAACAATAAAGCTGCCCAAATGACCATGAACCTGGCAAGGAAAGGAAGGAAAGAAGGAAGGAAGGAAGGAAGGAAGGAAGGAAGGAAGGAAGGAAGGAAGGACGGACGAAGGGAAGGAAGAAGGGAGGCAGGGAGGGAAGGAAGGAAGCAGGAAGGAATGGAGAAAACCCATGCCAACACAAGTGAAGTAATAAATTATATATTAATTAGTCATCAACATATTAAAATTATATTCACAGGACAGATGATGTATTATAGAAGTGTACACCTGAAACTTATATAATTTCATTAACCAATATCACCTCAATAAATTCAATAAAAATTTAGAAAAAAGAATGACATTTACTGAAGGGGTGTGTGTGTGTGTGTGTGTGTGTGTGTGTGTGTGTGTGTGTTTCATTTATGAGGTTAAGGAAGTGCCTTTCTATTCCCCATTTGCAAAAATATTTTTAATATGAATTGACGGTTAATTATATTGGATGATTCTTTCCACATCTATCATGATTATCAGATAGTTTTCCTCTTTTAATATGCTATTGAGATAAATCACATTAATTGATTTTCTAATATTAAACTAAACTTGCAGTCCTGGTATAAACCTGCCTGTCATAATATATTATCTTTTTTATATATTGCTTGATTAAATGTGGTCTTATTTTACATAAGATTTGCATATATGTCCATGTTGTGAGAGGCTTGTAATTTTCTTCTCTTTTGCTGTCTTTGCTCTTGATATCAGGGCTATGTTGGTCCCTTAAGGTAAGTTGAGGACATATTTCTTTTTGTTTGTTTCTATTCTCTGGATGAGTTTGTATAACATTATAATGATCTCTTTCTTATGTATTTGGGAGAATTTGCCTCCAGATTTCTCTGGATCTGGTGCTTTCTTATGAGAAGGTTTTAAACTACTAATTCAGTTCCTTTATTGGTTCAATAATGTTTTTTGGTTCCCTGATTATTTTTTAAGATAAGTTTGGTAAGATGTCATTTTTCTCCCAGAAATGTATCTATTTAATCTAAGTTTTAAAAATTACTGGCATAACTTTGGTCATATGTCATTTTATTGTGAAGCTGTGGCTTTATTTTCATTGTTAACATTGCTTGTATCTTATTCTTTTCTGATATAAGAATTTAGGGCAATCCATTTTTCTTTAAATATCACTTTAGTTCTATACTGCAGGCATTTCTGTGTGCTATTTTAACTGTCACTGTGATATCCATTATAATCCATTTTTGGCCCACGAATTATTGAATAGTTTCTTTTAAATTATCAAATATATTGAGTTTGTCTAGCTACCTATTTAATTTTGTTATTAAATTAATTTTATTATGAACAGGAAAATATATATTCACAGAATATAGAGAAAAATAAAAATAATACTAAGTTTACAGACTATATGCTAATTATTTCCTGATTGAGGAAAACTATCTCTCAGCTTATAATATCTTTTTTGCTTTTTAATATTTTATTGTGGTAAAACCCAGATAACATAAAAATTAACATCTTAACCATGTTTATGAGTACACAGTTCAGTGGTATTATGTATATGCTTGAATCTCTTAATCTAGATAAAATTGAAAGAAAACAACTTACTTGGCAAAATAGAACTTCTACAAAGTGGAGTAGTCTTAAAGTTAAAAATTAAACAATTCCAACAATAAGGAACTAGACTTAACAAATTACTAGTAAAATAGAGACTTAAAAATCCCTGCCTACAAATTGCCAATGTGACAGAAAACTAAAGTCTAGTAATTTCTGCATTGTACACTGTGGATCGTACAACCAAACTCAAGGTCAGAACAAGTGAGCACTAGCTATGTTTATCTGTTTTGCCTTTAGTGGGTTACATATATTACTAATTTTATAACAGCTTTGACTGGTTCTCTCTAATGATGGGAAAAGGCAAGGAGAGGGTTGTTCGAGGAGACTTTTAAACAGGCTTCCTTATGAAACATAACACTTCCATGGCACCTTCTCTTAACCTCTCTTTGCTTTAAATTAAATTTTTGGTTAATAAGACTATATAAGTTTCAGGTGTACAACTCTATAATACAACACCTGTATATTACACTGTGTGCTCCTCACCTGGAGACTAGCCTCCTTCCATTACCATATATCTGACTCCTTTTCCCATTCCTTCCTCCTCCCTTCCTCTCCCTGCTCCTCTCATAGCCACCACCCTGTTGTACAGACAGCAAGAGCTTGTTTGTTTTGCTTTCTTGATTGTTGCTTTCTGTTTTATATTCCACATACAAGTGGAATCTTGTGATTCTGTTCCTTTCCATCTGATTTATTTTACATAGCACGATACTCTCAAGATCCATTCATGTTGCCGCAAATGGCAATATTTCATCTGTGTGTATGTGTGTGTGTGTGTGTGTGTGTGTGTGTGTGTGTGTGTGGCTGAGTAGTTTTCCTAGTATTATATGTGTACCACATCCTAGTTTCTAAAACAACAACAACAACAAAAACACCTCATTTGTTAAACTTGTCAAAGTGGTTTCCGTACAGTGGGAGAGTCTAAAACATATCTGAAGGTGACTGAGAAACAAAGAAGGGGTGAATTGAGTGGAGACAGTGGATATAGACAACACTTTCAAGGATCTTTATCATAAAGCAAAACAGGGAAAGGAGATAGTAGTTATAAGAGGTTGTGGAGCTTAGAATGGCGTTTCTTTTTAAATACGTGGTGTTTTTTCTTTATGTTTGTATATTGATAGTAGAAAAGTAGTCAAGAATTAGAGGTCACAGCATTCCTTGAATAAGCACAATGGGAGAGGAGCAATGTATTAATATTGCCTTTACTTGGGGCAAGGAGACCTCCATCCATTATAACAAGAGGGAAGGCAGGTGCCTGGGCAGATCTGGTAAAGGGGCAATGAGTTCCAAGTGGAGGAGGTGACACAGAAGAAGAGATAAGATGACCATCTCTCTATTCAAGTGAGTTGCAGGAGGACAGAGGAGACGTGAGTTTGTCTCCAGAGAGCAGGAAACCATCAGAAAAATGTGATCAGACATCTAAAGACCCCGTTGAGATCCACAGTAGAAATTTAAATGGCATCAGTCAGCCAAGTTGCTCAGGGCTCAGCTGTAGACACAGCGTAAGGAGACATTTAGACGTAATGAGGATGGGATCTTGCTCAGAGAACATGACAGAGAGAAGTGCAAGAGAATTGCAGGTGTATGCAAAAAAATGCTTATTCTGATGGGCCATGAAATCAATGCTGAAAAAGAAGTAACAGAAAACATGAGGGCCAGCTGCAGAAGCTTTCACAAAATGTGTGGAGATGGAGCAGGTGCCATAGATAGATTGCATTCCCTTGACACACACACACACACACACACACACACACACACACACACACACACAAAGTGGGAGGAGCAGGAGTTTTGAGGGGGGAGCCTAGTCTAGTTGCAGTGAGAAGCAAAAGGGAGAGGAGGGGGTCCATCACACTCCAGACCCTGTGCTGTGAAACGGTGGGAGGGAAAACAGCCGTCACTGCAGAGGTCTACAGACGAGGCAGACCCAGGGGTCAGTTAGAATCAGTGTGGTGGACAAAACAGGCAAGTTTGCTGATGATGGACAGTTGAGGCCCATCAGGTGCATGGAAGGGACTAGGGGTAGGGTCGCAGAGGAGTGGTAGATTGGGTCTGAAAAATAACTTGGAGAGCTTACAACTTACTGTTCTCAAGGAAGTTGCAGTAGGAATTGGGCACACTTTTAAAAAATGCTTAAATTTCACTTTATGCAACATTTACAATTAGGAGTAATCTTTTCAAGGTTTCTACAGGAAGTCTGGGTTCACTAAGAATGCCACTTTACTGTTTAATTAGTGCCACTAACGTGCAGAGAAGGTCCTGCCTATTGGAGCTTCCTTAAAAGAAGAAATGATTAAATGCCATCACTCCCTATATATTAGCCCACAGCATGATGGTTTAAAAGTTCCTCCCCTCTCACACAAATGACTGGTGGGCACAAGATCCTTCTTAGAGAAGGAGAGATTCATATCTGATGGGGTGTGTGTGGCAGGTAATCTCACAGAAGGTAAAAGAAGTATTATTTTGAGTAAAGAATAAAGGCATAAAAATACCTTTGGTGTTCTCTTAGTCGTTTGTTTCCTGCCTTACAAACAAAAAAAACCACTAAAAATTAAGCCCATTCGGGAGAAAAGAGTCATCCTCGATTTTTGGAAAGTGCCTGGTATAATTTTCATTATTAGAAAACACTAGAAAACGTTTCTTCTAAAATTTAATGAAAATTAAAATTCACTCCTAATTCCACCAACTGTTCTACACAACAATGGTCATTTTGGGGTGACATTTTAATCTATTTTCTCTGAATGAAAATATTTTTAATTGGCATCATAAACAGTTTCAATTTTTTTGTCATATTTTACTTTGTTGTTTTGTTATATTTTTAATCTTGATTTTGTGCACTATTTCCCATGTCATTTTGAAAAAAAAAATGTTCAATTACAGTTTACATTCAATAGTATCCTGTATTAGTTTCAGATAGCAGGGTGGTTAGACAATCATGTTCTTCACAGAGTGGTCCCCCTGATATTTCCAGTACCCACCTGGCACCATACACAGTTGTCACACTGTTATTAACTATAGTCCCGATGCTGTAATTTGCATCTCGGTAACTATTCTGCAACTACCAATTTGTGCTTCTCAATCCCTTTGCCTTTCTCTCCCAGGTCACTTCATATCATCAAACCCACGATTTTTAAGGACAGTGGAGCTTATTATGGAAAATCCATACTCTGTTTCCTATTATTGGATATTTTTACTGTTTCTAATGTATTTGCTATTATTTTTTAAAAGCCACAAAGAACTTAGTATACCTTTGAGGGTGTGTCTGATTATTTCTTTGAGTATCATTCCTAGAAATGGGATTTTGAGGTCATGGGAGAAAGGAGCTGCTGTGAACATGACTATTTCTCTCCTTGCTTTTTCTATTTTAAAGTCTGCTATTGTTTCTAAAGCAGGTGACTCATACAGCTCCTTTGCTAGTTAAAAAAGCAGCACCCTTACTGGAAATTATTTCTACAGGGTATTAAAAATAGACTTACAAATATGCCTATTACATCTACAAGCAGTCTTCTTGCAGCAGCTCCTAATCATTGGAAGAGGCCTGGTCTGGCTCAGAGGAATTCAGAGGCCAAGGAGAAAGCCTGCCTTACAGGGAAAAACCTGGTAAGAATTAAGTAAAAATGGGATCACTATTGCATCTAATGAATATGACCCCAGCTAACCTCAAAACATTACTTCCTGTTGTGCTTGAATTTTTAAAATATATTTTTATTGATTTCAGAGAGGAAGGGAGAGGGAGAGAGAGAGATAGAAACATCAATGATGAGACAGAATCATTGATTGGCTGCCTCCCACACGCCCCACAATGGGGTTGGAGCCCACAACCCTAGCATGTGCCCTTGACAGAATGAACCCAGGACCCTTCATTCACAGACGGTCACTCACTGAGCAAACTGGCTAGGGCTGTGCGGAATTTTTTTTTTT
>NW_005871056.1:17698334-17770183 GCF_000147115.1 Myotis lucifugus
AAAGGTTTTGTTTTAAGGACACAAATAGACATTCCAATTCACTGTTCAAGTAACCATTTTCCTGGTGTCAGATAAGCTGGGCCAGTTTCAAAAGGAAATTAATGACAAACTTTAATTTCAGGCAAAGCAAAGCTCCATATGTATTATGAATTTTGCTTCAAAAATGATACAAAATTAAAATTAAATAGCTTCTAAAATTTAAGAATCCATGGGCACAGTAAATCTTAGTTAGAGGAGAAAATGAAACATCTATGATAAGATCAGATCTGATAAGATGTAATAAAAACATGAAGCATGATGCATGAGGTCAGAAGGATCAATATGGAATATGAAGTGAATGCACTAATTGCAGAGTCCTAGTCACCTAACGTATTTGGGAGTGTCAGGGGAATGAACTCGCAAGTAAAGCTGAATATGAAATGGCTTTGAACATGCGAGACATCATTCCAAAACCTATCTAGCTATTCCTAATATGTGTGTTACCTTTCCTGGAAGTAACTGAGATCTAAGCCAAGGTTAAATAAAAAAATAAGGTGAGAACACAGAAGGTCATGGAATTTAAACCATGGTATTGTATACATAGGAGGGGAAGGAGAAGAGGAGATGTGATGTTTGGCAGCAGGAAAACACATACGTAGTCTTGTAAAACACAGTCTGACAGACTGACTTACTCTTACATCTAACCTTGGAATTATTAGGGCGAAACCCACAGGAACTGAAATTGCCATAAATCTACTGATATTGAACCGTGCAGCAGCATGACATTTATCCCTCACACACCTCTTATTCGCATAACTCTTTAACGAGCGAGGAGGTCCATTTTTACATTTTTTGAAACATTCTCCTAGTAGTACAAAGTGCCTTGGGGAGAGGAAGAGCTTGGCAGCTCATTGTGGCTGGGGTTCAGCTCTGTCCTTGCAGCTTCCCGGTTTGATGAAAAAATTTTCAGAGTCCTTCAAGGCTCAGTTTCCTCGTCTGTGAAACAGGCAGGACCTTGCTGTGAATGTTAACCAAGCTAAAGCATGGGACGTTATAAGCACACGGTCTGTTATTGGATAACTTCGCAAAAACTGTTAAGTTTCTTTTTCCTGCCACTCAATGGTGGTTCCAGAAATGTGAACTGATCTTAATTGAACAATTTTCTACTTTAACTTGTGGTTAAAATCAGTCCCTGAAATGAAATGCAGAAGGGAGGAAGAGAAAGTGACTAGAGGTATAATTAATGGTACAGGTCCTTTAGAGTTTACATACCTTTCAGGTTCATTTTGTAAACCTATGGGGAGTCAGGAGGGGTAATGTGATATCCTTTTCTATATACAAAGCCTGTGACCAATGTTCTCCTAATGCTAATACTGCACCCTACATATTCTATATGAGTAATGAAGTTGAATAATTGTTTAATTTTTCTTAAACTTTTTACTGTACTTGGCTTTCATCTGATTCTCAGTCTTCTCTAGGTATTGTCTGCCTGACAGAATTTACTATAGAAGAAATGCCAAAAGGCAGACACCGCCACTGACATTCAAAATTCAGTAGGACAACTGCCTTGAACACCAGGCTATTGTCCTCATAAGAGATTTGCTAAAATGTTTTCTCTCTTCTTTTAACTTCGCAAGAGTGACCTAGTTGGACTCATTGCAAAATTTCCCCATTGTGTGGAGATCAAGGCCTCCGAGTAGCACATCTGCAGGAGGCGCCATCCTCGATGCATTCAATGGTTCTCTCCAGGGGATGCTCTTACACAGAATACAGTCTGAACAGCATGCAAGGAAATAGGTCTGTCTAAGTTCAGTGGGAGCCAAGGAGAAGTCGCCTATGATGAAAGGCAAGTCAAGGGAAACAATTTTTGCTGCCCCCTTAGGTGGTGCGAATGTCAGGGAAGGTCAGAGGCGGAGTGTGCGCAGTGCTTGAACAGATGTGGGTATCCCCGCTGGGGAAGCACACTTGATAGTCAGGAAACTGGTGGGGGAGGGGCAGGGACTCTTGCTTTGCCACCCACTAATTAATCTGGGAGGGGGCTGCATCGGAGGCTGCACCCACATCCATGTGGAGGGCAGGCACTGGATAGCAGAGGGCTGCAGGGTGTTGGTTTCCTGGGGTGCCCTGAAGTCTGATGCAGCAAAGACATGTCCAGAGCTGCCGAGCTTTTGGCTGAGATGCTGGGCAGAGGAGTTCACTTTATGGGTTCTGCTCCTAGAGCTGCAAGGTAAAAGGGACCCACAGTCAGACAATCAGAGGGCAGGTGGCACCTGCAAGAGCGCAAGTGATGATGAGACAGACAGAAAGCATCACATGGCCTTGTCTATCCCCAGAGAAAAGATGCTGACTCCAGCCCTGAATGCTAGCAGAGCTGACAGATGGACCAAGGGCACTGCCCTGGAGGCCAGGGTAAAGGAGGGAGGGCGAGGAGACGCGTAAGCACCCCTCTCCTTGTACCCAGGCACCATTTTTAGGAGAGAAGTGGGATATTTGGGATACAGCAATTTTTGAAAAAGAGTAGTGAATTATATTCAAATATTCTAAATACTTCGAAAATGTCTTGGATGACATATTGGGTAAGTTTTTAATTAACCTGCAGATGGGATTGTAGGAAGCAAATACAAATAGTTACAGGCAATATATAAAAGCTACAATTTTCCCCTCCTATACTTGAGTGAGAATTAATGAGAAATGCAACTACCTATAAAGTGTACACAATTTACATTAGCATGTCTCCAAGAGTTTACAAAATTTCCCCAAATGTATTTTGATTTTAGATTCAAATTATCAGGCTAGAAAAGCATGTTGTGCATTTTGTCAAGAGGCCTGGGACTTCATAAATCCAGAGAAGCAGGAAGGAAAAACAAATGTGCCAGGCCAGTCATAATAATCTTGAAATGGCAGAATAATGGCTGGGATTTTGCCCTACTACCTATGGAGACATCAGGAAGCTGCAGCAATTACATCAGTTCACTGGTGAAGTGGAAATGAGACATCAGGGTCATATATATGGCATGACATCCCATCATTTTTGCGACGTCCTATGGGTTAGGAGCAAGTAAGTCACAGGTCCCATGCACTCTCAAGGGAAAAGGATTGCACAAAAGTGTGAGTCATTTGAGGTCACCTTGAGGAGCATTTGCCACACTGTCCATATCCTACTGAATTCAAAGTCAGCCTTCTTCTTTGATCTCAAGTACTAGAATCTAAATATGATGGAACTAAGCATTTATTTATGGTGATATTTTTCATAATTTGCCACGTCTTGTAAAATACACACACACACACACACACACACACACACACACACCACACATCACACACCACACACACATTTAGGGCTAAATGCTTAATAGGTATTGCTTGAGATTCCCCTAAGCTAGAATCTTGGATATATCTGCAATCTTTTTTTAAAATATATTTTTATTGATTTCAGAGAGGAAAGGAGAGGGAGAGATAGAAATATCAATGATGAGAGAGAATCAATGATTGGCTGCCTCCTGCCCACCCACCACTGGGGACTGAGCCCACAACCCAGCAGGCATGTGCCCTGACCAGAATTGAACCTGGGACCCTTCAGCCCTCAGGCCAACACTCTGACCACTGAGCCAAGCCAGCGAAGGCTATATCTGCAATCTTAACTGTCCTTTGATCATACTATCCAAACCATTAGCAAATTACCCTAAAATTTCTACACAGACACTTAGAGTCCTCACTTCTTCCCATTCTTGAGGCTTCACTCGATTTCAGATCTCAGCTACACAATGTCTGAAAGCCTCTTGACTATGCCTCATGCTCTGGTCTTTGCTAACTCCACTGAGCCCTACCCATGCCCCTCCCTGGCACTACTACCACACAGTGGTCTCATGTGGTCCTCGTGGCACAGGCCTGATGTCTTCTTTACTTAAAACATCTGACAAGCACTTAAGTATTTCACATTTCAACCACCACACATATAAAGATGAAGAATAATTCATGTATTATTTTTTGCTTAGATAACAAATAAAAAATTAAAATAAATTTTCTAACAAGTCAAATAAAACAGATAAAATGCCAACGACATATTAAATAAGGCAAGTTATTTATGATGAAATAAGAAAAATATATAAAACTGGAAGACATAGAAACAAGACTAGTATGAAGCTAAATTGTTTTAATTTTTCTCAAAATTAATGTGTGTAATACAACCCATATTTTTGTAGATCATTTGTATGAAGCACAACAAACTTCTAAATAACTGGGTATTGCCTAAATCAGCTGTGAACTAAAGGGGTAAACCATTCTACTCAGTGTATGGTCTCCAAGGCTGTCTGAATCTGAGACAACTCAAGGCAGTCCTAGATGCCAAGGAAGCTCATCTCAAACATGGATGTTATGAAGTTCTGTAATTAGAATAGTTGGAAATTAAATCCTTAAGGGGCAAAAATATCATCACAATGGGACTAATGACAGCCAAGACCTACATGTGACATAGTGACCAGAACCTATTATTTTCTTCCACTTGCTTTCGGGGCATTAGTCTTCCCTTATACTTTTTAATCGTACAAAGAATCTACATGTTGCTACCTTCAAAGATTTGAAAAAATATGGAGTTATTTATTCAGGAAAGTTTAGTATTCTGAACATCCACTTGGTGATGAGAGTTTATTTAAAGCTAAAAAAGATAAAGGGGTAAATTTATTAACTAATTAGTATGCCTAGCCCAAGGAACTATACAGGAATAGAATAATTGATTCTCATTCTTCCATGGTTTAAACAATATTTATTTTATTAGCATTCATTATTAAATACTTCAAAGTATTGATTGTTACATGTAATGTTAGCATATGACTACAGCAAAATTTCTTTCTTTCCTTTGGCTAAAGAAAAAGTGTATGCTACAAAACTGCAGTTAAGTATTTCTGAACAATTAAAAATGTTCTTTAATGATCAGTAAATATATACATGCAGGTCAAAATTGCAGCATATAATAGTATATCCTAATAATTATTTGTTTGTGTGTTCATTCTATTTGCTTTTGTTTGCCGTGCTATGAACAATACTGATATTGTACCATTGTGACTTAAAAGTCCATTCTTGGACCAGTGCCTCTCTTCATTAAATATAACAGTGTTTTACAGGAAGTGACCAAAATTCTCTTTAGATGTTTCTTCTGACTGACCATTTATATAGTGCCTGATTCAATTTATTTTCCTGATTCTAATTACCAAATCTTCAATAAGAATCATTTCTTTCAATAGAACTGCTGAAATAAGTAAACTACTAAAATGTCAACCAATCAACCACAGTAAGCCATGACACCCATGGGCATTATCACCAACTCCCAGATGTCATTATGCCTTTTCTGGCCACACAGATTTTAGGGGCAATTGCTGCGCTCATCCTCCTCATGTTTGGTGACCACATTCTGTACCTTATGACTCAGCCCACCCCCTGGTCTCAGCCACAAAGCTGAGGTGAGCAGTTAACAAAATATAAAGCAGCAACTGAAAGAAATGAGGTTGGCTTCTCTGATTACCTCCTCAGGAATCTGAACTAAAACACTCAAAGGAATAGAAATAATTCAGAGGAAGAGAAGGACATAAAGGCAGAAGAGAACAAAAAATACCCTTGAAAAGAAAAAAAAAAGAAAGAAAAATTCTGAGAAAGCCATGATACATAAGTTGTATGCCAAGAAGATAAAGTTCATGGAAAGAATCCACGAGTGTTGTGAGAGAAAAATGAAGAGAAGAGCCATCCATAGAATTGTCATTTTCTGAAGCTTTCCACCTATGGGTACCCTCACAATAATTCTTCTCCTTCTTCGAAATTTCTTGACCATTTCCATTTCTATCAACAACAGCATTTATTTTGATCCTGATGGCTTGGTGTGATAGTCAGACTATTACATAATCAGTGCAAGAGGTATTGACCAACCTGAATGGATGCTGACTATAAACATCCACTACCCGCACGTCCAGTGGCCTGGCTAAAGCATTCACCCTGATACTCCGTGCAATATGTGCATCTCTAGTTCAATGTTGGTAACATTACACAAATCAACCTGTGCCCACCTTTGTCTTTGCTATCAGTGCAAAAACAATCATAAAGTTCAAAAGTAGCGGCAGGATCTCAACCTGGGCCTCTCTGACTGAAAGCCATAGGAATTCAAAGTGGAAATTAAGTTATAAAAGCAGGGCTATCTCGCACTTACTGAGTGCTTAATATGTGCCAAACACTTCATTTAGTCTTTACAACAATTGCCACTGTACTCATTATAGAGATGAAGAAACTGAAGAGTTTAAACAACTGGCTTAAGGTCACACAACTCATATATTTTAGAGTTGAGTTTTAATGACAATACAACTCTTGAGCTACCGTTTTTAACTGTGACACTGCCCTGCTCCCCATCATAAGTCTGACAGGAAGCAGGCAGTTGTGATAATTATACAGCATTGCAGTAGTTACACGAGGCTGTCAGGGAAGGCTTTATTTGTATCATTTGCCTGCTCTTCTCAAATCAAGAGTAAAGGTTAGCAGCCAAGGGCACAGAGAACCTAGCTTGGTCTTGTTACTTGTAGGCTGGGGCTTGTGGTTTGTGGGATCGAATGTTAAGACACACTGTGACAAGATGACTCATCAGCCCTGAGCAGTCCCAGAAACTGAGTCATTAGCTACCCTAAACCACCTGGAACACTTGAATCATGGTCTACTCTAGAGCAGTGGTTCTCAACCTTGGCTGCACATTAGAATCACCTGGGAATCTTTTTAAAATCCTGATTTCTGGGCCTCATCCTTCGGAAATTCTGTTTCTTTGTTAAGGGTTGAGGTGAAATTCTGTTTCTTTGTTAAGGGTTGAGGCCACAACATTAATAACAAGGAAATAGAATTTCCGGAGAATGAGGCCCAGAAATCAGGATTTTAAAAAGATTCCCAGGTGATTCTAAGGTGCAGCCAAGGTTGAGAACCACTGTGCTAGAGAAAGCAGTGAGAAGTGCAGAGCAGGGAGTGAAGAGACCATTCCAGGGAAGCCCAGGATGGACAAAGCTCTGGCTCCTGCAGCTCTGCCACAGTCAACGCTGCCTTTCTTCAGTAAGCTGTTCCTGTCGGTCTCTGAATTATTGCAGAGTCTCAAAGCATTAAGACAAAGATGGTTAGGAGATAAATACCTGTGATAAACCGGATAATTACTTCGGTACTTACTTAATACAAGGAATTTACTCAGCTTAAATATATAATACTCAGCTCCTATGAGTAATATCATTCTTAAAGCTCATTAAGGAAAAGGTCAGCATTTTATTTTCCTTTCATTTTAACATCCCCAGTCCCTGAACATATTCAGTTTGACAACTACCCAATGAGCTGTTACTGTCTATGCAGCGATATGCTAAGGGCCCGAGAAAATGCAGTAGTAATAGACACCACGCCTGCCTATGGACACCTACCCCCAACCCACTGGTACTACTCACAGTGCTCTCATGAGAGCAACATCAACAGAGTTCACTTACTTATTCATCTCTCAACAGTTAGTGTCTCCTCGGCATCACAAACAGTGATAGAGTTAAAAACAACACTGGAGTTTAGAGAGAAAGAAAGAACTGACAGGTCAGTGAAAAATATGGAAGAGTCAATGAGATATCAGATCCAGAGACAGAGAAGCATCAATCAGACCGTCAAACCTCAGAGGGAAGGTAGGGGAGGGTGGGGGTAAAAGGGAGAGATCAACCAAAGGACTTGTATGTATGCATGTAAGCATAACCAATGGACAGACACCAAGAGGGGTGAGGGCATGAGGGGGGGGTGGGGGGGGATAAGGACACATATGTAATACCTTAATCCAGGGGTCCTCAAACTACGGCCCGCGGGCCACATGCAAATACAAATATTGTATTTGTTCCCGTTTGGTTTTTTACTTCAAAATAAGATATGTGCAGTGTGCATAGGAATTTGTTCATAGTTTTTTTTTTAAGACTATAGTCCGGCCCTCCAACGGTCTGAGGGACAGTGAACTGGCCCCCTGTTTAAAAAGTTTGAGGACCCCTGCCTTAATCAATAGAGGGGGGAAAATGAAAAAGAAAAAGAGAATCTAAAATGTAATCTCTGCTTCCCTACACTGACAAAGATGAGAGCTTGTCCAAATTAAAGGAATTCCACCAAGGGCCTTTAGAAACAAGGGGATTCTCTCCTATGACAAATATGGTCCACCATGGGAGATGGTACAGCTAGTCTACAGGCTAGTTATCCTTGGAGCCATGCCCCCACCCCTGGGTTCTATTTAGACTGATTAGGTTTGATGAGGGCAGAACAATAAACTGCCACATAGTTAATGAATCAAATACTAGTGAAGCTTGGGAAATGGTAGAGGTGTGAGAAACTATTAGTCTTCCAATGGGTACATTAACTTGTTTACAGTATCCATTTGGTCAAGTTATGTTTACTCATAAAATTATATTCTATTTTTTTATGTTGGCATAGAAATAGCCCCATTAATCTTGCCCATTCTTACTAATTTGACATTATTTCTCCTTATACTGTTCTATCCAAATACATCTCCTATTATGTCATTGAATATTCAGCAGTGACAGACTTAAACTTTTGCATTTACTTTTTACTTCTCCTGTAATTGAATTCTGGTCCTTGTCCTTAATGATAGGTCTTCTCCATTCTGCCCTCAACATTAAACCTCTTTTTAAAAAAGGATTTCCCATGCTACTGTAGGTTCTATCAATCTCAAGTTGCGCTATTGCAATTGCTGTATAAGCATTTCAGATTTTCCGTATATAAAGCTATATGTAGCAGCTGGTACAGACTGGATATTTGTGTTCCTTCCTTAAAATTCATATGTTGAAATCCTGACTCTCTCAATTAGGAGGTGGGATCTTTGGAAGGTAACTGGGTCATGAGAATGGAGCCTTCACGAATGGGATGTATCCTAATAAGCAGAAACATGAGAGCTTGCTTCCTCTCCCTCTGCTCTGGGCCAGGTGAGGATAAAAAAAGGACAGTCACCTGCAAACAGGAAGCAGGCACTGGATCTGCTGGAAATTTGATCTTGGGCATCCAGCCTTCATAAGAGTGAGAAATACATGTTTATTGTTTAAGCCTCTCCTCCGCCCCCGTCTATGATATTTTGTTATAGAAGTAGCATCCTTTTCCCGTGTTTATGTTTTCATGCCACAACTAACCGAATTACAAGTTACCAGAGAGCACTGCCTCATAACTTATTTTCTTACCCTCTTTGTGCCTAATACTGTGCTTATGTACACACACAAAAATGGACGAACTTTGGTCACCAATGCTAATGAATAAATTTGGTAACCAATGTTCTTCATGATCTGGAAGAACATTATTAAATTATTCCATCAGCCTGTTCTTCATTAGGTTGAAAATAAAAATTGTAATGACTTTTCTGTTTTTTCCTCCCAAGACTAAGTTGTGGCTCTCTTACTAATTAGTAAGCACTAGATCCTGAGGCTCTTAAAATATTTTAGAGGAAAATGTCTTAGCAATGGAATATGCTATCAGAATAGCAATAATAATCATGCCTGGGGAAGAACAGAGAGAAATTTCAAGGTTGACAATTTTTGTAAAATTAAACCCATATCTGTTTTTACTTTAGCCTGGAGGTAAATATTCTCTACTAATTTAACTTTTGAAAGAACTCATTAGATTCAACAGGCAAAGCACCAAATGAAGATAAATGATTGCATGTTGCAGTAAGTTCTGCCATGTACTATTACAGGATTTACCCAGGACCCTTTGCAACAATTACAAAATGACAGAACTGTACCATACAATCTCTAAGATTATCTTCTATTATTAAATTTAATGATGTATTTCCAACTGTTAAATCTCATATATCTATGTTAATGTGGAAAAAATCAACTGAAAATCATATTAGTTTATATTGATCTTCTTTTGCAATTTTCTTTGATTGTGGTATGAACATTTAGCATGAGATCTATCCTCTTGACAACTTCTTAGGTGCATAATACAGTATTGTTAACTGCAGGCCTAAAGTTATACAGCAGATCTCTAGAAAGTATTCATTTTGTATAATTGAAACTTTTTAAATTATTGGACAACTCATTTCCCTCTCCATTTATACCCTGACAACCACCATCTATCTACTCTCTGTTTTTATAAGTTTAACTATTTTAGATATCTAATACCAGTGGAATCATGCTATATTTATCCTTCTTTGATTGGCTTATTTTACTTAGCATACTAGTAATGTCCTCCAGGTTCATCCATGTTTTGCATAAGGAAGAATTTCCTTCTTTCTTAAGGCTGAATAACATTCCAGTGTATGCATATGCCACATTTTCTGTATCCATTCATCTGTCAATAAATATTTAGGTTGTTTCTACAGCATGGTTATTGTGAAAAATACTGCAATGAACATGGGAGTGCATATATCTCTTCAAGATCCTGATATAAATTCTTTTGGATATCTCCCCAACAGTGAAATTGTTGGATCATATTGTTTCTGTTTTTAACTTTTTGAGAAGTCATTGTACTATTTTCCATAGTTGCTATACCATCCCACATCCCCAAGAATGGTGTACAAGCATTCCAATTTCTCCACATCTTTGTAAAACTTGCTATCTTTTTTGTAAAAATTTTTTGTTAGCAAAAACGCTTAACTATTATTTAAGATCTTGGAGTAAAAGTTTCTACCATTTAACTTCTTTTAGGCTACCTTCCCTTTTAATACACAGTGCTTAATAAATGAAGGTATGCTAATTGACTTGGTTTACTCAAAATACAACTTCCGGTAATAATTTTGATGGTTTCTTCCACACTTCAGAGTCCAGAGCTATGCCTCAAGCCCATTCTGAATCTAGAACGAGTCCCATACTCTGGAAAAAGAAATGGACTCCTGCTCTAATATCTTGGTTGGTCAGTATTAATTTGGTCTCATAGTGATGTTGAATGTATCTTGTCTTCTAACATGGAATCCAATCTGTGTACAACCCGTTTCAGAATGGAGTTGTAGTAGTTAGCTATGATGCATAAGAAATCATCCAAATAGTTAGTGATTTAGTGGCCATTTCTTTAGCATCTTAAAAAATCACAATGTACTGAGCATATGATTCTGCAAGTTGGCAATTTGAAATAGGTGGTTCATCTAGTCTTAGATTTATAATGGGTATGGGATCCATTTACAGGTCAGCTGAGACTGGGTAGTTGGGCACAGCTTCCTTTCCTCCTCGTGGTTTCCTCACCTTCCAGCAGTCTGCACTGGAACTATTCGCCTGGCAGTATGCAGGGATCCAAGAGAGCAAGAGGAAACATGCAAGGTCTTTTGATGCTGAGGTACAGAACAGGCCCGCTGTCACTTCAGCCATATTCTATTGGTCAAAGCAAGTCCCAAGACATGGGGCCAGACCTTATTCAAGAGATGGTGCAATGAACTCTAACTCTTGACACTCTTGACGGGAGAAGTGAAGAGTCACATTTGCAGACAGCATGGATACAGGGAGGCAGAAACAACGGTGGCCACTTTTCAATCAACCTTCCCATGACACTCTTATTTTTTCAATTTTGTTTTATGCCTAAGATCCTATTTCTTGACACTATGCTCTGAAAGACTAGTGTCCCCTAGAAAGTAATCATGGCTCAATCTAAATACTGAAGTCTATCCTCCAAACCCAGTTTCCATGGTTTGCTTCTTACCACTTACGCCAGACCTTTCTGATGTCAGGCTTTTATCTGATTATTTCCCATGGTTGCATTCTCCTCTAACTGTGCTCCACATGCCTACCTGGACTCGAATAAGACCGAATGAGCCGGGTCCAAGGATCTTCTCCAACACAGTAGTTCTATTTATTCTCTGAGTTTCAGTCATGACTTGCATTGTCTATTTTATCTCTGGGTGAGCCTTTATCCCGGCACCAACAAAACAATAAATGATTGTAGAATGGTCTTGACACAAGGATGCAGGAAATAATAGTCAAAGAAGTTAGATGGGGGATAAAATAATGGCTAAATAGTGACAAGAGAGTAAAGTGCAATAGAATCAGCATTATTAAGTCCCTGGGAGGAAAAGAAACCATGAGATAAGTGTGCTGATATCTCTACTGCCAACCACTATCTCTATAATAAAATGCAAGGGCAATAAGAACCTGATAGTTTGATTCCTTTAGTAACCCCCATGTCAAGACTGAGATGAGATGATGCATAGTGACCTGGAAGAAAGAAGCAAATTAGCCTTTGTAAGTGCCAAGCCAATGATGATGCTTAATGGAGTATTTCTTTGGTCAAAACCCAAAAGAACAGATGTGATAAAAGAAATTGGCTATTTCATTTGTAGATTGTATAGTGGCTGTCAAATCCAATATGGAAAGGAAGAGGACTGGGAGCTGTTAAAAGCAGCTATTTTATATTTATAGATGGTTCAGGAGTCTGCAAAATTCAGGTCCAATTCTATTTTCATCATGGACTCACTTTATCAGAAACTCATGACCTGAAATCTGCCTGCTTAATGGATTTATCATAGTGAACCAGAGAGTTGTTTTGGGATGGACTAGAGAGTCATTGATGTGAGCTTCAGGGATACAAGTGGATTTTATGTCATTTATTATCCAAAGAAGAAAATAGACATATGGCCTATTTAAAGAAGAAAGTTGCACAAAAGGAGAAGCTGCAGCTTTTCGCTTTGAACAGTGATGACTGGGTGACTTGGTTATAATTCAGAGGTAAAAATAAAAAGAGGAAACTACAAATGAAGACCCAGTCAGGAATCAAGATGGTCAAGATGACAGAGCCAGGCCAGAATCAGAAAGACAGAGGTCAGAGTGAAAGGAGGGGAAGGCAGAAACTGGGAGGAGAGGCTGGGGAGAAAGTATACTCCCAGCACAAAAGCAAACACTTCTACGTCCACAACCCTTCACGGTCAGGAAGAGTCAGGGCAAACACTGGGCCTGCTCTGAATGCTTGGACACTGATGATTTATAGATTTAAATCTACCTAAATACCAACTGTCAAAGGCACAAACTTATTTAAATTAGGAACAAGTGAGACTCTAAATACAGATAATATGATGTGTAAAAATGTTTAGAGCTTACTTACTTATTTTAAACATGGTTGATTATAATAAGGTGCAACCTTTGGTTAACAGCTCTTTTAAATCATTCATAGTTTTTGTATAAATCATCTTATTCTTTTTTTCATTTACTAATAATGAATGATTTAAGAAAGCCCCAAGATTTAAAAATACATGACACTTTAATGAACAACATAAACTGATGAACAAAAACAGATCCAGACACAGAGAAGCATAGACCAGACCATCAAACCTCAGAGGGAAGGTAGAGGAGGGTAGGGGTAAGGGGGAGGGATCAACCAAAGGACTTGTATGCATGCATATAAGCCAAACCAATGGACCCAGACACCAGGGGGGTGAGGGCATGAGTGTGGGGGCGGCAATGGGGTGATAAGGACACATACGTAATACCTTAATCAATAAAGAAAAAATGAAAAACAAAAACAAAAACATGAGACTTCCTCCAACTCCTATTTTTATAGACATTACCTCTAACACAGTAGTATGCCCCATTCTCTTTTCATTTTACACGCATATGAGAATTTCTAGGTTAGGATTTTCACTCTGGAATATCTAGTACTTCAGAGAGAATGTTATTGAACATAGTCACTTAAGCCAAACCCATTCCCAACTCAGTGACAATAAACTATGACTACTGAAAAAAAGTTTTCAGCCAGCCAAGAAAGAATTCCATGACATTTAAAAATAATCTGACACAATTAAAATTTCTAGTGTATTAAGTATGTAAAGGTATATATGTATGTATTTGCTAGCTGACAATAATCACTTTCCAGTGTCTTAATTTATTTCACTGTTTGATTAAACACTGTGTAATGCTAATAGCCTTTAAGAAAAAGGATTTTCTGGTCTTTTACCAAATAATTAGTGTATGTGATTAAAGGATGCATAAGCAAAAAGAAGGATGGTTGAAAGAAAAAGGTTCTACATATGCTTTCATTTAAAATATTTATCACCATCATATCTCTTACTCTTTGTTCTTTGCCTGAAAATGACTAACAAATCCACTGGAAAGGGGACATCTTGTTGGCTAAGTATTGAGTGCATGATTGAAAAGTATCCTTTGTTTTCAAATCTGTAATGTCCAGGTTAAAGTTTTGCAGACACTGAGAAAAACATGATATTCTTAGCCTTTATAATTGCATGCTCTCTTATCAAAATGGTATGAATTTATGTGCTTATACATAAGGACTAGAAGAGAGTGTATAGAAGCAGAAATTATCCATGTGTTAGAATGGTAAAATTATTGGAAAGCCTTTTCTCTTATTTGTCAAATCATTTTAAAAGTTGTTGGAATATTCATTTTTATATGGAAAATGAACACTGTAATATTACTGAAAAATCTAACAATGTTTTGTATAATACATATTATTCTGTATAATACAGTTGCTTTAAAACTAGAGGTAATTATATATGAAAAGAAAATTAGTAGCTCAGTGCTATATTGCTAAAATAAAATATGTATAATGAGAAAGCATGTAGAATTAAGTTGTATACACATAAGTATATGTATATGAAGCATATTTAACAACAAATCAGATTTCTAGGAACTTCCATATAACAAATTCTCAAACTCTAAAAAAAAAATTGGCTCAGAGCCAAAAAAGGTTTACTCTGAACTCCTGTGTAATAGCCAAAGGCTTAGAGTCTTTTATTTAGAGTTTATTATATTCAGTGAACTTTCTTATCTAGTTTTCTAATCTATGAAAGATCAGGAGCAGGAAATAGAAGGATTGGGGGAAGTAACATGAGGTGAAGAGAATGGTGAAAAACGAAAGAGAGAGAGAGAGAGAGAGAGAAAGAGAGAGAGAGAGAGAGAGAGGATAAAGCAATAGCTGATGGTTTGACACAGGAAAAGACAGAATTGGGCCCAGCCAGTATTTAGATTGAAACAACAATGAGATACCACCTCACACCTGCCAGAATGGCTATCATCAACAAATCAACAAACGACAAGTGCTGGAGAGGATGCGGAGAAAAAGAAACCCTCGTGCACTGCTGGTGGGAATGCGGACTGGTGCAGCCACTGTGGGAAACAGTATGGCGTTTCCTAAAAAAATTAAAAATTTGACCCAATAATACCACTTCTAGGAATATATCCCAAGAAAAACAGAAACACCGATCAGAAAGGATATATGCACCCCTATGTTCAGAGCAGCACAATTTACAATAGCTAAGATTTGGAAACAGCCTAAATGCCCATCAGTAGATAAATGGATTAGAAAACGGTGGTACATCTACACAATGGAATACTACCCTGCTGTAAAAAAGAAGGAATTCTTACCATTTGCAACAGCATGGATGGAACTGGAGAGCATTATGCTAAGTGAAATAAGCCAGTCAGTGAAAGATAAATAACACATGATCTCACTCATTTGTGGAATATAAAGAACATTATAAACTGATGAACAAAAAGATACTGAGGCAAAGAAGCATCGAACAGACTGTCAAACTACAGCGGTAAGGCAGGGGAGGGTTGGGTAAGAGATCAACCGAAGCACTTGTATGCACGCATATAAGCATAACCAATGGACACAAGACACTGGGGTGGGGGGTGTGGAGGGTGAGAATGAGGGCATGTGCCACAGGATAGGGGAGGCCAAGGGGAGGTCAATGGGGGAAAAAGGAGACCAATGTACTTGTATGTACTACTATTTGCAATACTTTAAACAATAAAATTAAAAAAATTCTTTATAGATTGAGCACTGACCCATGCACCAAGAGGTCACTGGTTGGATACCTGGTCAAAGAACTGCCTGGTTTTCGGTTTTGATCCCCAGTAGGGGGAGTGCAGCAGGCAGCCAATCGATGTTCCTCTCTCACCTTGATGTTTCTATATCTCCATTTCTCTCTCTCTAAAATCAATACAAACATATTTTTTTAAAAGACAGAATTGGGCTGTATATTAAATCATAGCCACAAAAATAGCAACATCAATTTTATTTAATATGTACTACATGTTTGTCTTATACTATATGCTTTTATAATGTATACAAGACAATAAATAGTTTGCATGGATTTTATTCTGGTCTTCACAACACACTGTGAGATGTGTATTACAATTATTTCCATTTATATATGAGGACTTTAAAGGCTCAGAGAAGGTAAAGTTCCCAAGCTCAGAGTTAGCAAGCTGCAGAGCTAGAATTTGAAACCAGGCATTCTGACATGAGACCCTGGCCTGAACATATTAAAGATATACTCATGATTAATAACGTCTTGCAAGAAAGTAGGCAGATGGCCCTAGCTGGTTTGGCTCAGTGGATAGAGTGTTGGACTATGGACTGAAGGGCCGCAAGTCTGATTCCAGTCAAGGGCACATGCCGGGGTTGAGGGCTCGATCCCCAGTAGGGGCGTGCAGAAGGCAGCCAATCAATGATTATATCTCATCATTGATGTTTCTATCTCTCTCTCTCCCTCTCCCTTCCTCTCTGGAATATAGTATATGTGAAAATAGGCAGATGTCCTTTTATGCCAAAATTATCTGGGATGAGAAAGTGATGGATAAGGGTGTAAGTCTCAGGCACCTGGAAAACCTACACACGTGGGTGCACATTTTCTGAGCATTGAAGCCCTTCTATTTCTCCCTACTTGCTCACTAATTTTTACTTCTCAGCTACAACTCAACTCATGTTGAGTAAAATTAAATGAGATTTTCAACAAAATGTACTTACAGTGCCCAGTATTTTTTCTTTCCAGACATTTTAAACTCTTTTAAAAATTTCCAGAAACACGATTACAGTTCTCTCAGGGGTTTTTAATAAAGTCTAAGTAGATGTTCTGGTATTAGCTTGTAAAATGCTGAGTCAAAGACTGAGGGTAATTTAGTCTTGAGAACTTTTAAAAGAGTTATACAGTGAAGTCACCTCGGGGCCATATCCTATCTGCTGGTTCTATTTTATTACGGGGTTTTAAAAAATACAGTGGCATTTTCTCTCCTCAGCCATATTCAGAAACTGGTACTAATAAAAGCATGGCTGTGTTGGTGCAGCTGAGAGCTTTCAAGCACTAAAGCTTTTTGAAGTGCACCCGCCGGACCGGCCAAAGCTCTTCCTGCACTGGTAGGTTTGTTAAAAGTTAACCAAGGGGACTCTGGAGTATCAGGAGTTGAATCATCTTGTTGGAGTTGATTAGCTTCAAATTTTGTGTTGAATAAGCAACATTTCTAAGATGCCACTTGCCCGGTTTTCTGCATTTTATGCTGACAGCTGTGCCACCAATTGGCTTAGGTATGCACTGAGTATGTTAAAAAGGGTGGTGGTTGAAAGATATCTCCTTACAGAGAGGAACATCACCTGAACTCTGAGCTCAGAATCATACTATGTGTGTCTGAGTGGCATCCCCAAGGGAGCTAACCTCTCCTTTTGTTGAGGTGATATATTCCCACACTGAGCCTAAAACATCTGCCTCAGAGTTGTTGGGTGATTTAAATGGATTATTGAAGGTAAAACACAATTACAAAGTTGGAAAGGATTAGGTATTTAGTAAATGTTAGCCATTGTTATACTGTTTTCATTATCATTAGTTGTATTCAGGAGCTACTCCAATCCAGTTTGTCAATGATGTCTCCATAGCTTCGTAACAGGACAGAGATAGACATAGAGATAGACATAGACATAGACATAGACATAGAGAGATAGAGACAGAGATAGAGATAGAGAGAGAGAGAGAGAGAGAGAGAGAGAGAGAGAGAGAGAGAGATACCAGTGTCTTATCTTTGCTTTTTCATTGTTATGCATCCTAGATTAGGCTTTAAGTAGGTAGCTGCCCTACAGAATCTCTGAGGTGGTATAAAACTTCTGGTGGCCCATCGCCCCCAGAGTCATTAAATTAGAGTCTCTGCAAGGGTGGTGGGCAGAGAAACGGCCAGGTGCTGTTTAATGATCCCCTGGATGCTTTCAATATGCAGTCAGGTTGGGCACCACAAGCGGAGTGGGTGGGATGCTCCTCTACTCCCGCTCCTTCAGATTCTGAGAAGAGGCTTCCTGGCTTCAGAAAATGACCCGACAGAGCAGCTTAGCTGAGTGTGCATGTGAGTCAGAGAAAGGGAATGGTATAGCTACAGGGTAACTTCCCCCTAAAACTGTTTTCAAATCCAGTTCTCAGTAGAGTTTCATTCGATTGGCTACACATAGTTAAGTGCGGGCAACTTAAATACCTGGACCCATCAGCTCTTCCGGATCAAATGTTCAGCTCTCCGCCCGGTCATTACTGCCTCTTCCAGATGGTGGCTACCCGCCCTCTTAATGGCATGTGTTCATGCCTCAACAATTACTGTTAGAGCACTTCACCAAACCCTCTCCATTTCACCTGCCTGAGGATGGTACAAATATACTAGTATAGTTTTTCTTTATTCCTCTCTCTCCCTCCCTCATTCCTTCTCTACCTCCATCCTTTTCTCATTCTTTCCTTCTCTTTCCCTTCTTCCATCTCTCCTTCTTTCCTTCACTTCAGCAATCCCCAAAACTCTTTTTCAAATACCTTAATGTGAAATGCTAAGACATTTTAAAAAAGTGTTGCCTTAACAGCTTTTAGAAAATACCACATCCTCTCTCCAACATCTGCAGAACATGTT
Source organism: Myotis lucifugus (assembly GCF_000147115.1). Taxonomy (NCBI): domain Eukaryota; kingdom Metazoa; phylum Chordata; class Mammalia; order Chiroptera; family Vespertilionidae; genus Myotis; species Myotis lucifugus. The sequence goes on from NW_005871056.1 coordinate 17,716,934, forward strand.
AGCTTATTAAAAACAATGTGATGTTCTCCAGTGACATAAATCTATTTATATTAAATTGCCCTGACACGTGTGATAAAGAACAGCTTGGAGGGTGATGAGAGAGAAATGCATACTTTTTATAAAAATCTCTGGTTCATGATACACAGTAGCAAATAATTATATAAATATATAAAATACATAATACATAAAATAAGTATCTTATACAATTCTCCTCCCTCAAATGATGCAGTTCAGTGTCACTTATAATCTGAAGCCAATTTTTTTTTAGAATTCTCACCTGCGGATATTTTTTCCATTGATTTTAGAGAGAGTAGAATGGGAGGTGGTGCAGGGAGGGAGGGAAGAAGAGGTGGGGGGGTAAGAAAGCCAAAGCCACATCAATTGGTTGCCTCCTGCAGAGGCCTGGACCCCGGTTGGGGTTGGCGATGGAACCTGCAACCCAGGGAGGTGCCCTCGACTGGGAATCGAATCCTTGGCCCTTCACTGCCAGAGCCAATGCTCTGGCCACTAAGCCAGGCTGGATAGGGCCCAGCTTTTTACACTAAAAACAAAACAAAACAAAACTAACCCACAACCTATTCCAACATACTTTAGAGGTTTTACAACACCTTATAATTAGAAAAGCAGTTTCAAATTTTCATGTTCAAAACTTAATAAACCCCTATCACTTTTCAGACCTTTGTATATATGTCATCTCATTAATACTTTATATTAACCCTGTAAAAAAGTACCCTTGTATAAAGAGAGGATTGGATAAAAGACTCAAGAAATAAAATACTAGTCTGAACCAGGATTCTCAACCCTGACACCATTGATATTTTGAGCCAGGTAATTTTTAATTGTGGGGAACTGAACTGTGCATCATAGGTTGGGTCACAGTACCCCTGGACTCTACATACTATATACCAGTACCAACTCCCTTCACTAAGCTGCAAAAACCAAAATATCTCCAATCATTGGCAAATGACTTCTGTGGGACAAAAAAAAAGTTCCATTAATTGGGAACCATTGGCTTCAACTCACACAGAAAATAAAATGAGAAAGTCAGTGTTTCCAGTTTTCTGTCTACACACTTAAAGCCACTTCTTAAGATACTTCCTTTATGTTCCAAGATCCAACATGTATCCTTAATTGCTAAGTCCTTTCTAAAACGCCATCATCTTTATTACATGGTGCATTGTCTCTTATTAGTGAAACCAGCTAGTGCAAATGCGTCCTGTATTGGCTTGAGCCAAGGAAACAGACAGGAGCCACCAGCTCCCATCTTGCAAATGTGTGGCACTGGTATAACCAGGGGTGTCCAAATGGACCCGCATCCCCAGTAAAACAGATGGGAAGTCCGTGCTTTTATCTCTGGCTCAGCACATTAGTATTGGAGCTCCGCAGTGTGATAATCTCCCAGCGGAGGTGGTGTTTTCCAAACTGGCATCCAGTTTTGTTGTTTTTTTATCATTATTAAATCCTTCCAACACAATCATGGTGATTAGATTTTTCTTTATCTTTCTGGCATTTTGCTTTCATCTTCTAAATGTTAGCCAGAGAACTGTTTCAGATATTCTTCTCTCTCTCTCAATTATGGAATTTCTCTTGGTTCTATACCGTAATCTCATTATAAGTCAATTTCCCTAACCTCCTCATCACCTGGATCATCTTTATCTTTCTTTTTAAAGTTCCCATTTTCTTCTATGGAGAAAGATTCCCATATTCACTTGTGTTTTTTCCCCCCCTACCAACAGGTACTTGTCCCTCAATAAATTATCTCTTTTCTGCCTCTGAGAAAGTTGAATGCCCAAGTACCAACTCCCTTCATCAAGTAATAACCCAGCTTAATATCTACAGCTATAGGTAGATAGATGATGGTGATAAATAGATAGATGATACATAGATATAGATAATTCCTTCTTAAAATAATTTTATAAAAGAATTCTGAGCTGGAATTTCCTTCCAGATAGTTTTTCTCGATAAAAGTATTCATTGAGTCAAAACATCCTGCTGGGTCTCTTTTGACACGGAATTTTAGAAGACCCAAAGTTGAGGCCAAAAGTTCCGACTTGACTATGATGTATTTTGCCCCAAGACTGGGTGTGCCAAGTCCAGGATATGAAAAGTAAAGACAACACCCTTCAGTTCTCTTATTCCCATGGCTGTCCAGGAGGTCCGAGTGTTAGAAAACTCTGGAGCCGAATTGCCTAAGCACAAAAGATTGAGTAAATGAAGTCCATTCAAAAAAAGCTGGCCACTTCAGATACTACCTGAACATCTCCCTTGAGGGTGAGTTCACAGTCTGAAAAGGCATGACAGTGTACTGATGACCTGTTAAAGCAAATAAAAACAAACAAGCAAAAAACCTTCCTTGTACCACCTCAAGAAGTAGGTGAGAAGTATTGTGCCCAACCCAGAAGGACTTGCAACTGTAGCTCTACCTCAGCAAGTACTATCAAATTAATCACTATCACATATGTTTGCCATTGTGCCCATTTTATTGAGCAGAAACCTCAATCAGGAATTTAAGAGTCAAAGCATATGTTCTCTAAGAGTGAGCAATAGAGAGGATGTTCATCCCCAGAACCTAGCTCAACGACTGAAACTCAAAAGGAACACTAAAAAGATAACTGAAGGACAAAATCTGAATTTTCTTACTGTTAGGGACAAACCTCGACATCTCACTAGCTTAATAAAATTAATATTTATTTCTGGTCACATCAATTTAATTGTAGAATGATGGTTTCCTTCCATCTTGCAGCTCAGAAATCTCTCTTTCTCAGCTGTAAGATAATGAGGTTGGTTATATAGATACTAGAGGCCCAGTGCATGAAATTCATGCACGGGAGGGGGGTGTTCCTCAGCCCGGCCTGTGCCCTCTCACAATCCTGGACCCCTCCGGTAGGGTGCCTAGGCCTGGCTGGTGATCAGGGCCTATCGGGGCTTTCCTTCCCCCGGGCTGCCAGCAGCTGGCCCTGCCCCCGCCATCTGTGCGGCACTGTCCCATCCTTCCCCCACCACCTCTCGCCTCCCTCTGTGGGGCAACAGGCGTGGGGTGTGATAGCTTGGCTGGCCTGGGCCTCCCTCTGCAGGGTTATCACTGGCCAGCCCCGCACACCCACCACAGCATCGTTGGCCAGTGGCCCTGGGCCTCCCTCTGTGGATCGATCTCGGGGCCCCCAGATAGATCGTCCCGCAGAGGGAGGCCCTGCCCACCTGCCACAGAGCCACAGGCTGGTGATAATCATGGGGCATCTGGATGGTTGTTCTGCTGTTCAGTCGTTTGGTTGATTTGCATATTATGCTTTTATTATTATAGATCTTTGGCTTCTTTCCCAGCATCCGTGTTCCCTACTTCTTTCAGCATTGAGAATCTCCATTTGTAGAGACCCATATAATTTGGGTGGGATTGGCTATTCTGCCAAATAAAGGGGTGGATGCTGATGAACTAAAGACATAAAGTAAATCAGTGCATTCCATCTCCTTGTGATGGGGGCCATAAAGAACCTGACATGAAGCACATATTGCAAATAAAGAGTGGGGTAATGGAAAGTAATGCAGTCCTTAATGAGATTTTCAAACCACTAGATCAAGCCCTACCTGAAGCTGCTTATATTCAGACTATTAATTTACAGGGATCATTAATTCCCTTTTTTTTGCATGAGTTTGAGTCATGTTTTCTGTTGCTTGCTGTGGAAAGGATCCTGATATAGACAATCTATCTGATATAACCACCAGAGTCCCTTTCAACTCTAAAGTTCTGAGCCTCTGTCTATTTGTCTTCTGATTGAGGATTATTCAGAATTAAGAACAAAATAAATTCAGAAGGGCTGCCAAAGAGAGAACAAGAGCACTCCAGAGAGATATGGCCGAGGTGAAGAAACCTTGGCAGAAAGCCTCTCTGAAGGCACATTCATCTGAGAGGAACTGATTTATGTTAGGCGCATGTCTGCGGTATTTTACAACTGTAATGGCCAGTAAATAAAAAGAAATTGTTTCTGTCAGCTCACCACCTTTCGTATCATGAATGGAAGAAGTGAAAGTGCCCCCTCTTCTAAAAATTATGTAAAGGTTTCCCGGGGCTCCCATTCAACCTTCTCCGAGGAGAAAAATAACCTTGCGTTTTGAAAGCAGGACATTGCGTCATGCGAACATCACTCAACTGTGTTTCACAATGATATTTACTGTTTAGATATAAATATACCAAAATGCATTCCTTACTTGATCTAGTTGAATCATAACACAAAACTTCCTAAAATACTATGAAAGATAAAAGTATATATTAACTGGAGGCATCTCTTTTACTCATTTTAAAAACAGATTTTTAATTTTATTGGTTTTTATTGAGCCAATTTCTTGGCAAACCTCTTCATTAGCTATGCATTTTTTTTCTTTTTACTGTTTTGAACTAAATAAAATTGAATTCTAGTTCTTAAATTATCTCTTTTAGTTCATAAAGAAATATCTGAAAGGGAAACATGTGTGATTGCTGAATGTAGTCCTTAAAAAAATAAATTCCGAAGCCTCTTATCGAATGCTGATTCTACCACTTCAGGGCTAGCTCTGTGAGTAGAGACAAGTTACTCCGCCCCTCTGTGCCCCATCTGTTTTTCTTGCAAAGCAGGGATGAGAATAACTGGCAAGAGGTCTGCTGTGATCATACAATGTGTTAACAAGCGGATGCATTGAGCACTACCAGGTGCAGCTACTGTTCTTGTGACTCCTGCCACCACATCTCTATTTGTGGTGGGTTTTCATGAATTTATTTCAGTTACATAAAATACAATTATTGTGAGAAAAACTGTTAAGTGGACACTCACACAGTGATATAGAGAAATGGAAAAATGTCAAGTGCTATCTTGTTCTAAAAGAAAATAATAAAAGCAGTTCAAAATCTGAAGGGCAAATATTAAACAATGATATGGAATTGATGAAAAGATATGCAGTTTATGATTCAGGATGTAAAACACATTCCAAGCATGAAAAACAAACAAAAAGTAATAATTCAAATCTAGTCAATTAGAGAAAATTCAGAATACCTCATGGATCTTAAAAAAAATAAATCAGAAAAATATCAAGTTGAACTTCAAAGGCAAGAACACTAAACTCATCTCAGACTACATTATACCTCTACCCCAGACGCTATGTGAATCTGCAACACTCATTTAATGGTAACAGCGATGGCATTGCAATTAACCTCGTCATTTTAAAATATATTTTTATTGATGTCAGAGAGGAACAGAGAGTGAGAGAGAGAAAGATCAATGATGAGAAAAAATCATTGACAGGTTGCCTCCTGCACGCCACCCCCCCGCCCACACTGGGGATTAATACCTAAGCCTGGGCATGTGCCCTGACCAGGAACCGAACCATGACCTCCTCATTCGTAGGTCGACACTCGACCACTAAACCACACCCGCCAGGCTATCATAGTTATTGATAACAGAAAAGGAACTAAGGGAAGACCAAATATGATAGGCATGTCATCTGGGCAGCTTCACCAGGAAGCTAAAGCTTTATACTCTCAGGGGGCGGTCTATTCCCTGCAGATCACTGGGGGAAGGGAGGTGTTGTGGGGAGATAGACACATTCCCAGTAAAGTTAGGGGTGCTCGTGAAAGTACTTTATGTCATTTACACCTGGAAACAGGTCTGGCCAGAGTAGGCGTGGCCACTGCAAGCAAGGGAAGATTTGAGATATTTAATCCCATAAATAAAGGGATTATCTCTCCTACTTTCTCTTGGCTCTTGACCCTCTTAGTTCTGCTGGCTTTTTTTTTTTTTTTTTTACTCTTGTTGCAGGGGGCACACTCTCTTGACTCCCCTGCATTTGACCCCACACAATGGACTAATGGACTGTAACTAATCTGATGCTGAACTGGACCCAGCTGCAACATGGAATGGGAGCTCTGGACATTGGTTTTGCTTTGGGCTTTACTGAATCCACAGCTACACTTCTTCCAGGACTGGATTAAGGGAAAAGGGACTTTGGAAACCCCGGGATGTAATTCCACACACATAAAAACCACTCATCCTCCCATGAAGTCTCATAAAATTATTTTTCTCATGATATTGTAATGACACCACCCCCAGCACTCAGTGGGGAAAGAGATACCCACTTCTACTGATAACAACAGTAGCAATAAAAATTAAAAAATCAATTCAGAAAACATTTTTGGGTAAAATATCAGAATTTTGTGGCTCATTACTAGAAGAGAGTGAGCATGGAAAGAAGAAGGGACCAAAATGATTGCAAAGTTTTGAGCCCACATATGCAGGAGTCTGTTCTCTGAGACGAGAGGAGAAACAGTGTGAGGGGGGAAAGCTCTTGAGTACTTGCAGGAACTGATGTGTTTGAGGAAATCTATGAAAACCCCAAACAAAAATGTTTTATAAGAAGTATAAATTTGAGCATGAAGCTAAGTTGATAAGGCAAAGACTTAGGAAAGATTTAGTTAGAGCTGTGAGATAAATGAAGGCATCCAGAAAACCCAGCAGAAAAGAAGGAGACCAAGAAGAAAAAACTGGGGAAAGCCTACAATAATCCACAGGATGCACAGAGAAAAGCAGCAACTAAAGATTTAGAAGAACCAAGCAAACTCGATGTCATATAAATGTGAAAACAAAAGGTTTAGAAAAGTTATACATCAGACTATGAGAAAGTGGAAATTCAACTTTAATCATAAGACATTTTATAGGACTTGTACATGGGTCAGTTCTACAACTGATTCTTTAAATGGCTTTAAAATGGCAATGGCTTGGCTTGAGTTCTGCAAAATTTCTGCTCTGCCATTGTCAGCATCTCAGATGCTCCAGATGTAACATGTTTACATGATGATGCCCAGTGGGAAAAAGGCATGTTTCATTTACGTCTCTTTTCATGGACAGAAAATCTTCCCCAGACACAATACCCCTTGCTGCTCACCTTCAGTTTGTTCCATTGCTCACTGGCCACGACATAGTCAAATGCTCATTACCCAAACCAATCAGTGCTAAGAACAGATTTCATCTATGAATCACTTAAACTTGATAAAGATCCATCATTTTTCCTGGGCACAAGGTCTAGAAGAAATGAACCAAATTGAGATTCTGAAACCAAAAACGAGGTTTGAAACAAGGAAAGGTTTTAGGTAGGAATCAAGATTGTCTGCAAAGATGGTCAGTAGTTGGGGTGGTGAGCACACAATACAACATACAGACGATGTATTACAGAATTGTACTCCTGAGATCTATATAATTTTAATAATCAATGTCATCCAAATAAATTCAATTTAAAATAAAAACAGAGGGAGAGAGATTGATTCATGGTCTTTATTTTTTTTCAAGAAGTTTACAAAACCTCATCATTAAAAAATGGTCAGTAGGATTAAATGATACACAGTAGTCAAATAAGTTAGAAAGTAAAAAGAAACCATTGCACTTATTCTTTAGACAGGTGTTATTTGGATTCCTTTCATATGTTATGAAATGAGACTGGAAGAAGGAGAGAATGGAGGAGAACCTGGGATAACTATTCCCTCTCTTTTCTCCCTCCACTGTGACCTAGAAGACTGATTTTTACATTGTGTCATTTCAACTTGATCTGTATGTACAGAGGAGAAATTTATGGTTCTAAGATTTTTTAGTAGGAAAAGAATGTACCTAATACACTAAAAATTGATGTGGTACATGACATTAATGCAAATTATATCATATTAATACAGTATTAAGATGGTGACAAAAGTCAATTTACAAAATATTTTATAGAGAGTATTATGTTGAATATGTTTCACTTGTCCACTGGTCTGAATGGATAAATATCTTTAACTGCATCATAATACACATTGCAGAGAGCTCGTGGGATTCTCTGAACACTTTATGTATAATTAAGTCATTAAGGTAAATATTATGATAGTGGTAACATTGAATTAGGAGAAGCTAACACTGTTTTTTAAAACAATTTTCAATTAACTTACATCGACTCTGTTTTCATTTTCATTAGTTTCATTTTATTGACAAAATGCCTACAACAAAGTTAACTGGCTTTAAATTGCAGCAAACTTCATAATAGCATTGATATACCATTTTATTTGAATAATGTAATACCTTTAATGAACGTACTGTTCAAACAAGACCTCAGGTCCTCCTGTGTATAGACTATACACTGGAAGTAAATCAAGCAAATTAAAATTTTTTCTCTACCAAATTAGGCTGATATCAAATTTGGGAGTTTGAGGATGCAGTCTGGCTTATCTGTGACAATGTGTAAATGAAATTGGTAGATAATTTCAAATGTTATTTTGACCACTTCAATTTTCTTCTTTCTTTATGGTTCCTACAAGTAGGGAGTGAACAGTTTATATACTTGTATAAATAGTTCAGATTCCCATAAGCTCAACCATCAAAAGTGGGTTTTTGCTAATGTTCTCTAAATTCATTGTGCACACTGCTGTCTCCCTGTGACCTGCTTTAGCCAATGGTTATGGGCAAGAAAGACAATGTGTCCGTTCTAAGCCTCTGCCACAGGAGCTATTTTACAGAGGTCTTTTATTAAAGTTCATTTAGCAATTACCCAGTTTGCTGTTTCATGTTGTTGGTATATATCTGTTTTGGATAATCTTACAAATGCTAAGAAATAGCCTGTCCTCCCTTAGACATTCTTTTCTTTCAGCCACAAAAATTCAAATAGCATCCAATGACACAGGCCACAAATGCATTACAGCAAGAAGGGAAGAGGCCAGAGGCTGGACTTGCCTGTACTGCAAAGAAACACTGAGAACAAGCCTGGCTGGTGTGGCTCAGTTGGTTGAGTGTCATCCAATGTACCAAAAGGTTGCCATTTCGATTCCTGGTCATGGTACATGACTGGGTTGTGGGCTGGATCTCTGGTAGGAGGCATGTGGGAGGCAGCTGTTCGATGTTTCTCTTTCACATCAATGTTTCTCTCTCTCCCTCCCCTTTCCTCTCTCTCTCTCAAATCAATAAAAATATATTTTTAAAAAACTTCTTAAAAACAACAACATGAGAATAGATGTGAGAAGGGGACCAATCAATGGCTGTCTTTGATTGCTTGCACATTTCTTGCCATTGACATGAAGCCACATTTAGATGGCAACTCAAATTATGACTAGATTTGACTGCTTCAGAATCTCCATCTGTCTCTGGAGTCAGGAACTTTTGCTGCACTGTAAGCATTGTTATTTTCAAAGGAGACCTTGTTGAGAGACATCCATGCTACATGAACAGTAGAGAAGAAAAAAGGTTTTTTGGTGGAATAACCCTTTCCTTTCTGTATTTTTTTTTTAGGAAGGAAGTAGTTAACAACATAAACTCCACTGAATGGCATGAGTCCTTGTGTAGTTTTCATGCTTAAGGCTTTGGGGTCCCTGGGAGAAAAGAATGACCTGTCAGGACTCAGACTCACAATAATTTAGACACCTAAAAAAGTCACCTTATTTGAAAAAGTACATACCTCTAGCAAATGCCGAGAGGTATTGCAATGGCAAGTCCTGAGATAAAGCAAAACAGATAAAAAGAATGCCTATTTTTGTGTCAATAGGAAAATACATCACTTCAGGACTCATTGCACAAACGTGGCCGCCATTGTTCTTGCTCCGGGACCATCTCACACCCCACACCCAATACAAACCACATTACCACACACCAGCAAAAATCATTCATCTTCTGAAAAACCTGTGGTTTCAGAATTTTTTAAAAGCAGATAATGTGAACAAAGCTGACTTAAAAGAGGCTTGGTCTGGACAGATATGCAAATATATAGTAGATTTCCCATTTAGCCACCATATTCCTCCAAATCACCAACCTTACCTAAAGTATTCTATTTTATTTTGTTACTATGATTGAAATCCCACCAAAGATAGATTAATCTCAATTAAGAAGTTTCTTACAAAAACACTTCTGACAGTTTTATCACATTTTCACATATTCATGCCACTTACCATACATGTTTATTTAGACTTTTGATACTTCCAGATTCTAGACAGGATGAGAAGTGACTCATTCAGACCACTTTTCTTCTCTCTACTGGGTGAAGAAAAGTACTGTTTGATTTGGCCATTTTCTTCTTTAATGCCTATGAATACTATAAAGATAGAGATCTTATTATTTATCTATTGCTGCATAACAAATTACCCCCAAAATGTCATAACTTAAAACAGCAACATGTATTACCTTATAGTTCCTGTTGGTCTGGGATCTCCCTGTGGCTCAGGTGGGTCTTCAGACTGAGGACCTCTTGCCAGTCTGCAGGCCAGGAGCTGGCCATGGCCATTGTCTCATCCTAGGGCTCGGTGGGGAAGAATCCCCTCCCATGCTTGCTGGCCTGGTTTTGGTAGGATTCATTTTCTTGTGGACTTTTGGACTGAGGGTTCCAGGTGCTCACTGGCTTCTCTTTTTCCAATATATTAGCAACACTGGTGGGCATTTGTGTTTTCAGAAACCTTGTTGAGTGATATATGCCGAGTCAACAACAGCAGAGAAGAAAGAGTATTTGGGGGCATCTGCTCTCTGGGTGGACAATGCTCTCAATTCTATGCTTCTTGGCCTCCCAATGGGGCAGCTCAGATCATGGCACTTTGATTTATCAGTGCAAGCAGGTGAGAAGAGCCAGAGAGAGGGCACCCCAAATTTAAACACCAGATTTTTTATAACCTACTATTTGATGTAATGATCCATTATTTTGCCATTTTCTATTCAATAAAAGCAAGTCACTAACTCCAGTGCCCACTCTAGGGCAGGGGTTATAAAAGGCATGAATACCAGGAGGCAGGATTGTTGAGAGCCCTTTTGAATGCCTTTTAATGCAAGGATAGATACATTTTGGAAGATGAGTGGCTAGAGGAAAAGGAATGGTTAAGGGGCCTTGGAGAATTTAGGAAAATACACAGAACTGTGTTCTAAAACCACGTTCTCAGAAATAATTGTTTCAACTGCCCTATGAAAGGAGATAGTGTTATTATTTCTAATTTACAATGAAAAAGCCTGGCATTTGCCAAAGATTTCATAGCCTTTGAGTGATGCTGGAATATCAATTGAGGTACTTGAACCCCAGACCCCACATTTTATTACTGTGCTTACTGCACTAGATAGGGAGTGTAGAAAGGAAGCTATACAAATTCCAACAATAAAAAAGTATTTCCTTCAAAAAAAAAGGTTAGATATTATCATGTCTTATCAAACAAGGGGAGACATTTCTCCCCCCTCTTCATTATCTTTCCATCTTGGTTTCATGCTTCAAGACAACTCAAATCAGCATTACTCATATCACAGATCAGATTCATATTATTGTAAATGAATATTTTACTCAGCCCTGGCCAGACGGCTCAGCTGGTTGGAGCATTATCCCACATACCAGAAAGGTTGTGGGTTTGCTTCCCAGGTCTTCAGGGGCCATCTCTGTTGAGAGTTTGCTGTGGCAGGATACCCCTGCTTATGAGATGTGACCAGATGGTGGGATGTGCCCTCCACTTTCCCTGATGTTTTCTGGGAGAGGGTTGCTCAGACTCATGGTAACAAGGAGGCCTCTCAAACCATAGCTTGTTGTGGTCTCTCTTGCAAATGCTCTCAGTAGATCCAGTACTCTGTGCTAGACGCTGTGCTACACTGAATAATGGATTCTGAAAGAGGCCCATGTCCTAATATCCAACACCTGTGAATATGTTACCTTGCTTGACAAAAGGGACTTTGCACATGTGCGATTACGGTGAGGACCTTGAGATTATCAGATTACCCTAGATTCTAGGGCTGGGCCATGTTCTCATGAGTTATCCTTGTTCTAAGTAAAGACAGATATGCAACCCCAGTCAAATAATTTAAACCAAACACTCTTTTCTCATTTCCTGTATGACCTGTTAGCCAATCATGCCCTGCTTCCACAATGCTGACTATAACACTTTTTAAACTTGCTTTTGCCCAAAATCCCTTGGGAGAAATGCTCAGCTGCTTATGAGGCACTGCCCTCTCCCAAACCATGGATTGTTTTCTATTGAATAAAGAACATACAATTCATTAAAAAAAAAGGAAGGGGGGAGGGTTGAAGACTTTGCACATGTTAAAATATAATAGCATCTTGAGATGAAGAGATTACTCAAGATCACCCAAATGTTATCATGAGGACTTTATAGGAGGTAAACAGGAGATCAAAGTCACAGAAGACCTGATCACAGAAGCAGAGGTTGGTTTGACATGAGGAAGGGACCACAAGCCCAGGAAAGCAGGTGGCTTCTAGAAGCTGAAAAGGCAAGGAACTTGATTCTCCCCTAGTCTCCAGAGGCCTTCAGACTTGCTGACACTTTGATTTTAAACTTCTGTCCTCTGGAATTGTAAGAGAACGGATTTATCTTGTTTCAAGCCACAGAATTTGTGGAAATTTGTTACAGCAGCAATAAAAAACTAATAAAGCTTTCAAGTAAGTTTTCCTTAAATCATATTCATGTGTACAGTTTCATCCTTTTTCAGTCCCTTTCTAATAACCTTGTTGCTCTTTTGCCCAAGTTAGAGAAAAGAAAAATCTGTTTTTCTGGAGTTAGTTTTTGAAACCATCCTATCTAATAAAGAGGGAATATGCTAATTGACCCTCATGCCATCACAAAGATGGCAGTGCCCACAGCCAATAAGGAGGGAATATGCTAATTGACTGCCACGCCCTCAAAGATGGTGGCGCCCACAGCCACAAGATGGCGGTGCCCAGTCCCCTCAGCCCCGCCAGGGCAGCAGGCGTGCGGCAAGGCTGAGCCCGCCCCCAGGTGGGCCCAGCCGCTCTGTGTGCCTGCCTCTGAAGACCCCCAGTCCTCTCAGCCCCCCAGGGGCCCAGGCCGCCCAAGGCTCAGGTAACCAGGGCCAGCTGAGGCTTGCGCTGCTGGCAGTGGCACCAGCGGAGGTGTGATGGGGTGTCGCCTTCCCCTGATCGCCGGGTCGCCTCCCACCCCTGAGGGCTCCTGGACTGTGAGAGAGGGCAGGCTGGGCTGAGGGACCCCCCCTCCAGTGCATGAATTTTCATGCACCAGGCCTCTAGTATTTCTATAAAGAATAGTACTTCAAAACTCCCCTTAAGACACAGGAGAGACTTTTAAATCAGAGACTGGTGTGTCTGCGTGAGCATATATACAAATGAGTGCAAAAATTTCTCTATTGATATATGTAAATACACACACCTCAGGATCTCAGGCTGTCTTTGTATGAAACTGTAACTGAAAACCTTAACTCAGAATTACTGTCTAATGTGTATGGCTTTGAGGGCTTTTACAATTTTAAATTAGGTATATTCTTGTTACTGACAACATTTCCTTGGTTGTAGTAATCAAAACAGAGAATAGATCCCTGTTAATAAAAAAATGATGAGTAACTTTTTCTATAATGTGTTAAAACTGTGGCTCAGGAAGGAGCCAAATATGGAGTATACCCGAATGTGTTTTAAGAGGGAGGGATTAAAAATTCAATATTAAATATATTATAAAAAATTGATATAGATCAAATCCCATTATGTGTAAATCTTTAAGACATCTGGAATGTTTGCTGGGATGTAAGTTTGTCATGAAAACAATGTTGAAATCATATTCCTAGATGGAGAGAAGATAACCTATTATCACCATCTCTGGCAAATTTACAAACATAAAAGTTTACTTTTAATGGTATAAGCAAGGGAAGTGTTCATATATATGCATTCTTTATCCCCTTTACCAATCCTAAGCATTCCCCATTCTGGAGCATTTTAGGCAGGCTTTGGATGATGATGAATTTAAGTCTTTTTTTTCTAGTCAGTCTCTTATAATTTCAGGGTAAAGGGGAAGAGGAACAGGGAGGCAAGAAGCAATTATAACTTAATGAAGTGCAATATGTATGGTTAAATACCATATTTAGTATTTACATTTAGTAGTATTTTCTTCAGCATTACTGATATTGGCACTGGAAGCATTTATGAGAGAGAGAGAGAGTGAGGAGAAGAAGAAGAAGAAAAAGGAAGAAAAAGGAAGGAGGAGGAGGAGGGGGAGGGGGAGGGGGAGGGGGAGGAGTAGGAGGAGGAGAAGAAGAAGAAAAAGAGAGAGAGAGAGAGAGAGAGAGAGAGAGAGAGAGAGAGAGGAAGAGGAGAGAAGAAAGATAGTTTGCAGAGACTATTATGGACTATTAGAGGCCCGGTGCATGAAATTTGGGGGGGTGGGCGGTGTCCCTCAGCCCAGTCTGCACCCTCTCCAATCTGGGACCCCTCAGGGGATGTCTGACTGGCAGTCGGATATCCCTCTCACAATCCAGGACTACTGGCTCCCAACTGCTCACCTGCCTGCCTGCCTGATTGCCCCCTAAACTGCGTGCCAGCCTGATCACCCCCAAACCACTTCCCCTGCCCAGCCCTGAACAATGTCTAAAGTGTTCCCCCTGCCAGCCCCGATCAACCCCAACTGCCCTCCCCTGCTGGTCCAATCACCCCCAACTGCTCTCTCCCTGCTGCCCCGGTCGCCCCCACTGCCCTCCCCTGCCAGCCTGGTAGTCCCCAACTGCCCTCCCCAGCCGGCCCGGTTGCCCCTAACTGTCCTCCCCTAAAGGCCTGGTTGTTCCCAACTGCCCTCCCCTACTGGCCTGGTTGCCCACAACTGCCCTCCCCTGCCAGCCATCTTGTGGCTGTGGGCGCTGCCCACTTGGAGGGTGTGGCAGTCAATTAGCATAGTCCCTCCTTATTGGCTGTGGGTGCCGCCATCTTTGAGGGCGGGGCAGTCAATTAACATAGTCCATCCTTATTGGCTGTGGGTGCCACCATATTTGTGACAGCATGAGGATCAATTAGCATATTTCCTCCTTATTAGATAGGATTATGGCCAAATGATAAAGTACTTTTATGTCATATAAAATAACTTTAGTTTTCATCCTGTTATATTTTTTTAAAGAATGATTGCACCTACGGAAGATATAAACTAATTTATCTACTCTGAAAAATAAATCAATGAAAATATCATGATATACATATATACACAATATCACACATAAAGCATTCTGACCTATCTTCCCAACTAAGGAGACAGATTTTAAACAAGTTTTTCATAGAATGTTATTTTTAATCGAACCTACAAGCTCAAGGTTTTGTCTATTGTATTGCCAAATTGATTTTGAATTTCCTCGAACATTATCATTATCACGTCCTCTTTCTGCCTCCCTTTTAGTGGTTTCTTGAGATATTTAGAGCAAACAAAAACCAATTTAATCTGCCATTCAAGACTTCCCATATTTTCTTGTTTCCTTTCTGCCCCTTTAACTCTACCCCCTTCTCTCTCTGCGATGTGGTAGGCACTATTCTAAAAGCTGGTGCCAGTATAGGGAACAGAAAAGTCAGGGCCATTGCTCTCAGAGTGTCTTTGTAATAAAGTATATTTAATAGAATGAGAGGTGCTAACCTTAAGCCAAAGAAGCCCACATTTGAGAGTTAAGAGCAAGATTTCTGGAGCCTAGTTTCAAGCTTGGCTTCATAACTAATAAACCCCTGACCTTTCATAAATTACTTAATCTCCCTGAGGCTAAGCATCTTTCATGGACAGACAGGAGATAATAATATGATAATGATGATGGCGATGAAAAATAATAACTGCTTTATAGTTTCACTGAGAAGACTAATTGAGATAATATTTTTTACTATATAACTGGATATTATAAAATCTCAATAAATGCTACCATTACCATTAATATTACTGTTGTTTCTAAGGGTTGGGCTAAATAATACATGTGTGCTTGGAACTACCAAGAATTTTCTTATGACTCATAAAGATAATGTCTCATGACCAAAACAATATTCTCCTTGAATTGAACTGACTTGGAATAGGTAATGAGAATACCGATAAATGGCCAACAGAATGATTTTTTACTCCCAATGCCCTTCTAAATTAAGGGGGTGAGGGCGACTTTGTTATAAGTCAATATGTAACCTAATGTATTTGTACAATATACTGAAAGAAGAGCGAAAGCAATGCCTGAGCTTGCAGCCCACTGCTCCGCCAGGGCCAGGTGGCATTCACACAGCACATGCTTACTGGCTCCTGATTGGCTGCCTGTCTTATATGCTTCTTTTCAACCTGACAGGGGTCGATAAAGCATTGCAGAGAACAAAGAGGATGTGCAGAATAATAATGGCCATAAAGAAATTGAGAATCTTGAGTCATACTTCAGTCTGGTGAATAAAGGACAGAGCATACATTCTGGGATATACATTTATGTTAAGCTCTAATTATTATTATTATCAAAACCCATGTAAGAAGGAACATATGAAGCAAGGGTTATAACTTGGTTCATTGTGAAAACATCAATGACTGTGGGAACAAGAAGGGGAAATAAAAGATAGTTTGTGAAATGAGGTACTGCTCAATCTTATGTTGGTATTCCATGTACAATTTTTTCCAGATCCTTTTATGCTCATTACTGAAATTATAGTGAAAAATAAATGAATGGTACCTACACAAAGAGCTTCAGGATCACCATGGTTTACTTAAAAGAAAATGATTTGCATTTCAGTGTAGCAATATAATGATTCCATTAACATAAAAACACACACACATATAGGTCATAGAAAAAAAAATGACTTAGTTTGAAAAGAACAATGTAATAGAAATGATCCTGTGCCAGGAATTAGAAATCTAGGGAGAAGTTCTAATATACAGGGTGAGGCAAGCATAGGTTAATTCTTGTATTATTATTTACTAGAGGCCCAGTGCACAAATTTGTGCATGAGTGGGTTCCCCTGATCACCTGGCCAGCCAGGGGGAGGGACTGTGGGAGGTTGGCCAGCCGTGACCACGGGAGTTTGGACGACTGTGGGAGGTTGGTTGTGGGAGCGCACTTACCACCAGGGGGCAGCTCCTGAATTGAGCATCTGCCCCCTGGTGGTCAGTGCGCATCATAGCAACTGGTTGACCAGTCGTTCCCATCATTCCAGTTGTTTGGTCCTAACGGTCGCTTAGGCTTTTATATATATAGATTAACTAGAGGCCTGGTGCATGAAATTCATGCACAGGGGGAGGGGGTGTCCCTCAGCCCGGCCTGCACCCTCTCACAATCCAGGACCCCTTGGGGGATGTCTGATTGACTTGTGGGATGGGGCCTAAACTGTCAGTCAGACATCCCTCTCGCAATCTGGGACTGCTGGCTCCTAACTGCTTGCCTGCTTGCCTGATTACCCCTAACCATACTGCCTGCCTGCCTGATCGCCCCTAACCGCCTCTGCCTGCCTGCCTGATCGCCCCTAACTGCTCCCCTGCCTGCCTGATCACCCCTAACCACCTCTGCCTCCACCCCCAATGTCGTGGCTTTGTCAGGAAGATAATCCAGAAGGATGTCCAGAATGACGTCCGGAAGGTCGTTCAGCTGTCCAGTCTAATTAGCACATTACGCTTTTATTATTATAGATTACATTTTCCGTATAAACAACTGTAAACCTAGGTTTGCCCCACCCTGTATCTCTAGTTGGAAGCACAACCCTAGGCCACTTACAAAATAAACCTCTAACCCCCAGGGAACCTTTCAAACTCACCTCTTATTCTCCAAACTTGATTTGCAAATGCTGTAATTTTTTATTGACAGAGTTGCCACTTTTCCCATCCCCTTCTTCATCTTCTCTGGATTTTGATAGAAACATACTGAACTCTAAACCCTTTCTACTCCAAATGTGCAAAATACGAGGTGGAAATGGACAACACTGGTATCTATTGTTAGAATTGCAGTTTCTTGGGCTCCCCCCAACGGCATCGAATCAGATGCCCCATTTGACAAGATTCCCAAGTAATCCCTTTGCATCTGGGCTATGAGGAGCACTAATCTGATGCCATTTAACTGCCCCATTGGCTTGGAATCATCATGTGTTCCATACCCCAGTTGCTGAGATAGGAGCTTAAAAACAAAGAGTACAAGCTTTTAAACCTGTCAGGGCCTCTCTGGTCATGTAGTCCAGACACCTCATCTTAAAGTCAGAGGAACAGCATTCTGCCCAAGATCATATTCTTCCTGAGCCAGGAGCAGAATTCAATCTGCTGGCTAGAGTCATGGGTGCTTTTCAACAATATCACGTTAGCAAAAATGTATTCTGCTACTGAACTTTTCTATTTTCTCTTTCCAGACACAACAAAATTAATCAAAGTTTGCCTTGGCAACTTGCAGTCTTTGGACTCTCAGGCTTCTGTGTGTGAATGTGCGTGTGTGTACTTATTTATAGCAGAAACAGCCATAAACCGGTCATTGGAAACCAAAGCTCTCTGTGTAGCTGGAGGGGCAGCTTGGCTAATTCACCACCTTTTGCCTCTGGCTCCTCAATTATCAGTAGGAGATGATTCATTTCTATGGAGACCTTTAAACTCTCAGCTGAAACACCTCGAAGTAAAGCATTACAAGCCTACAAGTGAAAACTACACCATTCTGTCACTATATAGAACTGAAACTAAAATTAGCAGCTGTCATTGGTCTATGCCAGTGGTCGGCAAACTGCGGCCCCTTGAGTGTGGCTCTTCCACGAAATACCACGTGTGGGCGCGCACGTACAGTGCGATTGAAACTTTGTGGCCACACTCAAGGGGCCAAAGAGCCGCATGTGGCTCGCGAGCCGCAGTTTGCTGACCACTGGTCTATGCCATGCACTACTCCACAGTTAATTCCCACAGGCCCAGCCATAGCTGCTTTGCAGATCAACTACTCTAAAAACTTGATTTGGTGGCAGTAATAGTATGTAGTAGAAAGAGCGATTGATTTGGGGTTAGAAGTTCTGGGTTTGAGTCCCAATTCCTCCACTTAGCAGTTGTGCTCATTTAGGCTGTTATTCCAACTCTCTAGGTTTCTGTTTCCTCATTTTAAATGGCCTTAATATTACTATGTCACAATACTTGTCCTTGCTGTTGACACTCTGTCTTTTCCATGTGCCCTTCCCCTCAGGGGAATAATCACCTTCCCCCTTCCCCAGCATTCACACATTTGTTCCCCTTTCTAAGATCACCAACATTCTTGTTGGTGTCCATGAGGCCCCAGGCAAGATGACTCCACCCTCAGCTCCTCCAGAAGAGAATGTGACCACCCCAACCCAATGAGCATTCACACTGCTCTCTGGCCATGATGACTGAGTTCAGTAGTCAACATGTGAATGAACGTGCTAGCCCAACAGAGTGAATCTCGGGCTGCCCAGAGAATGCTAATCAAGAAGTTCTCGTCCTCTTCACTGTGTTGAAACAACTTGATATGTGAAACTGCTATGGCTATTTGCTTCTAGATTTGCCAGCTTGAGAACAAAGCTGAATTGCTTGAGCTGGTGACACTATAAACTTTCCGACTAAGGTACACCTAAATGCAACCTATCTCTGTACGTTTCTGCTACCTGAGCCAATTCTCTTCATTGGTTAAACTAGTTTGAGGAACGATTTTTATTTCAGGAAACCCAATCATACAAACATAAATATTTTGGTCTCAGCAAAGCCTATAAGTAGCCAAGTTATTACAGAGTCTCCTTAAATTCCATGTGATTTGCCCCATTTCAAAGACTTATAATCTGATATCTGAACAGGGTTCTTTCAATACTGAGGTAAAATACATATCAGTGTTTTGTAAATTGAGAATTACTATAAAAATGTAAAATAGTATTTCTCACAAAGTAGTGAGTCATAAGGAAACTATTTGATGAGTGATTCTTGCCTTACTGGGAGTTAGGAAACTAATGAAGTCTGTGGCACTTATCCCCTAAACTATGGGTGGGGCAAAATAGGTTTACTGTTGTGAGGATGCAAAGCACAGAGTTTATTCTTGTATTATTATTTATTTATTGTATTATTTTCCACTTGAACAACTGTAAACCTACTTTTGCCCTACCTTATATAAATATATACATAGAAGCAATCTTACCTAATAATAGACAAACATGTAAATTGACCATACCTCCGCTACGCTAACCAGCCAATCAAGAGAACATGCAAATTAACCCAACAAAGATGGCAGTTAATTTGCATACGTAGGCTCCCAGAGAAGCCTGACGGCCCCAGGCCAGCGGAGCGAAGCCTGGCGACGACGCAGGTGTTCTGCCCCAACCTGCTGGTGGAGGGCCTCTGGGCCTGCTTGGTCAGTGCTGCTGCTGGGATGGAGGAGCAGAGACAAAGCCCACAGGGGGGCCGGCAGCCAGCAGCCCCAGCCCCACCTCAGCACTGGGGTTGGAGGAGCAGAGACACAAGCCTTCAAGGAGGCCCGGTACCCAGCAGCTCCAAGCCCTGCAGCCGTGGTGGCACTGGGGCTGCTGGGGCCGGAGGAGCAGAGACACAGCCTGCAGTGGGGCTGGCACCAGCAACGCCAAGCCCCATGGCCCCGGAGGTGCTG
Source organism: Myotis lucifugus (assembly GCF_000147115.1). Classification (NCBI taxonomy): domain Eukaryota; kingdom Metazoa; phylum Chordata; class Mammalia; order Chiroptera; family Vespertilionidae; genus Myotis; species Myotis lucifugus. Next base: position 17,737,228 of record NW_005871056.1, read on the forward strand.
GGGCCGCTGGGGTCAGAGTAGCAGAGACACAGCCCGCAGGGGGCCAGCACCCAGCCGCCCCAAGCACCACAGCCGCAGTGGGGCTGGAGCCGCTGGGGTCAGAGGAGCAGAGACAGAGCCTGCAGCGGGTGGGGCTGGAGCCACTGGGGTCAGAGGAGCAAGAAAGAGCCTGCAGGGGGGCCAGCACCCAGCAGCCCCAAGCTCCGTGGCTGAGGAGGCTCTGGGGCTGCTGGGGCTGCTGGGGCCAGAGGAGCAGACACACAAGCCTGCAGCGGGGCCCAGCACCCAGCAGCCCCAAGCCTCTTGGGGGCACTGGGGAAGCTGGGGCCGGAAGAGCAGAGACAGAGCCCGCAGGGGCCCGGCACCCAGCAGCCCCAAGCCCCACGGCGGCGCTGGGGCTGGAAGAGCAGAGACACAGCCCGTAGGGGGGCCTGGCCCCCAGCAACCCTAGCCCCAAGGCTGCAGAGGCGCTGGGGCCACTGGGGCTGCAGCAGAGACACAAACCAGCAGGAAACCTGTGGAAAGGGAGATTAACTATCATAACTTTATCTCCCTTTCCACAAGATGAGAAAACTGACCCTGATTTATTTAGTGATATGGCCCACACCTTTCTACAAGCACAGGGTATGTAATGACCACTCCCAGGAAGGTCTGGTCAGAATGCTGTCTCCAGGGAATAACGCTACTGTGGCAAATCATCTAAGAGAGGAAACAAGCTTTTGTTGGGTTTATTCTGAAGGTTAGAGAACAGGCCACCCCAACATATGCCATGTTGTTATATTGATGATCTTGACCTGCAGATGCTTGAAAAACAGCAAATGCAAGGAGAGGTTTTCACTGAAGTCTCCTTCTCTGCCTAAAATCGGACCCCCCAAAAGGTTCCCTTGATGGGAAAAGTGCCATCAGCCAGTGAAGACTGACTCCTGTCACAGGACAGGACACTAGAAGTAGACATCACACCCAAACTTTGTTACAAACTATCTCCCCCACCCCCATTCATCTTTCCTAAAAATCATGTACTCTCCTCTAAGAGGCCTACATATCCCATCCCCTTTCCCTAGGAAGAAGGTATTTAAATCTGGATTCTAAGCCACCTTGGGGAGTTATTCATTTTTCCCTGGGATCTCCCACATATACACGAGGTACACATGTTAATGAACTTTAGTTTTTCTCTTGGTAATCTGTCTTTCATTACAAGGGCCTCCGCTAAGAACTCAGAAGGGTAGAGGAAAACTATTTTTCCTCCTCCATAATTCTATCTCGGGAAATCAAGTCCCAGGCTGAACAGTGAGTTTTGCTCAAGTGCCAAGCAGTCCCGGCTAAGGGGAGGGAAGCTTCTAGGGGGAAATCAATGATACTGGCATCAAAGTAGGACAGAGGGCACATGCATGGTTTCTGGTGGGAGTTTAAAGTGGTTCAACATTTTTGGAGGATTATTTGGCCAAATTGATAGAAATGTTCAAGGTACATCCAAGAGTCTTCTAGGAATCTCATCTGCTGAGATAAAGCACGAGTGCATAAGCCCTGGTCAGAACCCAGGATGCTACTGCGGGCTCCCCTTCCATGATAGGAAAACCTGCTAACAACCTGCATATTTAGGCAAGGTGGCATCTATACTAATAAAAAGGTAATATGCTAATTAGACTGAACATCTTCCAGACGACCTTCCGGACGTCCTTCTGGACAAAGCCATGGTGGCAGGGCTGAGGCAGAGGCGGTTAGAGGCGATCAGGCAGGCAGGGGAGAGCAGTTAGGAGGATCAGGACGGCAGGGGAGAGCAGTTAGGGGGATCAGGCCAGCAGGCAAGTGAGCGGTTAGGTGTCAGCAGCCCCGAGGGGTCCCAGATTGGAGAGGGTGCAGGCCAGGCTGAGGGACCCCCCTTTTCCCGCTCCCATGCATGAATTTCGTGCACCGGGCCTCTAGTCTATACTAATAAAAGGCCTGTGGCCATGACGCCGTAATGCAGAACGACCAAACAACTGGTCACCAGGAGGTCCAGAGACCAGAACACCACCGCAGCCACAGCAGGGACGTGGCCTGCCTTCAAACTGCCGGTGCCCCAAGCCCAGGAATCCCATTCACCCGCACCCAGGACCCAGAGAACAGGGCGGCGGGAGCCCCATCCCTCTTGGAATTGGCCGTTGGTCAGCTTGCTGTCAGCGGCCTGAAAGCCAGGAATCCCATTTACCCACACCCAGGACCCAGACAGGTTGTTATTGTTTATTTATTAATAAATTTATATATTAATTTCATATACATTTTTCTAATTTTCTTTAATCTCTGACACTTCTATTATAAAGAAAGGGCAAATAGTGATATTAAAATATTTCTTCTAAGTAATTCTCTTTCAATGTGCATGAATTCATGCACCAGGCCACTAGTTTCCATATAATTTCAGATAGTTTAAAAACAAACTACATGGGACATTTTTTATCTCTCCAGAACTAATCTTCTAGGAATAGTTCCTAACTTTTGGGCCATGGGCCAGGAGTTGCCAAAAAGGTTAAGAACCACATACTTGCTTAAGCACCACAGAGCTATAAGAATTATTCTATTGAATATATTCTATCAGGAAACTCCCACAACTAAGCTATATTACAATTCAGACAAAGCTCCATTATAGTTAATACCATATTTAGAGGTGTTTTGCTAAAGTCAAGTATTCCTTTCTTTCCTTCTGAACTTCATTTATATATCTCTTTAAATTATTTCATAACACTAAGGATAACAACAAAGGAAGTGACCCAGGTATCAGTCAGACTGTTGTTCTCTCAAGGGAAAAATCTTTGCACTTGCCTCCACAAAATCAATTGGACTGATTTTATATATAAAGTTCAATATTTGAATATAAAAACGTAATTACACAGGGCAAGGTGGGGAAATTTTTGATGGGCATCTCAAACACAGATCGAAGTGGAAAAGGCTAAGATAATTGAACTCAAGATCTTACTTGTGGTATCATTTTATAACTATTAAGAAGTAGCCCCAGAGATTTCTATGGCCCTGACTCTGACAAACCAGCGAGAGGTGAGGGAAGCAGGAAGATAAGAGGAAAAAGGTCAGAAAGCTGGTTCAATCTGGTGGGGAAATATTTTCATCCATTCCTCATCTCAGACACTACAAACCATGAGTCCGAAAAATCCTTGGCACAAAAGAGCAGCAATGTATTTATGATTCAACATGGAAAGCGTGGGAGTTTGGGAGTCAGGACAATCTTGATTTGAATTTCAGTTCTGCTCCCTTTTGGCCATGTGACATGGAGAGTTTACCTAATTGATTTCCGTTGTCCATGCTTTCACCCTGGCCCTCGCTCCACAGTCTATTCTAAAAATCCTCCCGTTGCCATGCCTCTCTAGCCATGCCCAAATGTGCATAGCCTTCCCTAATGGGCTCTCTCTGTAGCAATCTTACCCAGAAAAACAGGGCTTACTTCTTCACCTTCATCAAGTGTTTGCTTAAATCTTATAACTTCATTAAGACCTCCCCTGATAACCACATTTAACACTGCAACCCTCATGCTGTTCTAAGTGTTCTTTTCTTTCTTAGCATATATCATCTTCACACAATATACATATTAATATACATGTAAACATTATGTTTACTGTACTTCTTCCCACCAGATTATGAACTCTACAGAAGTAGGAAAGTTTTATCTGTTTGGTTCTCTGATGCATTCCCTTCAACTAGAAGAATGCCTAGTACTTAATAGGAACTCAATAAATATTTTATTTCTATTAATAAACAAATTAATCTCTACATTTTAAACCTGGAAATTGGACAGAAAAATATGTTTCAAAAGGTTTTCTACACATCTATATATATATATATATATATATATATATATATATATATATATATAAATGCTTTTAAAATAATATATGATATTTGACCAGTGTTTAAGCTGAACCCCCTCCCCATTTATGCTACTCTGTGAGGAAGAAAGATCATAGATAATCAACTGAGATTAAGGAAACAGTTGCTAGAACCCAATCTGGGAGCAATCTGGGTCTAGGTTTTCATTCGAGGAAACTCCATTTCTGGAAGGATAACGTTTCTATGGCTTCTGATAAATACTACCTGTTTACTTTCAAGAGGAAAGGGAGCTTATGCACAACAAATCTGAAGGCATAGCTCACAATCCTGACTTATCCACTGTGCAGAGTTTTAGTTGTGATAAATCATACATAATGCAAGAGCGAAGGAGTTAGGAGAAAGTTCAGCAAAAATAATTTGAACTTCCATTAAGAGAGTGCGACAGCTGTCTCTCCTCCATCACACCATTAAACACCTCATTATCATCTGTCAGTTTCAACAATTTCTTTTTCTTCTAAACACCACTTCATTCTCTGACCCAACCAATGCAATTTTGACCTCATTAACCTGGTTGGTGTTAACCTTGGAATAATAACAAGTTGAAACTACCCTCCATGTGCTTGTGAGCTTGACTTTCTTTTAGGTGAGGTAGTTGAGTTTCCTTGCCATGGCCACAGGCTGTACCTTCCAAGTAGGTCAGCCAGCATGCCTTGGAAACCCAGAGCCTGGGTAAAGGCATAGCAATAAATAAATGGATATGCATTTATTATATTCTTTATTAAAAATAGAAGAAAATGCTTTTTTTCTGCAATAGAAAGAGCTGTGGCTTAGAAAATAAAAGACCCAGGTTCTAGTCCAAGCTGGGATATTAGTTAATAATTGCATCTGGACAAATTACGCAATCATTCTAGATTTCCATTTCTCTGGCAGTAAAATAAAGGTAGTAAATTGGAGGGTCTTACGTACTCTCTAGTTAAAGTAGATGTCTGGTGTCCTGCCTGGATCCTCTTTTCAGACCAGTATACCCATCCTCCAGATGACCTGTAAGTAAGGCTCAAGTCTGAGACCTTCTCTTGGCCAAGGAGGGGAGATGCCCCTTGAGAGGTTTATAAGTCTCTCCACCCCTCTAGGCAGCCAATGATTACTGGACACAAAAATCCAATCTCCTGCCTCAAGGTGGGACAACGCCAGTACCAATTATTCTCCAGGATAGCTCCTTACCCCAAGGCATCAACCTAAAGCAAATTTTATGTAAGACCATATAGTGTATTGGATTTACTTCTCTATTCTGCTTTCCTCATTCCCTTTAAGGGTTTTCCTGAAAAGCACTACTTCAATAATCATAATGCACCTAAATCCCTACCTCAGGGGCTCTGCCTCTAAGAAACTTAAATAAAAAAATACTCTATACCTTGCTGATGGTTTGCCAGAATGAACACTTTAGAGAAAAAACTTAAATTACTTCTCTCATATATAGGTTTAGAGATCAATAAGACATTTTGGGCCATGCAGTTCTGGACAGGGACTAATATTTATGAAAGGTCAAGGTCAGATTTCACAAATAAATTATATTTGAACTGACTGAAGAAATGAATGAATTCTAGGTGCAAGGGCACACCAGGTAGAGCTAGCAGCGTCTGCAATGGATGAGAGGCATAGCAAAAGCATATTTGTTCCTGGAGTGGAGAGGAAAGACAGTAAATATACTTAGAAATTCCAGTGGTGATGTGGGAGGGGAGGCCGGGGCCAGGTCATTATGAAAATGGCATTACATTATATGACTACATTATGAAAGTGACATTATAGCTAATATTTTTTAAGGCTTTACTTTGTTTCAAATCCTGTGTTCAGTGTTTTCAACCTACCAACATATTTTATTCATTCAACCACCATAACAGGCACATATGTTAGGCAGTATTATTGTTTTCATTTTAGAAATGAGAAAACCAAGTCACAGAAAAATAAACAAAGATCCCACAGGTAGGATATGGCAGACCCATGAAATGTGATGGTCTCTCTAACCACTTACCATCTTAATGCTATCTTAATGAATGTGGAAAGGTTGAAGGATATTATGCAGCATAGTAGTATGCTTCTATGTAGGTTTGAAAAAAAATCATTCCTTCAGCACTTTTTATTAGAAACTCTCATGAAACTAAATGGAGGCAGAAATAAAAGTAAAGAGATTGGGAAACTATTGAGGAGTTTAGCCTTAGATATGATACAGCACATTTTGGTCTGCTTGGGCTGCTATAACAAAATACTATAACTGGATGGCTTAAACAGACATTCCTTTCTCACAGTTCTGAAGGCAGGAGTCTAAAATCAGGTGTCAGCTGATTGGCTTCCTGGGGAGGACCCCCTGCCTGCTTGGAAGATGGCCTCCTTTTTGTTCAATTTTCATATAGAAGAGAGAGAGAGAGAGAGAGAGAGAGAGAGAGCGAGAGAGAGAGCTCTCTCTTTGGTCCCTTCTCATGAGACACTAATCCCATCATAAAGAACACAAATTCATGACCTAATCTAACCCTGTTTACCTTCTGAAGCCCCATCTCCAAATACTATTACCTTGGGGGTTAGGCCTCCAACATATGAGTTTGAGGTGAGGGGACAAACGTTCAGTCTGTAACACAACCTTAACCAAATGGCACTAGGGATATAGAGGAAGGGTCAGATTTGAAGTTAGTTGTGATTTTTTAAATTTCTGGTGGGAGCTTTAAATAACAGCCATGTGATTATAAAGTTGTCATATTTAGCAAATAAAGACACAGAATTCCCAGCTATGTTTGCATTTCAGAAAAACAAATAATAATTTTTACTGTATGTCCCATGCAATATTTAGAAAATATTTCCACTGAAAAACTACTTGTTTATCTGAAATTCAAATATACATGAGAATACTGAATTTTACCTGGAAGTCTCAGTACCTGGGCCAGGTCTGGGTTTAGAATGTGGGCAGCTTCACCTGCACAATTATCTAAGTAAGGATAGAATAAGCTCTCCCTCTACTATCACACAGGAAATGTAATGGAAATTGCCTTCTCTGTATTCCTAGTATCCCAATATCGGCCAGACTTCCAGGGGGAGAATGAAAACCCACCTGAAAAATAATGATATTTTAACTTCTTCAGCCTAGTAGAATATGTAGTCCTGTTGTTCACCAAATGGTATTAATAAAAAATAGGTCACGGTATTGTTTCCCTTGAGGTCCAGTTAGCACTGAAAAGAAAGAATCATGACATTTTACAGCTGGAAGGGATCAAACCATAATTTCATGCTATGACCTTCTTTTCAGATGGAGAACTGGAAACCCCAGGTGGTTAGGGGACTTATCAAAGGTCACACAGCAAGGGGTACTGATTCTATGACACCCACAGTGCTAAGTAAATGTAAACATTTTGTCACTTGATCTTTACTACAATCCTGAGAGGTAGTGAGATAATCACTACTGTATATGTGAGAAAGGAGTATCCGCAAAGTTAACTAATTTTGCTTGAGGAAGCAGGATAGAAAATAGCAGAGCTGAGATTTGAAATGAAAACTGCCTGCATCCTGAGGCCATTTTCTGTTAACCCTCATAAAATCTCTCTCTCTCTCTCTTACACACACACACACACACACACACACACACACACATACTGCACACACCTTAACACACACTATACATACATGTACACACATCATGCCAACCTCTCCATGAGTATAACCTAGTTCTATTGCATAATGTAACTCTGAACGGGTCAACAGTATTGTGGATTTCTTAACACGAATGCACTGCCTAGACAAAAACAACTTGAGATGGGCTAGGAGTATCATTCCCACAAAGGTGTACCAGGCTTCAGTTCCAGAGACAATGTCAAGGTTAGCCTGGGACTTCTTAATTGGGACACATGTACCATTATGCTTTTCCTAGTTCTGACTTCCACTGCATTAGCAAAGTTTTCAATACAGCACTCGAATGTTAATACGGCCCTCATTTTTAATAGACTTTACCTTTCAGAGCATATTTTGGTTCATAAAAAACAGAGTAGAGAGTACAGAGATTTCCCATATTACCACCCCTCCCCACTGTCAGCTCCACGGCGGCCCCCACTCTCCCCCACCAGAGTGGTATTTTTGTTATGATTGATTAATCTACATTGACACATCATTATCACCCAAAGTCCAGAGTTTACATTAGGGTTCATTCTCAGTGTACATTCTGTGGGATTTGACAAATGTATAATGACATATACCCATCATTATAGTTATTGCCTGCATTTAAACACTATTTCTGAGTTAGCGATTGCAAATCTGACTAGAATTTGTCTTAGAAGATAGAACATCTTTACATGCTATCAGAAATCTTGGGCCACAATAGAATTAATGAAATTTTTGAGGAGGAATTCATAAAAATCCATGAAAGCAATCAGGACCTTTGACAACCTCCAGGAGATTTCTAAATATTTTAAAATTTGCTTCAGAAAATGTATATGATGTTCCAATATCAAGTAAACACAGTTAAACATATAAACAATGAGTTTTGCATGGGAGTCAGTGTAAGTCTAAATTGTTTCTATACTAAATATTAATTTGTTTTAGTAAATACTATCTTTTTTCACTACAGACCTGTGAACATTAATATAGCAGGATATAGACTGAATTTTTTATTTGCTACAAATGGAATGATGACCTTTCCATTATGCTTTCTTCTTAAAAGTCAAATGATTCAATCAAGGAAGTTAATTTGCAGCAAAATGATCTTAATTAATCTAAAATCTCTTGTGCTCAATCACTTAGGCAAAGCAATCTCTCACACTCACACTGGTCAGCTCAATTTGAGTATATAAATGTAGAAAAAAGAGAACTTTCTTGGTACTAGCATTAAAAATAAAGCAGGTTAAAATGTTACCAGATATTTATAGGGAATTTTAATTTCTCGAGCTCCTTTTCCCCCTAAAACATCCAACAAATTTTTAAAGACTTGATCAAGTGCCTGGAATATTTGGAATACTCAAGAACTTTAAGTACTCCTAGGTCATGCTTTAAGGTGACTCAAGAGTTTCTGAATAAATAACAGTGATGTAATTATAGAAGGGGAGTGGTAATAGAATTAGTGGTGCTCACCTTATCAGTCCAATTATTAAGAGCCATATCCAAGCCACTGAAAAGTCCTACTGATTATATCACCAAAGAATAGCTAGATCTTTCCACCTGTCTTCATTATAATTCCTATGGCTGCTGTCCAAATTTGGCATTTCCCACTTGCCTGCAATAGCCTCCATCCTAGCTTGCACAGCCTCTCCCAGTCCATCTAGCCTTCCCAACACTTATCCCTTTATGGTTTGCTGAGAGTGAGAGCATTCTAAAATACTTTTTGGGTCAAGTACCTACCTTCAGTGTCTTCCCATTACCCTGAGAATGAAGTAAAAAAAATTATTCACAGCCCTGCAAGACCCTGAGTTATTTAGCCCCTGCTTACTTATACATGATCTTTATACTACAACCAGCTCTTTATTCACTTAACTCTACCCACACTGGCCTGCTCTCTGATCCTTTAACTCAAGATATTTTCAGTTTCAAGGCCTGTTCTTCCTTTCCTTTATTATCCGGTTAGCTTTCATTATCTTTCAAGTCTCAATGTCTCTTTCCTTAAATGTCTCCTTCCCAGGGCATCCTTTTCTTTTTTCCCTAAAAGTAAATGTAGGTAACCATGCTGTAAGCTCCCACAGAAACCTGGAGTTTTTGTTTGTAGGACTTTCAATTCTAATCAAACAATTACTATTGTGAGTATTTGTGTAATGTGTTTCTTCCTCTACTAAGGTCCCTGAAACCAAATTTGTGTTTTTAATCACATGGTATTCAATTTTAGCTGAAAATTAAAATAACCAGGGAGATTTAAAAAACCTTGATGCCTAGGCCATGCTCCAGGTTAATTACATCAAAAAACTCTGGGCAGTGATCTGGCTATCAGTATTTTCATAAAGCTCTTTGACATTTTATTTTTAAAGCTCTCAAGGTAATTCAAATGGCATTCAGGTTTAAGAACATCTGGAGTTCATATAATATTTGGTATAAAATAGATGCTCAAGAAGCATTTGTTGTATTAAGGTGCAGGTGGTGAACCTTTTTTCTGCCAAGGGCCATTTGGGTATTTATAACATCATTCACTGGCCGTACAAAATTATCAACTTAAAAATTAGCCTGCTATATTTGGTCAAACATTTAATTAACTCACCCCTAATGCCTTGCAGAGCCAGACCAAATGATTTCATGAACCTTACATGGCCCACACACTGGATGTTCCCCACCCCTGTATTAAGAGAAGACCAGATTAAGAATATGAGATATACACAGGATAAGGGGCTCACAGAAAAGTAAAACAAGTAATGAAGGTTAAATGCAATAAAACTTTTTTGAAGAATCTTTGATGCATAAGGTTGAGCTTAGGTTTAAAAGGTGGAGATAAAAGAAAAATGAATCATTATCCCTATCCTGTAAGAAGACACAATCTAAATGTAGTTATACTTGACAAATAATTAAAATATAACCACAGAAGAGAATATTAAAAACAAAACACTGTTACAAAGAGTCATTTCCCACCAGAAAAAGGAAATGTTTTTATATGATTGGGGAGCAATAAGGGTTGGAGAAGGAATTATAACGTATCACAATCAGAGCCATCTGCATCCACAAAACTAAAACTAATCATTGTGTAATAAATGAGAACTGAGAACACTTCTGTCAATGTCACTTAACCATTTGTTCCCTGGCAATGTTGTCCAGAAGGAAATAAATTGTAAACCAACAGATATCTTCCCTGTTTGCCTCAGTAAATTCCTACAAACCAATATATCTGAACAACAGTTTGCTCATCTGGGCAAGTAGTTCTCCTATTTCGGACATTAAATTGTTCATGTGGGCAGACTCACTTCAGGACTCTCATCTTGCTGGGATCACCAATGGTAAACTATTATGTTATAAATTTTGTCTTAGTTTCCCATCATGAAACACCACAAACACATACTTCAATTAAAAGAAATATTTGTGTAAGAATATTTCATTTCATACTGGAAAATTTAAAAATTCATTATTAAATAAAACTCATCTGATGAGTCCTTTAGGGCTTATGTGTTCATTCAACAACATTTCATGGAGAATTTTTTCTGCATTGGGCTATTTGGCAAGAGCTGAGCACTAAATTTTGCCAAATTCACCCATCACAGCAAAGATATATATACTCCAGAGTAGCGAATGCCATCATGTCATCTTCTGGCCCACTCCTATCATAAATACATTTTTTACCTGTTTGTGTTTACTATTTTGCTTCTTCTTAAAATAATAATCTTAAAAAATATGCTACCAAAGCAGCAAAAATGGATTCTCTTCTAGGGGAAAAACAAAACTTTTAAAGCTTTTGGCTCCTAAAATATTTTTCTTTGTCAAGGATGTTGCTCTTCTTGGCTTCTTAGTTATTTATTATGAGGGCTGTATTGCATTTTAACACGAATTCAATAGGGTGAGTGTCATGGCATGTGAGAAAGTGTGAAGTAGAAGAGATGGAGGTGTTCAAGAAGAAATAAGAGATTAGACTTTTTGGTCTGGATAGAGATGGCTAATCTAAAATAGGTGTTAGATCACTAGGAGAGAGAGCATTCTTACAACTGAAGCAATTCAATAAAGAGAATGTGATTTCTTAGGAAGTATTTGTCTCTGGAGATAACAGGAAGAGGCTAGGTAGCCATTTATCAAGTATGTTTGAGTGAAAGTCAAGAATGGAAAAGAAAATTGGATTAAATTATTTGTTACTAAAGTGTGAGATTTTTTGTTTAGTTAGTAGTGTTAAATAACTTTAAAAGCAGAGTTCTCTTCACTCTTTCTGAGTCCCATTGAGAGAAAGACTCAGTTTTGGGCTAGTATGATTTTAATGAACACTCTATATTCTTCTTTATAACCAGGATAATGGATAATCATAATTCACAAGAATATAATCACATTGTTTCATCTTCATATTCATTTTTCCTCCTTACCTTTTATTTATGGAAAACCATTCTAAATGTTCTTTTATGACAGCAAGGTTAGTTTTTAGTAATTTGTTTGTATAAAATATTAAGTCAATAAGAGTATAGATGGCAATGGTTATGGCAAAAAATATAAAGTAGTATTTAAATAGTAAAGTTTGAAAAATGCTGAACTAGATTTTAAATGAATTTAGTTTATTTATAAAATTGTATAGCTCAAAATGAAGTTTATTATGCTAAAGATATGTGTGTGTGTGTGTGTGTGTGTGTGTGTGTGTGTGTGAGAGAGAGAGAGAGAGAAAGATTAAATGCATATGTAACACAATTCAATTAGCAACAAAATAGAAGCTGGGTTCAAGTATATAACCAAATTGTACAAAATATATATAGTTTGAATTAGGGAGGGTAATACTTCCTATACTTTTCCCAATTGTTAGTCATTCATTACAAGTGATTATATATACTTATTATAACAATTATATATGCTTAAACCATTCATTAAAAATGATTATATATGCTTATTAACACTTTGTACAAATATCATACATAAACAAAACCACATTAGTTTTTTTTAACCGATTAGTAAAATGACACCTTGAGAAAGTGAAAATAAGCTAGCTTAATAAAAAATATTGTGTACACTCTATGACAGTTGGGGTTCTCCAGAGAAACAGAACCAATAGGCTGTGTGTGTGTGTGTGTGTGTGTGTGTGTGTGTTTTCTAAGAAAGTTATTTTAAGGGACTGGCTCATGTAATTGTTAAGAACTGGCAAGTTTGAAATCCATAGGGCAGGCCAGCAGGCTGTAAACTCAATTGATATTTAGTCTTGAGTTAGAAGTTTGTAGGGCTAGTTAGCAGACTAAAAATTCACCAAGGACTTCTGTTATAATCTTAAAGCAGAATTGCTTCCTCTTTGGAAAACCTCAGTATTTATCTTTAAGGCCTTCAACTGATTGAAAGAGGCCTAATCACAATTTAAAGGTTAATCTGCTCTATTTAAAGGTAACTAATTGTAGGCGTTAATCACATCTACAAAATACCTTGACACCAACAGCTAGAGTCTCATTTAACCAAACAACTGGGCACCCCAGCCTAGTCAAGGTGACACAAAATTCAACCATCATAGACTCTTAGGAGAATATTATACATTTTGAAAGGAGAATAGATTAGAGCTAGGGCAAACATTGACTTCAGACAGCTCTTGTCCAATTTTCAAGTTTGTATAACCTTGAATCAATTGCTTAAAAATATTGAATCCTGCTACCTCATCTGAAAAAGGGAATGTACTATGTACAGCTGATGAACAGATTACATGAGAAAGTTCTTATAAAGTGTGAAGCATTGTGCCTAGCACTTAGTAAATGCTCAATAAATGGTAGGGGTTATTAAGAACCAATATGTAGACCTTCCTTTCAACTTGCAATAACTATTTTGACATCTATACAATCAGCATCATTCTGAATAGGGGGAAAGTGCTCTGGAATTATTTAGGATTTAACTTTTAAACAAAAGCCTTGGTCATTAGTAGAGTACTAGCCAGTTTCTAATTTAGTAAAACCTCATTTCAATCCACTAGTGGTACATATTTGCTTATGACAACATAAATATTTCAACAGAGAAATGTTAAAACTATAATGTTACTTCGAGTGATTATATTGTATATGTTCTATTTACGAATGTTATTTTACACATGCCACCTACATCTATCCCAATTTATAAACTATTCAGGTCTTGAGAGATTCTGTATTACATCTGGAATGTACATTATGTACATTCCATTAATTCAGAAAAAAATTTTAAAGTATTTATTAATGTAGTATGGACCTATTACATTTTTTAAAATAGCATTTTTTCTGGTAAAAATACTAAAATAAAATAATCATAACCATAAAATAAAAAGTAAAAAAATCCTTTCACTTTAAAAATTATTAATATTGTTTATAACATTTCAGGTCTTGCTTATGAAAATACAAAAATAAATACAGTTATTTATATGCCGCATGTGAATGGATGGATAAGTGGTGGACAGATACACCAAAAAAAAGACACAAAGAGACAGTCAAACAGGTGAAAATTGGGTCATTCCACAATGATTTCTGAATAAATTTAGTTTTGCTTGAATTTACCAGATATTTCAGACAAAATTTAGTTGTGCTTAAATTTGACAGATGAAGACAATATTGAAGAGAGGATGCAGTAATTGCTGAATTGAAATATTTTTCCTCATAAGACATAAGCTTTCTTAAAGTAACCCTCTAAAGTTAACAAAAATGTGATTTAAAACAGCAAGAGGTAGAGCCTCTTCATTTTTATTTATAACATATAATTCATACCTGTTCACCCAGTGAGCTGGGCAGGAATGGCGAATGCTGAAGGTCAAGCAGCATTGCTTACCTGTGTCCCAAGTGCGCGCTTCGTCCCTTGGCACAGAGTTGGTGCTGATTCTTAGACTAAATACAGGAGCATCTGGATTGTGGAGAGAAGTGACTATTGTAAACTGTACATACTTTTGTTGAATTTATTTTTTTTACACTTAAATTGACCTCTAAGGCTGACTTATCTTAGGGGTTCATTGTTGTGAGTAGTTACCAACATGATAGGGAGGGCAGAAATAGTTTAAAAATTAGGATTTTTTTCCCTGCTATTTTATAGTTTGGGTCAATCCACTCAACTCATTAAGTGAAAATTCCCTCAACTTCAAAATGAGGATCATTAAGGAATAAATTATATTAGTATAGACTCTAGAACAAACTCTGGAATATAAGTAATTCTCAATAACTATCATTTTAAAAGAGTGCTAGGGGTGACTTGAATAAAAAATATCTTTATAACTTAATCTATGAAATACCTTAAGATAAAGTTCTCTTATATCAGAAAGTGTAGGGTTCTCAATAGGCCTTCTGAATAATGAATTGGGTGAATAATTCCAATAGAAATAGATTCATTTCTCCCTCTACATTGGGGATTAAGAAGTGTTTGTTAAAACAGGTAGGTGAAATCTCATGATCCTACAAGTAACTATGTTTTAGAGTTACTTAATACAAGGAATTATTTGAACATTATAGACAAATTCCCTCTGGCTACATGGGCATTTTGCAAATATATTGGCAAATGTCAGCAATTTGCACATGAGAAATATTCTCTTTTATTTAGATTATCAAGTAGTTTGGTTAAAAAATTATACTGCCCAGAAATTATTCTGCAAAGGCTTGGCATATTTAGTTTAAATATGAGTTACAATTTGGAAAGTACCTGAAATAGCTAGGCACAGCTTGTATTTTCTGATGTTAGAATTTGTGGATGTAAAAGCATTGTCAGGCTTTTGAACAAAAGTGAAAAATGTCACAAGATCCTTTTCCCTTTGAAAAAAATGGTTTTATTTCCCTCCCCATCTCCCCCACTAGTAACCCTTTAAAGACAGGCTTTGGGGCATCACATCGCTATGCTCCATCCCAGTTCCTGAAAAGTTCAGAGGTGTGAGATGCTGGTTGTGATAAAAATGGAGAAAACTAAACAGCACAATGGGCCAGTGGAGGGAAGAAAGGGGAACTGGCATTGGCCACACAGCTAGAGTGTAGCAAGGCTTCATGATGTCCTGTAACCTTCACCAAAGTATCATTAATTTCTCCAAAATACAGAAAAGGAAAGAGAGCTTCAGAGAAACTAATGGCTTGTGCAGAGGCAAAAGACAAGTTGCTCATGGAACTGAATTAGCACTTAAGTCTTTTAACTCCTAACCCAGAGCTTTTCTTACTGCACAGCTCTGACTCTGTACCAAGAAATGATACTCAAACCATGGCTACCTGTTAATTAAGGAAATAACCAACCAAATGTATTTTACTGCAGTTAAGAATTTATGGAATCAGAATTTGATTTCAGGTCTGGCTGATTGCAAAGCTCATTCTACATTACTTATTTATCCTCCCTTTTATAATATAAATATATAGGCCTCACGAAACTAGAGAATGTATTCCTGTGTTCACTATTGAATCGCTGGTGCCTAGCACAATGCCTGTCATGGAGTTACTGTTCAGGTAAATGCATATGAAACAAGTATAAACCTCTGAGGCCATGGCATCTACAGGTCCCAACTGGGAATGGGTTAATGTGTTTGATGTAATGTTGCATGTAGAGATTTGCACCTTGGTTGATCATTTTTCTATCTACTTATCTATCTATCTATCTATCTACCTACCTACCTACCTACCTACCTATCTATCACTATATGACTGACTGACTATCTATCTATCTATCTATCTATCTATCTATCTATCTATCTACCTATCTATTTATCACTATATGGGTATCTTTCTACCTGTCTATCACTATATGACTCTCTCCCATTGTCTTCCAGGCCATAAGCCAAACAGGTTCAGGATCTGGAGGGGAAGAATGATGCTTAGGCTCCCCTGGAATCCAACCCAAATGAAACAAGGAGTGACAGGGAGAGGGTGCCCCATTGTCAAACTAGAAACTTCATTATTTATAAAACTGGATTTGAGAATGCACCTTGGAGCATGGCCAAAATTAGGCTTGCTACTTTTCTTTACCCTTCAATCTAAAATCCTGGATTCCTCTGGAAGAGTGAATCTGAAGGCCCCTGGAGCACTTTGGCCCCTGTCAGCAGCGAAGGCACGAGTCTGAATCAAGTCCACCTAAAGGTACTTTGATAGCATGAAGAGTGGAGGCAATAAGAGAGGGAGGGCACCGGTGAAAGTAACTTTAGAGGGACCACCAAATGATTCTCACCAGGATTACTCATTCTTCTAACAGTGGAAAGCATGTGAGGGGTAGAATGTACAAGGGGGTCAGCTGCCTCGACTCCAATGGGAAAGGATCAAAATCCTGTACCCCCATGGGAATGAGGGAAGGGAGGTACTAAGTTTACCACTTCCCACAGTGATATGAGAAACATCAGAAATGAACAAATGTGGAAAGAGAACAACACAGAAAGCATATGGCTTATTTAAAGTGCCTTTTATAGCTAGGTGATCTGCACATGTTTCCCAGCTATGTCGTTTAGTTATTTTTGCCTCTTTTGTCATGTGAGCTAACAAAAAGATAGCATCTCAGAGTTCAGAGCAATCTCAGTACTGGTTTAACCAGATGTCCTCAAAACTTCCTGTTCACTAAGATTTTTGTGATGCAGTGAGCTTGAAAAGCCAAATACAGCAATGCCTCTAATTTATACTAAGTAGGATGAACAGATTTTCAAGTGCAACAATTTGGGTCTGTGGGCAGGCAGGCACCAGGAGAGAAAAGCAAAGATAAGACAAAGGCAGCTGGAAAAGGCATCCTAGAGAATGTCTCTGCCAACATAGCCTAAAAACCAAGGAAACAACAGTCTCAGGGGAGTCTAAGCCTGAAAGAGAACTCAGGGGAATCAGAAGTGAATATCGAAGTAGCAATCTAGCCCTGGCTGATTTGGCTCAATGGGTAGAGCATTGGTCCTTGGACTGAAGGGTCCCAGGTTCGATTCTGATCAAGGGCACATACCTCGGTTGCAGGTTTGATCCATGGCCCATGCAGGAGGCAACCAATCAATGTTTCCCTCTCTCTTTCTCTCTCTCTCTCCTCCTCCCTTCCACTGTCTCCAAAAAATCAATGGAAAAATATCCTCGGGTGAGGATTAAAACAATAAAATAAAATAACAATCTATTGAGAAGATTAGCATAGAATTGACAAAAGGAACATTTATGGCATAGATATTATTTAGAATATTTTCTTCTGAGTTATCTATTTTATTCTTCAATTATATTTGTTTTTACTTTATATATTTATTTATTGCCTAATAGAAACTCGATACATGGTCTATGAGTAAAGTCTCCAATCAGAATTCATCTTCCCTTTACCCCTATGCTCAAGGCACAAAGTCTGAAACTGTTACAACACTACTTTCTATGTGGGAATTCTGGGAGAAAAGATATGAGAATTTTGACAGAAATAGTGATTGAAGAAAGGGACAGATTTGATGAATTCCAGGGGAAGAATCAAGGAGCCAAGATGACAACAGAGGGAGGTGGGTAGAATTTCAGGGAGATTTTAGATGGGTTCAATGAAGATGAGGCAGAATAACAGATGATGTCTAGGTTTGCCTTGAATACATGGCTAACCTATTAATTCCCCCAATACAGGGTCAACTAATCTGTAATGTTTGCCTAATCCCTTGTCACAAAAAAGGTGCTCAATTGCTTGAATTGTTTTGAATAATGTATAGTAATACTAATAAGGAAAATATAATGAAATGCATGTTTGCAGTAAGAGGCAATGGGTTCAGTTTTACACATGACACATTTAAAGTTCTTATGGGACCACTAAATGAAGATTTCCCATTGCTTGTTGGATATGTAAAAATGAGGCAGATGGGAGATATAGTCCAAATACTAGTATGTAGATGAGGTGCTAATGAGCATACAAATGGTTACTGAAAGTGACGTAATGGTACCTATAATAGAGATAGAGGAGGAATAGCCAGTGATGTAGGAGAAAGACCAGGCAATCTGGTTTCATAGAATTCAAGGGTAAAAAATCATAAAGAGCACTCAACTGTGTAGTTCATGGGAGATAAATTATATATCAATACAAAAATGTAGTCCCAGAAACCTTTTACTAATTCATTGCTTCTAAAGATTCATTGCCTCAGTTGGTGAGTTGAAACATCAGCAGCCTCTAGTAGTTATGATTGTGGAAAGCTCCAGGATTTATGGACTAGATATTGTTTTCTTGCACATAGTATATGCTCAGCAAAAGTGAGTTGAAATGAATCAACTGTTCTTCAGTCACAAGGAAACAAATGCTTTGTGTAATACTCTCTTAGGGCAAATAACTAATATTGACTTAAAGTGAAGATCCTGACATTAAGACAGTCAAGAAGTTTGCTTAAAATATTGATATGCATGCTATCATTGTCAGTGGCTGGGGCATTCTGAGGGAGACAAGATTAGCATCTTTGTTCTGCTTTCCCTGCAATTTATCATTGTTCTGATGAGGGGATAGCGTGCCAAGAGTTACTCTTAGGTTTGAGTTTATGATTAGTTATTTCTTTCTGTATAGTGGTTTTTCTTAGAGTCAAAAGGTATATTTTTTGCCTCAATAATCCTTCAAAAAGTTGCTCATAGTCTGTCATCAATAACAGTCCTAAATTTCAATTTCTACTCTACCTCTCAGACTCAATTTCTTTTTTTGGCTCTTGTTATCTCCTCATTCAATAAGATGTTTTTTCAGACTTCAAGGATCTTGAGAACTCTATTGATTCCACAACACCAAGCACTGGGTCTCATAGAAACACATGTTTAATAAATGATTGTGAAGTCCTCCTTGCAGTTCCCAATAACTTTCTTGTTTCCACTCACCAGATTTGAGAGCTTTCTTGAAAGCCTCTCTCTCCCAAGTTACAGAAAGCCCCTCCCCACCTCCACCTAACTTTTGTCAATGCCTGACTCCGTTAATACCTCTAGTCCCAATATTGCACTGGAGAAAGTAGTTTTCTCTACATTATTCACTTCTTATCATGCCTTAATTCTAGTTATTTCAACACAGTCAATATCCTGAAAGGGAGGGATTCACCAACAAGGGAGAATTAGGACCACTAATAGATTACATTTTTGGTGTGTCTGAAATTCCACATTTATTTTCTTTTTCAGCTCTTGGTTATATCATTTGATGAAGTGAAATATCAATATATGTAAAAATATAATTTTGCATTTGTGACTAAATACAATTTACTGAGGCTATGTTTACATACACAGAGAGACTCACACAATGGCTAAGTTTATAGTTGCCCAATTTAACCATATTATAGGAGCATGCATTTTTATATTGGTAGCTACATTACCTCTGTTTTATTTATTTTACTGGAAAAAGGAAAAATCTTGTCTTCTAGTTAAAAGAAAAGCTAAATAAGAAAGACAACCTTTTAAAATAATAAAAAGATGTATCAGAAGGAGAAAAAAGAAGTATGAGAGGCCTCCAGGAATAGCAGAGCTGTCTCCAGGTGCACCAGAGCAAATAGAATGACACTGGCTTCTACTTAGAGTTCTGCCACATACTATTCCAAGGTTTTTTGTAATTCACAAGAATGCTGTCAGGACCAAACAGGATACCATATCTAAAGGTGTTTTGTGTAGTGCTGTGTTTTCCTAAAATCATAGTTTGTGGGAATTATTTGGATGCTGTGTAAACAAGTATATAAATCAAGCTTCAGAAGAATTCTATTTATTTGGTTTTCTGATCAGGTTCTATGCTATAATTCCATTCATTATATAACCCCCAGATGCTCTTATTCAGTTTAGAATATGACTGAGTACTTTCTTTTTTAATATATTTTTAATGATTTCAGAGAGGTAGGGAGAGGGAGAGAGAGACAGAAACATCAATGATGAGAATCACTGATCAGCTGCCTCCTGCACAACCCTTACTGGGATTGAGCCCATAATCCCATGTGTCCTGACCAGAAATCAAACTGTGGTCTCCTGGTTCATTGGTGGACACTCAATCACTACACCACACGGGGCAGGCTATGACTCAATACCAAATCATGTTATCTATCTAACTATAAGTCAAATATTTTGCAATTCCAAAACCTTTGGATTAGAATACTTATGCGAGTGTATAGCTCTAGCCATTGGTGCTGACATCTAAAATGACAGTAAATATGGAATCTATCTTGCTTATCCTTTTCATCTTTGCCTAGCAAAAAGCCAACACAGAGTGTCTTTTAAATATACTAATTTTGATGGCATAAATTAATGGATGAATGAATGACCAAATGCACGAATGACATGCAGAGGTTAAGGCACCTGGAGGCAATGAATGCACTGAGTGATAATATGTATCATTGGTTGTTAACAGTTGCTTAAGGTGCTTGCGGGCTCACTTCATTATCTGGAAAACTCCTACTCGTTTTTGAAGGACCAACAAAAACCTAGTTTTCAGCTTAAAAGCTTCTTTAACTCCAGGTAGAAAAGAAGTGCTTACTCAGAGCTGTGTCTGCATTTCTGTGAGAGCATCTACCCCACTGCATTACAACTGGCTTAGGCAGTTGGCCCTGTAGCACCCTATATGCCCTGCTCAAGGGGCTGTTGTGCAGTTCTGAGCACACAGGTCCTGGGGCACGCCTGACACACTCAGAAGGTTTTAATAAGAAAAGTAAAGCATCAGTTGAATAATGAGTGCTTTAAGTTTTATTTGGATTCCTTACAGGAGAAAGACATTAATAATTTTCTCTTTTGGATAAAAAATAGACAGAAAAAGTAAACCCATCAATCAAGTGATAAGCTCAGTGGAGTTGCTAAGGAAAATAGTTAAGCAGGTAGTTTTAGCATAGCTGAAAAGCACACGTGATCATTTATTTTTCTTCTGCATTTAAAACATTTGAGGCTGCCACTCCTCATAAGATTACCATAAATATTTTCCTTATATAACCTGAAGAGCCAGTTTGTGGGTTTCTTTCTGTAATTCTTAACTTATACTGAGGTTAGGCAAGAAAGCCCATTCAGTAGATCACCCCAACCCTTTCTTCCTAAAACCACAGATTCCAAATCACCTGGTACATGGGCACTGGATTCTAGGTAAGTTCCTCCCTTCTCCCACAGAACAGAATTTCTATGAGAGCAGGGGTTTCTTGTCTATTTTGTTCACTGCTCCTTCCTCAGCATTTCGAATTATACCTGGCACCGAGCAGATACTCAATTAATAAACCATTGCTTATTTAATAGTTAAGTTATAAATCCTCTCATTTATAAGAATCATTGTTTTGCATTCTAAGTATATGCTTTAGTTTTTATAATATGGAACCTAAATGCAACCGAAAACTAATAGAAAAACAAAAAAGGTATCTATTAAATGTTTGTACATGCTCTCCATTGAGTCTCTCTATTCCAAATCTGAAAACTCATATCAAGTAGCTCAAACTATCCTACCTAAACTCAAGAAAATGGAAATCATGTCTTTAGCTTTATTGATTTAAAAAAAATCAATGTGGGATTTGACTAAGTTTGTTTATAGCACTTTTTTGTTGAACTGGAAGTTTTAAACATATTTTTTAATGCTTTTATTATGCAGCTTAACTTTTTTACTGTAAACATGAAAATGTAAATATGCAGCAAATCCATAAATGATCCGAGTTCTCTGAGTTTACTTAGCCTTCCCACAGATATGTATTTCCCTAGCTCTAACCTTTGAATTATATTCAAACCAATGCTGATAAATATAGAAGTCCTGAACTTAACTATGTTGCTACTTAAAAGTTTATGGAGGTGAATTCTGGGTGAAATTTTTAAGTTGTGCATTGCTATCATTGGCGATATTAAATATAAGGCAATTTACCCTGTTGTTGCCATACATTTCAGAGCTGCTAAGTTAATGCATCACAAAAATAACTGCAATGGCAATTTTTAAATTTCTAAACATTTGAAATATTACAAATATAACAAAAGTTATCTCGGGGAAAATGTAATGTACAGTTATGTACTCACCATACAGTAGCCTCACTTTGCCAAATTTGCTCTAAAACCTTTTTAACGACTACTTTACAGATGTAGCTGAAGCTTTCTGTGAACTGCTACTCAATTATCTTCCTCCCCTCAACATCCCTTTCCTGGATACCCACTCTCCTCAATGTTATGTTTACCATTTCCATTGTTGTTCTTTTACAAAAACATTTTCCCTGAATGATATAATTTTTTGTCATACACCAGTGGCCATAAAAACAGACATTTATTTCTCACAGTTCTGAGGGCTGGGAAGTCCAAGATCAAGGTGCCAACAGATTCAGTGCCTGGCGAGAGGTTTTCCTGGCTTGCATCTGGCCACCTTCTAGCTATGTGCTTACACAAACTCATATCTCTTTTTCTTCCTATAAGGGCACTAATCCCATCACAAGGGCCCCACACTCATGACCTCATTTAAACCTAATTACTTGCCATTGACCCCCCAGCTCTAAATACCATCACACTGCGGTTAGGGTTTCAACATGAGGATTTGGAAGGGGGAACAAACGTTCAGTCTACAACAAGTGCTCAATAAATTTTTTTAATGTATCTAAAAGTCATTTAAACATCCAAACATTAGCTAAAGCAAGTTATCATTGAAACATCTTTCAATTTATCTCTTCCTTCTATGAATATGGAGCTAACCTTACTAATAGAGGAGCCACATCACTTGTGTACTTAATGCACAATATTCTAAGTGCACAATTTGGAGAGACAAAGAGAGAAGGGGAAAAACATGAACCGAAGTAGCTTGGGTGACTCTGCCTGCCCTTCCATGAGATGAGTATTACTGTGAGATTTATAAACAGGAAATACAAATGAACTCTGTCAGTCCTAGGAACCTCTCTCCATGAGATTACCTTGTAGGGTGTGCAGAGTGTGATTCTGGAGTAAAAACATGCATTTTTCATATACATATTTTTCTGCATAGAGGTGTACATAAATCTGTACTGTATGTCCAACTTCATGGATTGCTAAGGACAATTTTTACTAGATATGGTTTTCTGCTGACTTTAAACACTCACTGCTGAGTCAGACAGGCCTCCTCTGTAATCAATGTGCCAATGGACTATCAAAATACTGTTCTACTTTAAACAAGAGGTTCAGATGAACAGCAGCTTTCTGCCTCTACTCATCAGTAATGTTGAAGCAAGAGAGGCAGGGATACCAGCATGATGTGGTTCCCATGGTAAACAGCCCATACCAGGAAACTAAGGGCTGAAAGCAGAGGCACAAAGAAGTAAGTTTCTAAAAGCCAGAAAGACTGACTTTCCTGGGACAATGGCATTGCCAAGTGGGTGATCCCTTTAGGGACACTGCTTACCAAGCAAACTTTAGCTGACATTTGCTGCATCTGCCAATTCTCTGTGTGGCTAACTCACTTCTGATAAATGTTCTGTATTATTAGCTTATTGTACCAGAACTTCATCTAGCCCAGCAATGGGTTTTTGGTGTTGTCAAGACAATCCGTGCCCCATCTGAAAGACTTCAATGGCTTATCTCTTCAATGGCAAGTATCTATATATATCCCATATAATAATAGAGAAACATGGTAATTAGCCGTACCTCTGCTACCCTTCCCATTGGCTAATCAGGGCGATATGCAAATTAACTGCCAGCCAAGATGGTGGCCGGCAGCCAGGCAGCTTGAAGCGAACATGAGGCTTGCTTGCTCCAGTGACAGAGGAAGCCAATGTTCCCCGCCTGTGGCTGCCGGCCTCTGAGCTTGCAGTTTGAAACATTGTTACAACTATAGAAGCTAAACAAAACCCCAGAAACCTGCTTTCAGCCAGCCGGGATCTCAGAGCTGGAGTTGAAACAGTGTTTTGATTATAGAACCCAAACAAACCAGATACCTGCTTTCAGGAGCCGAGGCCTCAGAGCTGGAGCCAAGCCTCAGAGCTAAAGCTGGCCCAGAATTTTAAAAAAAGAAAAAAAGGACAGGTTGGGAGTTTCAGTCACCCGCCAGCCTGAAAACGGCCCTCAGCCCCTCACCCAGACTGGCCAGGCACCCCAGTGGGGACCCCCACCCTGATCCAGGACACCCTTCAGGGCAAACCAGCCGGCCCCCACCCGTGCACCAGGCCTCTATTCTATATAGTAAAAGGGTAATATGCCTCCCAGCACTGGGATCAGCGGAGCCGTGAGGCCTCCCGGCACCGGGATCAGCATGACAGGGGGCAGCGACCAAACCCCCTGATCGCCCTGGGGCTCTGTGTGTGACAGGGGGCGGGGCCACAACCTCCCTATCCGCCCTGCTCTGTTCGTGACAGGGGAAGGTGCCCCAACCCCCTGATCAGCCCTACTCTGTGCCTGATAGGGGGGAGCTCCCCAACCCCCTGATCGCCCTGCAGCTCTGTGTGTGACAGGGTGCGGCGCCCAACCCCCCCGCCCCTTACGGGCCCTGCTCTGTGTGTGACGGGGTAGAGCCATAACCTCCCCATAGGCCCTGCCCTGAGTGTGACAGTGGTGGCGCCCCAACCCCCTGATCGGCCCTGCTCTGTGGGTGATAGAGGGCAGCGCCCCAACCCCCTGATCTGCCCTGCTCTGTGTGTGACAGGGGGCGGTGCCCCAACTCCCCTATCGGCCCTACTCTGTGCGTGACAGGGGGGAGCTCCCCAACCCCCTGATCGACCCTGCTCTGTGCGTGACAGGGGGTGGTGCTGCAACCTCCCCATTGACCCTGCCTTGAGTGTGACAGAGGGTGGTGCCCCAACCCCCCAATCGGCTCTACCCTGAGCATGATTAGGGGTGGCATCGCAACCTCCCGATCCGCCCTGCTCTGTGCATGACAGGGGTCAGCGCCCCAACTCCCCAATCGGCCCTGCTCTGAGCCCGACCAGGGGCTGCACCTAGGGATTGGGCCTGCCCTCTGCCACCTGGGAGCAGGCCTAAGCCAGCAGGTCATTATCTCCCGAGGGGTCCCAGACTGCGAGAGGGCACAGGCTGGGCTGAGTGACACCCCCTCCCACCCAAGTGCACTAATTTTTGTGCACCGGGCCTCTAGTATATATATAAAAGGCTAATATGCTAAGTGTCCCTCTGACCGTCCGACCAGTCATCACACGCACTGACCACCAGGGAGCAGATCCGCAATGCAGGAGCTCTGTGACGTGCACTGGCCATTACAGAGAAATGGCACCGTGGACCTGGCGCTGACAAAGCAACACTCAGCTTCCCCCAAGTGGAATACAGGCCCGCCACTACCCCAGAGCGACACCCCACCAAATTGCAGCCAAAGCTTCCAAGACCCCATGGTGCAAAATGCAGCCCATAGCCCAGCCCAGCCCAGAAACAGTTGCTGTGGGTGCCGGGAAAGACATCACATAGCCACGCCCGGCTTCCTCTCCCTAGCGACTAGCCTTCTTGGAGTTTCTTCAGCCCAGGAATATGACTTGCTTTATAGCCAGGTGCAAACATTTTACATTCAACCAAATGTCTGTGAAGCATTTTCCTGTGCCTTATCTCATTTGATCCGCACAGAAGTCCTGGAGTAGGTAGATAGGAGACTCCGTGGAATCCTGTTTTCTTTTCATTAACTGGAAAACTGAGATTTAGAAAGTTTAGAAACTTGACCCAACTGAAAAGAAGAAATGGTGGACCTTGAAAAGTACTTCAGATTTTATCACTGCACAGAGTATAGTCAAACACTGATGCAGTTAAATATTTTACTCTTTGTTCTCCCTGCATGATCTACAATAATAATCTGCTGTGTTGCTGATAATTACCTGAAAGAGAAGTTGGGGTTCTTCACTGGGCTGGAAAAAGTTTAGCTAAATCAGAAAGAAGGTCTAATTAAGCAAGTTTATTCTCTATATATAAAAGGCTAAGTTGACTCATGCATGTGCAATCCATATAAAGCTCTCGCTGGTGCCAAGCGAACACATGTGTTTCGATCAGTCATTGTCCATCGTGAATTTGATTGACACTTCTATTATAGAGAAAGGGCGAATAGTGATATTAAAATGTGCAGTGCCAACAAAGCCAACAGTTCGGTGAGCCTGAGGGGGGGCGGCAAAGGATTAAAGAAAAGACAGACAAAGAGAATATAGCTGGGGCTCCGTGGATCTCCTGTGCCTGATGAGGCCACAGAGAAGGATCCAGCCAGCAAGCTGAGGCTTTATTTTATAATCAGAGAAAAACAAGGTAGTTGTCAACATAGTTACAATGTTCTTGTGAGTTTCACTTGTTGTGGCAGCACCTGCTGCACCTCCCACAGCCCATTAGCTACCCAGGAATGATCTAGGGGGCAGCCATAAGGTCAAGCTTAATTATGCTAAGAGGGCTCTCCCCTCTAAGCTGGGACTTGTTTGTGGCTCTGCCACAGGTCAATCCGAAGCTTAACGCTAGAGCCACTCCCTACATTAAAATATTTCTTCTAATTAATTTCCTTTCAATATGCATGAATCTATGCACTGGGCCACTAGTAACTAGAATAATTTTCCTGGCAATGTATTACACCATAATGATTTGCTTACCTGAGGAACTGAGAACACATGCATTCCCCAATTTTAGAGCATGATTCCTTCCAGAATCAGTCACAGGATTTCAGCTCTCTCATAGGCATATCAGAGACTACTAGTCCCACAATATGGTTAAGGATCTGAAAAGTAGAGGCATTGAGTAGTCCAAGGTCACTCTGCTAAGAGGCAGAACTTGTCTTGAACACAGCTTTCCTAAATCTCAGCTCAGCATTTGCACCAATAAAGCCAAAAGGCAATAATCTAATTAGGATCCTAGCAATTGCAGCTATATTCTTGCTTAAATAACTTATTACTTTAGGAGACTAGAGAGCTATGACTTTATGTTCCTAGGAGCTCAAATTGAATGACATAAGAAAAAAAACTGTGTAAGTGGGATTATCTGCACTTGTCTTTTTGTAAAATTAATGGCCCCAATTCTTGACCACTAACTGCATTTTCCCAGAGTCAGTGGCTACTTCAGAGAGTACTAGGCTTTAGTGGGAGACACAGATCTCAACCTCAAGAAATGCAGTTGTACATTTTTTGCTGAAGCTTATTAAATTAACTAGAGGCCCAGTGCACAGATTCATGCACTGGTGGGGTCCCTTGGCCTGGCCTGTGGATTTTGGGCCGAAACCAGCTCTCTAACACCCCCCGAGGGGTCCCGGATTGCGAGAGGGCAGTTCTCAGGTGATGCACCCTGGAATCGGGCTTCCTCCTCTCTGGTTCAGGGTGCGTCACCTGGGAACCGCAGCTGTCAAGTCACTGCAGCTTGGCAGCTTCTGCATTGAGCATCTGCCCCCTGGTGGTCATTGCACGTCATAGCTACCGGTCGGACAGTCGCTTAGGCTTTTATGTATATAACTAGAGGCCCGTTGCAGGAACATTCCTGCAAGAATAGGGCTTCCTGCGGCTGGAGCAAAGCAGAGAAGGGAGCAAAACCCGCTGAGGCGAGCTTTGCTCCCATCCCCAGCCGCTGCGGCTGAGTTTGCCCAATCGGCCCAAGCCACTGTGGCTAGGTTTGCCCAACCCGCCCCCAGGCACTCTGGCTGGGTGGGTTTGCCCAACCCACCCCCAGCTGCTGCTGTTGGGTTTGCCCACCCCCCCCCCCAGCCACTGAGGCTGGGGTTTGCTCAACCAACCCCCAGCCTCTCCGGCTTGGGGGTTTGCCCAACCCGCCCCCAGCCACTGCTGCTGGGTTTTCCCAACCCGCCCCCAGGGCTCTGGCTTGGTGGGTTTGTCCAACCTGCCCCCAGCCGCTGCTGCTGGGTTTGCCTAACCCGCCCCCAGCTGCTGCAGCTGGGTGGGTTTGCCCAACACCCTCCCCCCCCCCCGCCAGCCGCTGCTGCTGGGTTTGCCCAACCCTCCCCCAGCCTTTCCGGCTTGGTGGGTTTGCCCAACCTGCTCCCAGCCACTCCCCCTGGGTTTCCCCTCCCGTTCCCAGCCGCTGTGGCTGGGTTTCCCCTCCCGCCTCCACAGCCTTGGCTCCTTTACTGTGTCTGCGCGGCCTCTACTTTGCTCCCTTTGGTAGTGCTTGGCTTCCATGTTGTCTTCAGTCTTCGCTCAGAGCCGGTATATGCAAATTAACCGCCATCTTTTAGCTTCTATAATTGAAACATTGTATCTTTTGGAGCTGTTGCTTCAGGAGCTCAGAGCCCGAGGCGGCAGGCGGGGAACCTTGGCTTCCTCCATCGCCGAGGCAACCAAGCCTCCTGTTGGCTTCAGCTGCCTGGCTGCCGGCCGCCATCTTGGTTGGCAGTTAATCTGCATATCGCCCTGATTAGCCAATGGGAAGCGTGTCGGAGGTACAGTTAATTACCATGTTTGTCTATTATTAGATAGGATGACAATAATAACAACACTAATAATGTCAGAGCTAGCACTATTGAGTGCTTATTAGTATTTAGGTTCTAAGTACTTAATATGTATAAATTACTTTAATTCTCACAATAAACCTATATGGTAGATATTATTTACATATGAGGAAAACGAGGCACAGAACAGTTTTATACCTTTTGGAGAAAAAATGTGAATCTAGGAATTACTCCCTAGCATTCACACTCTTAGCTATTCCTTATCAAGATGATCCCGTACAAAGAAAAGGTGATACAATACAGAACATCCATTTTCCTCTTCGAATTTACAATTTTAGTTGACTGAAAATGTGACTTGGCAACTGGCATGCTGTTTCCCTGAAAGAGTTAATGATTCTCTCAGGGTGGAAATTCTGTGGAAGGAAGCAATGAGGTTGACATAGTACATAGCATCCTCTCTGCACCCTGCAGATAGCAGCATCTGTATAATGTTGTAAACATAAATAAGGTTTTGTGGGAATGGGAAAGATAATCACATATCAATTTACACATAGACATAAACTTGTCTACTGTACCAGTATATGACTGCCACTGCTTGAGTTCTGACAAAATATTTCCTAAAAGCATCTGTCTCAGCCATTAGCGCCATCATTTCAAATATAGCTGTTTCTGCTGGAATAGCAAAATGCCACCAACACTAACTGGACTTCCTTCAGGAGGAAATTGATAGATGGTCAATTTTCAAAAACTCCCTATGAGCACAAGAAGAAGGTCCAGCTAGTGTATGAAGGTTGATGAGGCAGTTTCCATTCTCTCTATTGTCCAAAAATCCAAAAATGTTAAACAAACATGGTATAGCCATGTTAAAGAATACTTTTCAGTCACTTAATATCATACTTAAAAAGTGAAAATAATGAAATAGAAAACAGTAAATATTATGTTCTATGGTTTTTGTAATTTTTTGTAGTTTTAATTCTCATTCTCCTTCTCTGCCTTCTTTCCTTTTCCTTTCCTTTTCTTTCCCAGGAATTCAAACAAAAAAACTACATTGGAGAAAGCTTATAGATAATATACCAAAAAAGAGTGGTTTTCTGTAAACTGCTCATTATTTTACTTTGAAGAGGTGAGAACTGAGAATCATAGAGGTCCACTGGCTTTCTCCAGGTATCGGATGCAGGTCAATCTGGATGACTGGCACCAGGATGCTTCACAGCTGCCACTGAATTCAATCCCCCCATTCCCCAAGTGTCAAACTGATCTTTGTTCTCTTCAAATGCTGGTGTACAGGGGCCCAGCCTGATATGACTGCGTGATTTTCATGTTCTTAGGATAAAAAAGTTTGCTGAGCAAGTTAATAAAGGTATTATAGTTCAGAAGTCATGTTATTGTAATTAAAATTAGTGGGTACTTAATGTGTGTGTGTGTATATGTGTGTGTGTGTGTGTATGTATATGTGTGTATATATATATATATATATATATATATAATTATTTTTAATTAGGAAGCTGCCATGAATACTTCTTTCCTTTAGACATTCACTCACTCACTTGCCACATGTTCATACTACACCTTTGGTTTACCAGGCCCTTGATGCTAGGACATAATTAATAACATAGGCTCAACTTGCTAGAAGATCACCCTCAAGAGAAACCACACACACACACACACACACACACACACACACACGGACACTAATATTTCACACAACTGCTGTGGTAATTACATTGAGAGTGGTATGCCCAGATATTAGAGAAACATACAAAAAGTAACATATCCAGCTTATGAAGGATTCTTGCTGCAGGGAAAGGAACGCCTTAATCAAATAACATAATATAAAGAGACCTATCTATGTGAACAGGTAAAAAAAAACCCAACATTCCAAAGAACAGGGACACTCTGAGTTCAAGTGCAAAAAGGCTAGCGATGCATTTCACCAGCTAGAAAATTCAGATGTGAGCTACTAGAAGGAATTGACAAGATAATTATACGAAATTTTTCTATTCACCTCGACCTTGTATTTTCAATAGCTGCTCATGCTCTCTAATGGTTATACAAGAAATAGATTTTCTCCCAGCCTGAGTGGCTCAGTGGTTGAGTGCCAACCTATGAACCAGGAGGTCATGGTTTGATTCCTGGTCAGAACACAAGCCTGGGTTTGGGGTTCATCCCTAGTAGGGGGTGTGCAGGAGGTAGCCAATCAATTATTCTCTCTCACTATTGATGTTTCTTTCCATCCTTCTTCCCTTCCTCTCTGAAATCAATAAAAATATATTTAATTAAAAAGAAATGGCTTTAGTGCTATAAGCCATGATCCATCAGACCAGTTTGTGTAAGGGATGCTGACAAAATATTTCACCATATTTGAAGTGTACCTTCAAAGAGGGCAGTGGTAGCAGAGAGTGAGCAAAAAGGAAAAATGAAAAAATAATTAGATTAATCCATATGATTAAAGATATGAATCATCCCAATATATAAAAAATCACAAGGCTTTGCATACCATTTCAGGGAGCTCAAATATTCTACAGCTCATCATAATTGTCTATGAATACTCAATTAAGGGCCCTGTCTCTATAAAAAATTAGAATGTGATGAGTACTTAAGCACCTAATAATTAAGACTGGCCTACTACTCAAACTGACTCTATTTTACTTTAGATTCTTAGAAACTAAAAGTATACTCCTTTACCTATTAAGAAAAATAGCTACCACTTATTGTGTCTTCTCCCCAAGGTACACAGCATTTGCCATTCCTAAACACATAACTGATACATGAAAAAGCTAAATGAATTTGAACAAGGCCATCTACTCAGTGATGCATCTTTAACACCGAGTTAATTCAGGACTTGCTATAGAACACTTATGTGTCTGAGTTGGCGGATAGAGGCATTTTAAATTACGAATAATTGATGTCAACTCTATGAAATACATTTGTTTTCCATGTCACAAAAATCTATTTATAAATGTTATTATATCAAATTTGGAAAATATCTTCAAAGCCATATTAACCAAACTTTTTATTTTTAAATAGCAAATCCACAGATTTCAAAGAAAAAATAATAATATGGGAAAGGGTATGAAAATAAAGGAAGACTTATGCACTGTTAATGGGAATATAAATTGGTACATCCACTATGGAAACTGGTATAAAGGATCCTCAAAATATTAAAAATAAAACTACCATAGAACCCAGCAAGTCCACTTCTGGGTATATACCCCAAAGAAATGAAAACAGAGTAACAAAGAGGTATATGCACTCCCATGTTTATTGCATCATTATTCATAATTGTCAAGATATGAAAATACCATAAGGGCCCATCAGCAGATGAATGGATAATATATGCATTATTCAGTCATAGAGGAGAAGGAAATCCACCATTTACAACAACATGAGCGTAGCTTGAGATTACTCTGCTCAGTGAAATAAGTCAGGCAGAGAAAAACAAATACAATATGATATCGCTTATATGGGGAATCTAAAAATTAAAGAACTGATAGGTGGTTGTCAGAGGCAGGAATTGGGAGGTTGGGCCAAATGGGTGAAAGGGGTGAAAAGGTACAATTTTCCACTTGCAGTATAATTAAGTCCTGGGAATATAATGTACATCATGAGGATTAAAGTTAATAATACTATCCTATCTAATAAAAGAGAAACATGGTAATTAGCATACGACCGCTACCCTTCCCATCGGCTAATCAGGGTGATATGCAAATTAACTGCCAGCCAAGATGGCGGTTAACCGCCAACAAAGATGGCGGCTAATTTGCATATGTAGGCACAATGCTGGGAGGCGAAAGGGAAAGGACGGAAGAAGCCCCCTGCCACTGACGGTGATCGGAAACCCAGCGGGGAGCTAAGAGCCGGGGGCAGGGCAAAGGTGGCCCAGGGCCGCCTTTGCCCTGCCCGCAGCTGTGATCAGAGAACCAGGCGCCTTTGCTGCCCTGGCCAGTGATAGCGGGAAGCAGGGGTGGAGCCAGCAATGGGAGCTGGGCAGGGACGGAGCCGGCAGTCCGGGGAGCTAGGGATCCCTTGCCCAGGCCTAAAGCCTTGGCCAAAGACGTTAGGCCTGGGCAGGGGTGGAGCCTGCAATCGTGGGGAGCTGGGGGTCCCCTACACAGACCTAATGCCTTGGCCAGAGGCGTTAGGCCTGGGCAGCGGCGGAACCAGCCATCGCAGGGAGCAGGGGCGGAATCAGCGATCCTGGGCAGCTGGGGGTCCCCTGCCCAGGCCTAACGCCTTGCCAGAGGCATTAGGTCTAGGCAGGGACAGAGCGGGAGATCGCGGGGAGCTGGGGGTCTCCTGCCCAGGACTAATGTCTCCACCAGAGGCCTTAGGTCTTGGCAGGGGCGGTGCCAGCGATCGTGGGTAGCAGGGCGGAGCC
>NW_005871056.1:17770992-17813199 GCF_000147115.1 Myotis lucifugus
GCCTGGGCGGGGGTCAGAGCCAGTGATCGGGGGGGAAGATTGGGGATTCCCCTGTCCAAACCTGACACCTCTGGCAGAGGCGTCAGGCCTGGGCAAGGGGCCGATTAAGGCGATTGGAGGGTGATGGGGGTCGACCCCTCTGGGCGAGGCATCAGGCCTGGGCGAGGGCGGAACCGGTGATGGGGGGGAGAGGGGGGTCCCCTGCCCAGGCCTGAATCCTGGGCCAGAGGCATCAGGCCTGGGCCAGGGGCGGAGCCAGCAATCGGAGGGGTCTGGGGGTCCCCTGCCCAGGCCTGACGCCTGGGCCAGAGGCATCAGGCCTGGGCAGGGGGCAGAACCAGTGATCGGGGGGAAATGAGGATCCCCTGCCCAGGCCTGACACCTCTGGCAGAGGCATCAGGCCTGGGCAAGGGGCCGATCCTGCGATTGGAGGGTGATGGAGGTCAATGCCTGAGGGCTCCCAGTATGTGAGAGGGGGCAGGCTGGGCTGAGGGACACTCCCCCCCACCCACCCAGTACATGAATTTCGTGCACTGGGCCTCTAGTATAGTATATTTGAAAGTGGCTAAAAGGTTATATCTTATTTTTATATATATTTTTAATGATTTTAGAGAGAGGAAGTAAGAGAGAGAGAAAGATAGAAACACCAATGATAGAAACATCAATGATAGATAGAAACATCAAAGAGAGAGAATCATTGATTGGCTGCCTCCTGTACACCCCACACTGGGGATCGAGCCTGTAAGCCAGGCAGTGCCCTGACCTGGAACTGAACCATGATCTCCTGGTTCATGTTTCAACGCTCAACCACAGAGCCACACTGACAGGACAAAAGGTTAGATCTTAAAAACTCTCAACACAAGAAAAAAATTATAACTACGTATGATGATGAATGTTAACTAAACTTACTGTGGTAATAACTTTTATAAGTGCATATATAAAATCATTATATTGTACACCTAAAATTAATGCAATGTTATATGTAAATTATATCTCATTTTAGAAAAAGAAGAAAAAAATCAGGCAAACCTCAATTGTGAGACATTCTACAGGATGGCTGACCAGTATTCCTCAAAACTGTGAAGCTCATTAAGACAAGGAAAGTCTGAGAAATTGTCACAGTCCAGGGGAGCCCAATGGGACATGACAACTATCTTGGATAGAAAACTGGGACAGGAAAAAGGACATTAGGTAAAAACTAAAGAAATCTGGGTAAAGTACAGACTTTAGTTAATAATAATATCTCAATATTGGTTCATGAATTGCGACAAATGTGCTATATTAACCTGAAATGTTAATGGGGTAACTTAGTGTGGAGTATATAGGAACTGTCAGTAGCACCTTTGTAATTTCTTGTAAATCTAAAACAAAATAAGTTTGTTTTTAGAAGTGCAGAAGCCTTTTAACCCAGAAACTCTGCTTCTAGGAATTTTATTCTAAGCAAAAATTAGAAATGGGCACAAAAACATTAAATACAGGTAAATTTATCTTTGCAGCACTATGGGGGAACAGATAAAATAAAAACTAGGGGAAAAAGCCAGAAATCCTACAATGGGGGTTACTTATTTACATGATGGTACATCTATTGGGGTAACACCTTACAGCCTTTATAATTCATGTGGAAGAATATCCAATGATATGAAAAGTCACCAACTTCTGATTGTATACATTTCCACATGACTATTACATTTCAATAAAAAGGTTACTCTAAAAAATAATAATAGGACCACTATCACTTATGTATGGTTCCAGTTTATCACTTAGATGTGTGGTTTAGATTTTCAGTGTAGGGGAGGCAAGTACTGACAAAACATCAATTTTGGTTACTTCAATTTTTTTATTATTTGGTCCTTGGCTATTTCCCCATAAACTCCATCCACATTCCCAAACCATGGTTTGAGAAAGAGGAGTATTAATACAATTAACAAAAGAGGCCAAAATTATGAGCACGATAAAGGAAAATGAGAAAAAAATAAAGTTAATAATTTAATCATATGAAAATAGAACCTAAACATCTACTCTTTCAAAAACATTAATTACTCAGTAAGTAAGATTATAATGAAGGATGTTCTAT
This sequence comes from Myotis lucifugus, assembly GCF_000147115.1. Taxonomy (NCBI): domain Eukaryota; kingdom Metazoa; phylum Chordata; class Mammalia; order Chiroptera; family Vespertilionidae; genus Myotis; species Myotis lucifugus. Next base: position 17,773,067 of record NW_005871056.1, read on the forward strand.
TTGTTTACCTTGGTTAGGATCCATGAGTGTGTTCATTTTGAGATTATTTACTGAACTACATGCACTTTTCTGTATTTATGTAAATTTCCATACAAACACTTCAAATTTAAATACTGAGAAGTAAAAATATGTGATCCCATTTGAAGAACAAAGCTTTGGAAGAGTTCATACCTAGCTAACACAAGAACTCAGATTCAAAGACTTATTCTAAAAGTACAATTATAGAAAGAAGTGGTCTGAATGGATATACAACAAATAACTGCTATTTAGAGAACTTAACAGATATGACTTTTACTATGATTAATGTAATCATAGGTCCTTTGCAATAGAGCATTCTGTCCTGATGAAAATATCCTCTATCTCCATTATCCAATAGTGTAGCCACTACCCCATATTTGGCTATTGGGCATTTGAACTACCTCTAGTGTGATTAGAAAACCAAGCTTCCAATTTAATTTAACTTAAAGTCCTATGTGGCAAGTGTCTTCTGAATGGACAGCACAGCTAGAGTAAGTAAACTAAAGCCAAATATTTAGCTTTAATTTGCAAGTTAATAAAGTTATACCTACTAAAAATATAAAATAAAATTCAACTCTTGGTCTCCAGGTGCCCCAGTCTGAAGTGTCTCGTTACTGCTGTTCAGACCTGCAAGACTGACCACTGACTCCCTGAGGGAAGAAAACTGACTTTGCTTATAAGTTCAAAATGACACTGCTAGTGAGCTTTACTTTCAAATGGAACAATTGCTTTCTAGGTAAAGGGGCCTCTCGGAAAGTCTAAAGATTTGCTGCCATGAAAATATATGTTTTGCCAGCATCTTTCTCTCTTTCTTTTTAAAGCAATAACGGGCTACAACTACTAGAAAATTATTTATTTTTTCTTGAAAACATTGAGGTGATCATCACAGTGTTCCTTTAAGGCTCCATAAAGCTAGAAATTTGGGCATAAATGGCCAGCTTTCCAATCAGTTTCTATATTGCTTTTACTCTAGAATGGACCATTTCTCTATCACCTTGGTGACTTAACATAAGCTGCTTCCCGCCCTGTACTTCTCTCACATTTGGACAATTTCACATAGGCCTCCAGAATGCAGAATGTAAGCCTTCCAAATGCTTTCCATAATATTCACCATTTGATTTTGTCTCCCTACTATATGACCTATTCTATACTAGAAGGCCTGGTGCAGAAAAATTCATGCACTCGGGGTGGGGGGGTGTCCCTCAGCCCGGCCTGTGCCCTCTCACAGTCCACAGTCCGGGAGTCCTTGGGGGATGTCTGACTAACAGCTTAGGGGAGCAGGCCTAAGCTGTTAGTTGGACATGCTTAGTGCTGCCATGGAGGCGGGATCCCACCACTGCCACTGCACTGGCCAGCCATGAGCCTGCTTCTGGTTGAGCAGCGCTCCCCGTCTTCCCCCTGGTAGTCAGTGCACATCATAGCCACCAGTCGTTCCCGATCATTCCGCCATTAGGGTCAATTTGCATATTACCCTTTTATTATATAGGATTATGTAGCATTATGGAGTAGTTCTGATCCTTATTGTAATGCCTTTTTAATTTTCTGTCTTCTTCACAAACTATAAGCATAGAGGTCAGAGGCTGCATCTTATTCACTGTACACATAAATAGTTTAATAATATATGCTGGCTAGAATGGATAAAATAAATCACAAAGATCACTAAGTTAACAACCATAGAGAAGTGCAAAAGGAAGGGCAGATTCATTTAAATTCATTTGATTACATACAGAAGCAACAACATGCCCCTCTCTAGTGCCCATGGCACATGTCATTTTAGAGCTCATTTAATTTATACTGGAGAAGAATGTAATTATGTACATGAACTCAAAAGAAAGAACTAAAAAACAAGAAAGGGTAATAGGTTGCAGACCTAAGGCAAAAAATGTAAGAGCCGAAAATTAGAGACTTATAAAAGAAGAATACTTTGTATGTTTGTGTATATAAATACCTTCGGATAGCGTAGGATCTGCCAAACTTTCTCTTAAATGAACAGATAGTATATATAGTTGAGGTATTGCAGGCCATACTGTCTCCATCACATATTCCTTTTGTTTCCAGGTGGTTTTTCTGTTTGTTTGTGTTGAGCTACCATTCATAGCTCATAGGTTATATGAAATAGGCTACAGCCTTAATTTGGCTCACAGATCATACTTTTCCCACTTCTGATACAGAGGATGAATACTATTCATGTGAACACTTAAGTGCTTTGTTATTCTTTGCCTGAAAGACGAAAATTGGCCCATAGAGATAAGCCGGTTTTGCATTTGAAATTCGACATTAGAAAGCAATGGCCAATTCTATTGTGGAGTCAGTTTGGAAATGCTATTTTGGATAATGTTGATCTAAAACTCAGATACTCCTATAAACTTGAGTTTTCACCTTCCATGTTTAAAAAGGAAAGTAGTCAAGATAATCGAATCAGAACAACACTGACCCAGTTACAGATGTGTTACGTTCAAAGATGCCAATCTATAAGAAATGGTCTGATTAGTGAGGCCTGACATTTGATTACACCAGGAACCCACACTTCATAGAACACTGAAAATATCTAAAATTTCAAATTACACAAAAGGACACTTTCCTATAGGGGCAAGGAGCCTCACTGACCTAGAAGAATCCTTTAGAAAGTTTCATCATTACTGCTGGCTATGAAGAATATCATACCCCATGTCCAAATGCTGTTTTTCTTTTGATTTAGCTATTGTTCACATCAGATAAATGAACACTTTAAAAGGGAGGTGATGTGCCTTTTCTTTGATCTGCCTCTAGAATTAGTGTGTTATTCTCCAAATGATGTAAATTAGTAGATGTTTTTAAAGTGAACACAATGTTATAAATGCCAAAAAAATATTATTCTCTCTCCTCTTTCAGGCTTACTGAGTGAATTATCTATTTACATATTCTTTGTAGATGCATCTTACAGGCCACGGACAGCAACTCATGAAAAAGCACTTAAACAGAATGTACTTATTATCTTAATACCTCCAGACACAGCCAGCACTTGTATATTTCAAGTACAGAATAGGCAGCAAAAAACTTATGAGTAAAGAACTTTAGTTTTTCAAGAAACACTGCAAAACAGTTCTAAAATAACCCCTCAATTTTGAGGGAGGGAAATGTCTAAGAAAAAAATACACAGTATTACCAACAGAATAAAAAAAAAATAAAGTGTCTAAACAGAAATCAATCTTTTCTTTTTCTTTTAGATTGCTGGAATTGCTAAAGTGGTCTAGGTAGCATATAATTTTTCTTTTTGAAGAATTTTGTCCAGTCTGACAAGTAAATAAATGTTTAACTCTCTTTCTCTCCTTTTATTGCTGCAGAAACAAGAAGAAATGGAAAATAACTGCAGCACATTTAGGACATATTAGTTTCTTTCTCTACATGAAACACACAATGAGAACACTTTGTAGATGAATTGTGCCTTCGATTGAATAGAGAACGGTGGGCTAGCTTTGGTTATGTGGAATTGGATAATTTGTCACAGTTTCTGCCCCTGGAAAAATGACAACCCAAAGGAAAACAAATAGGAAGGCTTTTTTAAAACTAGCGATAAAATACAAAAATGATCTTTTGGGTACATGTAAGTATTTTAAAATAATATTTTTTTAAATTACCAAGTTATAAGGAAGGCTGTCATTATCAATGAATGCCTACAGAATTTTGTGTTTCAATACATACCACTTCTCATACTTTCAAGCATCATTTCCCAAGCTTTTTATTTACTGAAATTTCATTTTGTGATTGCTCCATGGTTGTCACACTTGCATTTGACCACCTATTTCTTATTATCCCTTATATTATTAATTATAATTACTTTTAATAAATATTGCTTTCGAGAAATATACATACATTTGAACATTCATTTTCCTCTTGTATCTTGCAACCTGTAATATGCCAGCACAGTTTGAGGGTAGTTAAATATTAATTGTCCCTATCACAGAAATGGAAAGTAGAAGAGATTAATGTCCCCAAACCTAAGTAGAAAAACATGAATGACTGATGTCCATTTGTGGAATTACAGCAACAAATCCCAGCCAAAAATTTTAGTTAGGTTATTATAAACATATTTTTCAAAAAATATAGAAAAAATTGTTTCAGAATGTTGCTAACCAGTTCTCTAAATTCAAATTTGAAAGTGATGCCAAAAATCGTATTTGCCTTTTCTTCTTCAGATAATAGCACAGTTATATTTATACTCTTTTTAAATATTTTAAAAATGCTTTGAAAATGCATCATTTTGTTTTCAGTATCAGTTCATCTGGAGAGGAGAGTACGGCAAATCTTGATACAAAAGACTTTCTACTTCTCTTATTCAAAAATTTAGTAAAATGTCCAAAAAATTAGTAAAATATTAGAATAAAGAACCTGAAAAGTCTCGGTTGACAAGGAAAGGTTTCTGGATTTAGGTTACACTGTGAAAGAAGTGTGCTTATAATACATTGGATTCTTGATTTTCAACCGGTGTGCTGCAAGGATTTTTAAAACATGCAATACCTGACTATCTAGTCAGGGACACTGATCTCTTTTCAAATAAAGAATGACAACAGCCAACACAACAACAGCCATCTGGTGTGAATGAATCAAAATTAGACCTATTTTTTTTTGTCAGATCACAGAATTTTAGTAATTAGTGTATGTGCGCCATGTGATGAAAAAGGTTGAAAATCTGCATTGGATTATTCCAATATCTTCTAGAGTTGCTATTTGGAAAAATTTTAAGAGGAACATAGTTATTAATTCTAGTTGAAATTTAAAGATGAGGTAGATATACTTTTGATAATACTGTTTGGTTTTCTTGGTCTCTGTCTCTTCTGCGAATGCAAACTGATGACACCTACATCCATCTAGAAGGAAAACTGATATTCTATGAGGCCTTCAGTACTCTTTGGATACAACTCTTTGTCTGATTTTCTCATTGCTAAATTTAACTCCGGACAACTTCATTGCTATGAAGAGTGAGATTACTTCTGAATATATTCCTCATTAATTCTCTAAATTTAGGAAACACAGTAAAAAATCATTGATTTTTTAGTACAAACTGTCTTTAAGTATATCTTGGCTCTCATTATCAAAGTAACCACTTATGCCCTAAATAATGTCAATGGAAAAATGCTTTAAAAATATTAGTTTAGATCAGCAGTCATTGACCTATGGTCATTTGCAGGGAACCAGGTGAGCTGCAATTTATCCTTTCCTCGCAAAAAGCATATGAACATAAGAGACATCTAACATCATAGGATAGACATCTACTCTGTTCCAAGAGTAGCACCAAGGGGTTTATCTTGCAGAAACCTTGCATGAATTTTCCTCCATATTATTAGTCTAAAAATTAGGCTATAATAAGCTACTTTTCTTCCAAGGAGCAAAAGGCTCTGAGACCTACAGAGATACAGTGTGCTTTTCTTTCCTCTCCTCTTCACCATCCATGGGCTGCCCTGGAATGTGAGAGCTGGGAACAAGAAAGAATGTGAGTACTGGGAATGTGAGGGTGAAACAACTTCTTAGTTCTCCCTTTCGCCATATCCTTCAAATAGAAACACTTTGCTATGTTACTTCAGTCACCTTATGTCACTCCTATTTTGGGGATATATTAAAATAAATATGGAAGAGATAATTAAAACATAATCATAAACTAGACATCACCCAGTGCAATCTTCCATTATGAGATATTTTCCATAAAACATTCATTATGGGATTTGAGACATTTGGGACACCCAGTGGTTCTCAACCTTCCTAATGCCACGACCCTTTAATACAGTTCCTCATGTTGTGGTGACCCCCAACCATAAAATTATTTTCGTTGCTACTTCATAACTGTAATTTTGCTACTGTTATGAATCGTAATGTAAATATCCGATATGCTATATGTGTCTTCCGATGGTTGCGACCCACAGGTTGAGAACCGCTGCTAGTAAGCAGTGACAATTTATCCTCATGGGAAGCAAATAGGATTCACCAAACATGACATTTTTCTCCGAAGGAAGAATCACAGTGTTTGATGTGGATGCACCTTTCCAGAGATAGATCTCATGTATTGTTCCCAAGGAAAAGAACACATAAGTTTTGTGGATTTCCCTTGATTAGAAATGTTTGCTTCCTTTTAAAATGTTTCTTATACAGATTAAAGAAAAATCTGCCTCCTAGGATACCAAACGTGATAAGACAGTTGTGACCCTTTAACATCATGGGTTTTTGAGAACTGGTAGGAATGTGGTCCCACCTCTTTGCTCTTGACCTTGGAACTATACCTTGAAACTATAAGACATACAAAGACTCCTTTGTAAGCAAAGCCACCTCAGTGGTATCTACTTGCAATCATCAGAACAATGTAGTTTTTCAGCTGAAATGGGTAATATTACAAGGGACCTCTTCTTCAAGCCAAGAGATTATAGAAGTATGAAAATACCCACTTATTGTTTGGTGCGCTATTTGAAGAGAATAAAAAGTCAATACAACGTGTAATCTAATCTAAGGAATGGAGGCAGCCCCAAGTTTCCAGAAACTAAACACTTTCGCTTTTACAAATAAGAAAACACAAATGAGAGGCCTTGTCAAGATTGCTCCATATCTCCTCAAGTCTAGTTTATAATCTCTAAATGACAAACAAAATATTTTGTTTTAAAAATACCAAAAATCTCAACTCATTCTGAAAAAGCAGGTTCAATTAAGATTTTTAAAGTAAGCACTTTGCAGATGGTAGCCTAATAAAGATGCATGATGTTCCAATGAATGCACTTTTTTTTTCTACACATGATTGGTAAAAAACTACAACCTGAGATTGATATAATAGAAATAGAGGGTCAAGTTCAAGAGAAACTATAGTTGCCCTGTACTGTATACAAGTAAGAACACACCTAAAACAATGTATAATTTCAAGAAGCAAATTATTAAAAACAGGACTATCCATTCTTACTACATCCCCAAGACCTACTCTCTCACCCCAATTCTTCCTTATTTCAGGAAAGGACAAAAATGTCCACCAGCTATTCAAATCCCTACACTAGGAAGCATCTAATTCTCCTCTTTTAATCACCATCCATATCCACCCCAACTCTAAGAATACGTTTTGTGTAAGACTGGAATTTGTATTATCATAATGTCAGAACAAAATCAGTGATCACTAATTCATCTTACAAGTCTACTTATGCAAATGGTTCTCATAGATACCATAGTATATTAGGTATATTATTACCAAATCTATGATCTTTAGGATTTCCATTTTGCAGTAAAAATTCTGTTTTCATCTATAATTCCTTTAAAATAGTCACAAGTCACATTAAAAATTAACTTATAAGATATTAAAACACCCATTTTTAAATGCCAGGCTTGGAATATTTTTAAAAGGTATTATAAAATAAAGGGTAGATTAATTTAGTTTTTATAAATTAATTGTGCATTATTTAATGTTCATGATTTAATGTTAATAACTTATACACTAAATGATACTCTATAATCAATTACTGTTATATGATTAGGAAAAGTGTTTGCTGTGGTACTGGTCTGGAAATATTAGAACATTACCTTTTTTGTTATGAATCACAATTTTCTAAATATTTAAACTGCACTTTGCCAAAGATATAATGTTTGTTCTTCATTGTCAGTGAAGTTTGTTTTCTTCCTCTTTGACAAGATAAAAATGAAACACTCCAATTTATGAGTCAGAAGCTAATCATTCTAAAAGATAGGTTTAGAATAAAGCTTTAAGTAGGTTTCCTCTAAAAAATAATGAGTTATAATCTCTCAGAACCTTAGGCACTAAAGTATACCCTTCTGAGAATAGAGGCAACATGTAAATTTGCTTGGAAATACGTCTGCATATTTTTCATTATTGACAAACTAATTCTGTTGTGCATCAGCATCTGAAATTTTACTAAAAGGCTTGCAGAAGCTCTAAGATTGATGATTAGAACAGCAAAGAAACATTCGCTTGCACCTGGAAGATGTAATGTTCTTGGTGCTGAGGTATAATATTAATCTTTTGAGTTTTGAATTCATAATTGTATTGGCAAAATTGATTCTAGCTGTTTCACAGGAGAATCCACAATTTTTCCAGGAACACTGGCATCATATGAAATGAAATATGTTACAGTCACATTATCAAATACAGAATATGGGAAACAAAACTTGACTGAAGTTACTGTGAAAAAGGTAAGGGGTTCAGTATGAGCCATTGGTGAGAAGTGTGTTAAAAATATAATTTGCAGGACAAGATAAAACCATGACTCTCACACAGATATAAAAATGAACACTTGTTAAAAAATTTTATTTTACTCACATGATCTGAGTGAACCAGAGAGATGTTCTAACAGATTCAAAGAAGTCGAAAGAGCCCTAACCGGTTTGGCTCAGTGGATAGAGCATCGGCCTGCGGACTGAAGGGTCCCAGGTTCGATTCTGGTCAAGGGCATGTACCTCAGTTGTGGGCACATCCCCAGGAGGGGGTGTGCGGGAGGCAGCTGATCAATGTTTCTCTCTCATCATCGATGTTTCTAACTCTCTATCCCTCTCCCTTCCTCTTTGAAATCAATAAAGATATATATTAAAAAAAAAAGAAGTCAAAAGAGCAAAAAATCACATGGAGTAAAAGAATGTTGAGATGAATTGCAAATGAGGACAAAACTGGATTTTGCACAGGAGAGAGAAAGTTTATTAAAATCACTACTGGATAGATAAAAATTTATAAACCAGTTACCTACAACTTCCAACGAGTTGCGGAGTAGCCCAAAAACAATGAATAGAAATAGAATCTAATAATTAGCAAGGGTAACCTGAGGAAAATGCATAGTTTTTCATTGAATGCAATATTTTCTACACAGATTACTAAACAAACAAGTACAGCCTGAGGCTGATATAATAGAAATAAAGGCTCCAGTGCAAGGGAGACTAGAGTTGCACTGTACTGCATGTGAGCACAAACACACCTAAAACAAAATGCAAATTCTAAAAGTAGGCTAATATAAAGAGAAAAACCCGACTCTAAACCAGGGGTGGGCAACCCCTGGCACGCGTGCCAAATATGGCACGCTGGTAACTTTTGCTGGCACACGAAACCCTCTCTTATAATCTTCCATTTACAATTTTTTTCTTAATATCGACTTTTTAATTTTTCAGATAAATTCAGTGTAGGTGCATCTCAGATAAATAAATAATTTTACATAACAAGTTATCTTAAAGACCACAGACATGGATTGACGAGAGAGGGGAAGAGCAATTTCTATGCCTCTGCCTTAACTCTCCCTGCCTTCCTAGATCCGACCAGTGTTTTGGTTTCATCCACATACGCTTGTGAATCTTTGTTCTCAGTGATGACTTTTGTTAAGTCTCGTAATAGGAGTAGCCTGACAGATGAAAGTAGTAGCTCGTGCATATCTCTGAAGGTCACGAAATATAAACCTGATGTAAAATCTGTCATCAGTGATGCAGCAGCAAAAGTCCCACTGATAATATCAAACAGAGTCATAAAGTTTTCTGTCAGACTATCAGTGTACATGTACACATTAAAAAATAAATGTATTTTTCATCATCATATACTGTGTTTTTGTCACTCGAATGAATTTTATTATTTCTTCAAGGTTCTTCACATATGTACACCTTAAGAAATATCAAGTAGGCATAACATGTTCTCAAAAAATTAGGATTGGCACACAGAAGAATTTTGAGTCAGAGATTTTGCTGGTGTTGGCACGCACTCACAAAAAGGTTGCCCATCCCTGCTCTAAACCTTCTTGGTCTCCACAAGTATTTCCTATTTTTATATACAGACAACAGTGTCCACCCAGCTACTCACATTTCCAAATAGGAATCATCTAATTCTTCTCTTTTAATCACCATCCATCTCAACTCTGAGACAGGACAATGCAGTGTCAAGTCCTGGCAGTTGACTAACGTATCCTGAATTGATCTATTTTCAACTTCTACTATATCAACCTAACTTGAAAATGTATGTTTTGGTTTATTGAATAACCCCTCACTAGTTTGCACTGTCCACTCTTAATTCCCTAAAATCCACTGTCCAGAAACCAAGCCAATTTAATGTTTTAAAAACTGTATTATCATATCAAGCCCCCCCATGTTTAAAACCAATACCTACCCTTCAGATTTACAACAAAATCCAAATCCTGCACTACAAGGACCCATAAATTGATCCCTGCCTATGTCTCTAACTTTATTCTTTCCATTTGCCCCTTGTTAAACTTAGTCCATATTTATTGAAATTCCCTTTATCTTTTGAACACACCACTCTGGTTTCTACCTTTACAATAGCTTTTTCTTTTAATTGGATCCTTCTTACCCCAGATTTTAAAATTTCTTTTAATGACTTTTTTTTTGTCGTTCAAAGGCAACTTCCTCAGGGAGAACTTCCTGATCCATTCACTATTACAGTGATGGCGAACCAACCTATGACACGTGTGTCAGAGGTGACACATGAACTCATTTGTTTGGTTGATTTTTCTTTGTTAAATGGCATTTAAATACATAAAATAAATATCAAAAATATAAGTCTTTGTTTTACTATGGTTGCAAATATCAAAAAATTTCTATATGTGACACGGCACCAGAGTTAAGTTAGGGTTTTTCAAAATGCTGACACGCTGAGCTCAAAAGGTTCGCCATCACTGCACTATAACATAATGCTCCAGGGAACTCTTCTTTTTTTGTAATCTTTTTATAAAAACTTATTGCTGAATAAAGTTTAAAATTATTTAATTTCTTGACCATCACCTATCTCACCTGCCCTAATATGCAAATTACCTAAGTAAGCTTAATTTTTTGTTGTTGTTCATAGCTGCCCATAAACAGAAAATATAATACTGTTGGGCATCAGCCGATATTCATTGAATAAATGAATCAACAGTATTATTTTTCCTCAAGGAAATAAATAAACTACATGTTTCTGGAGGATGATGAGCTGAAAGTTCTAGAATTCATGCTAGATAGATTCAAATCTATTGAGGGAAAGTTTGATTTAGGGGAAAAAAGTAACTCCGAGGAGCTGCAAGTGCTGCTAGTTTTAGGGCTGATGAAGAAGAATAAGTGTAATTATTTTCTTAGGTCTAACAGCATCTAATTCAAGAAAGACCAGCAGGAGTTCATTTTAAAAGAGGTTAGATTAAAGTCCACAGTGGGGGAATGCTCTACGTTTAACACTGATGTAAAAGAAGCCACCACACGTCCTAGTGAGAGCTGATTTCTCTGACTACAGTTTAGGCTTAATGTACAGCTAATAGAGAAACATCAACTCTCTGATATGTAATCTGAAGATAATATCTCATATTCCTACTTATATTCTATTTATTTGTGTAGATACAAGGAGATGATTTATGAAGATGCACTTTGAAAAATGAAATCCTAAGCCAGCATGTGACATCATTGTCATCAAACTCACCACGTAACCTCTCGATCTCCGTTTCCCCCTTTAAAAAATCTGTTTTAAAATACCCCTCTCCATGCTTTGTGAGTAAAAGGCACATGAAAAGAATTAATTTTGCCACTGTGGCAGCAATACAAGTTGCATTATAATAATTAAATGGGATGTAAGGATTCTTTTGGTTTGCTTTAACCCTGCGATAAAATCCACAAATGTGCACAACATCCAGTGAACAGGGATTTATGCTGCCAATTAACAGTAATAAGGTAGATTTACTTTACATATGATATTTGGAGACTGCTCAATTATTTTCAAGTTATGTCTCCAGCTGAAATGTCATAAATTTACTAGTATCATTCACGTGTCTACTGAAAAGATTTCTTTGCTTCATCCATCCTGCTAGATTGATGGCTCCCCAGCTATCCTAACCATTATCACAAACCATAGGTTGGTTCAGGCAACAGTCAACCTTCATAGCTCATTTATTGAATTCTACCTCATCATAAATCCTTATCTTTCTTTGTTTCCAGCAATAATACCCAACTTAGTCTAAAAATAGTTATCACAGATTGAATGATTGCCAGGTGTCAAGAAATGTGCTAAAAACTCAACATGCATTCATGATTATAGCTAACATTTGTGACAGGTGCTATTACAAGGCATTAGCTCATTTACTTGTAAAAAAAACAAAAACAAAAAACAAAAACTATGTGAGGCAAATATAATCTTCCCCAATTTACAAGTGAGAAAGTTGAGGCACAATAATATTCCAGAACATAACAGCATTCACAGAACTGTAAGAGGTGAAGCTGGGGTCAAAGCACTTGGAAGTGTTGTTGCAATGCTAAAAAGTAGGTATTGCTTTGACTATAGAGATTAAGGCTCAAAATGCTGAAGTGATTGCCCTAGTGGCATAGTAAAAGACTACTTGAGAGACCAAAATCTATATTACAGTACCCAGACTGGGCCAAAGATGGAGTCACTTACGCTAAGCGCCACAGCAGCAAAACCAAAACTAAGTTCCTTTGCTCTGCTCTCCCAAAAAAAGGCCTAGGTCAACCAATCAGTGCTTGCCTACCCTACCCCTCATTTGGCTCCAAGATTTCCCTTCGCTCCATATAAGAAAAGGAACCTTGCTTTAACCAATTAGCAAATGCCAGGTGTAAATTCCTTGTTCTTGCTCACCTTTCCATTCGCTAAACTGTATACTGCCTGATTCAGGAATTGCTGAATAAAAGCCTATTGCATCAGTAAATTGTTTGTGGAAATTTTTCTTTTAACAAGTCTGAGATGATCCTTTCCAAATCCATGGTTTGGGCTCTCCCGCATACCTCATGAGCTTTATAAGAGGATACCCTTATAGCTTTCTCCTCAGGACAGTGGCTCTCTTCTGCCTAATCATATCACAAGGGAAAGCAGGGAGAGAATCAGCGAGTATTTCCCAAAAAACAGTATCAAACAGTAGAGTGTTTTAATCCCAGCTCATCATTCTTTTTAATTACTCTATCCTCAGGGGCAAATACTCAGCAGTTTGTGTAAAATGGCACTCAGTTCCATTACAGCTATAGTAGGAACTGTGGAGGGAACTCCTCCTCACTCCCTGGAAAACAGGTCCCCTGCCCCTCTCCTAGGTAACATCAGTTCCTGGAATTAAGGCTCATGGACCCCCAGGGCACCTAAGGAACAGGAAACACAGATTAATCTAATATGGGAGTCAGTAAAAGTAGCTCCACAGTTGAAATACAAATAAATAATACAAGAATTCATAAATAATAATTCAAGAACCAACTGTGTTTCGCATACTCACATATTCACAACTGTAAATATACTTTGCCCACCCTGGTATGTCATTTGATTTTTTTCCCCTTTTTCTCAGAGCTCATAAACTGTAAGAGTTCTTATAAATAGGAGAACTGAATATCAAAACCAATATTCTCAAATCATATCACCTTATGAAACGTGTATGATAGAAGACCCAGTTGTGGTTTTGTCATCAATAAAAAGTCATCAAGTATTGAGGTACTTATATTTTATTTGTATTCTAAAGATGTTTTATGATTCCTGCATAAAAGCTGATGCCTTGCTGGTTCATACTCATTTGGACTGGACTAAGAAATATGAAGCCTAAGACTGTCAAAAGTCTATGCTCTGAGGAGGCTAGTTTAAAAACAGTCCTCACCAGGCAGATTGGAAATAGAAGCCATCACTAAGTCCTGAAACAGAAATCCTCAGCCTGAGTGGTGGCTTGGAAATTCATTCCCTCCTATAAAACCTGACTTGATAAAGCTGGACTGGTGAGAATCTCAGGTCCAATATGGTGCCTTTACAATGCTACAGGTCATTTCCTTTACTTTCCTAAATACGTTTTTCAAATTGGTTTCAGTTGATCCAGCTGCCTAAGCTGAGTATATCGAAAGCATAAATGTCCTAAATATGACAGATAGTTAGCAGCTGGTGTTGAAAAACTGACACTCCATTGGAACTATCTCCACAGTGAAGTTGTGCTTTGCAAAAGCCACACACTCTGAAATATTTGCTTTGTGATAAGCTTTCACATGCAATCTGTCCCAACGGTAACAATGAGAAAGTACATGCTACCATCTTCAGTTTTTGAGTTATAAATCTTTCCAAGAAAGCAAAGTAAACTGAGAGATGCCATATATATTTATCAATTCAGGTTCAATATTTTCTACACGGATTTCCACAGATATTTTCATTGCCTTCTCCATATAGCACAACGTGGACTCTATCCCCATTATCATGAACTATGTACATTTGGATTTGTTTTATAATTTTGGGCCTGATGAATGTATCATTTCTGTGTGGATAGATAATATGAAAATATCCTATATAATAAAAGCCCAGTGATCATAATGGCAGAACGACCAGAATGATCACTCGACCAGTCACTACGAGGTGCACTGACCACCTCTTGGTCCCTTTCCCCATCCTGTAGGCTCCCATCGCCTGATGGCAAATGGGGAACCCGGGTGTGTGGCGGCAGGGGTGAGGCTGGCTGCTGGCAGCCGGGGAAGATGGCCCTGATCGCAGGCTAGGCCTAGGGACCTATGCTTTCATGCACCGGACCTCTAGTATAATATGTCTCTGGGAAGGAAATGGAACTTATAAAAATAATCCAATCATAAGGATTTTCCTGCCTTGCTTTTTCACACTTTTTAAATCTATCACCCATGGATTTCATGTAATCTTCCTTACCTTCCCTCCTTTTATTCCAAATATGAGGGGCCCAGTGCACGAATTCATTAACCTTGAAAGGAACTGTGGGCCACGAGGTTGTGGAAGGCACAGGGGCAGGTCTCGGCCCATCCTCCGCACCCCTGCCTGACCCCTCCAGCCTTGGCCCCTGCTCCCGCTGCTGTCGCTCCCACATGCTGACGGTGCCAGGCCTGGCTTGCACCCGCTAACGGCATGGAGCAATCGGGACCAGCGGTGGGTGCTGGCAGCAGGGGTGAGTGAGGCCATTGCCAGCCCCAATCGCCCATCAGGAGCAAGGGGAGGTGGAGAAGCCCTGGGGGGCGATTGGGGCCGGCAGCCACCACTCACACCAGCTGACAGTGCTGTGCAATCAGGGCTGGAGCCAGGTGCTGGCAGCGGGTGGAAGCGGGGCTGGCGCCGGCAGCAGGTGCAAGTGCCGGGTGGGACCGTGGTGCACAGGAGCAAAGAATTTTCACTAACCACCAGAGGCTTGCCCTGATGACAGCAACCGGCATCCCACCTTGGCCTGGTGCCCCCGCTCAGCTGTTCCACCATCCCACCACGGCCGACGCCCGTCATGTTCCCTGCTCTGCGGCCTGCTGCTGAAGCCTGCCATGTTCCACGCACGCCCCCCGGTGGTCAGCGCACGTCATAGCGACCGGTTGATTAGTTGCTTGGTTGTCTCTTTGCTTATTAGGGTTTTATATATACAGATATGAAAAGAATTGCAAAACTACCATTCTGTCGAATATTTTTGAGATCTTGCTTTCCAAGCACCTTCTCAGTTTGGCTCAAATAAACTTTTTTTAAAAATCTTCACCCAAGAATATTTTTCATTAATTTTACAGAGAGAGGAAGGGGGGGGGGAGAGAGAGAGAGAGAGAGAGAGAGAGAGAGAGATTAATTGCCTCCCTTATGCACTCAGACCAGAGATCAAACCAGTAACCTAGGTATGTGCCCTGACCAGGAATCGAACCAGCAACCTTTCAGTGCACAGGATGATACTCCAACCAACTGAGGCACACTGGCCAGGGCTCAAATAAATTCTTATAACATTTTTCTATATGTTTGGGCATTCTTAAATTGATAATCCTTAACATGGGGGATCTGATATTATCTTTAGGCAGAGAATGTCAGAGCAGAGCTGAATTGTAGACACCCAGCCGGTATCTGAGAATTGTTTAGTGGTGTGGGAAACACCGTTTCCCAGCACACACACACGTTGGAATTGGGTCCAGAACATTTAATCACTATTAAAATAAAACAATGAAAATTAATTTGAGGACAATATCAGTTTGAAAGTCACAGTAAGAGAAGTTCTCTAATTGTAATCTGAAAAAAGGGTGTTTGTTTTTTTATTTACTGTTATAATATTAAGTCTGACTTCTGGCAGTAGCTCGCAATTACAATCATCATTTTCTGCTTTTACTAAAATGAACTTAGTAAGAAGTTAGCTTTTGGGTAGCTGCCATCCACACTAAAATGAATAGTAATTAAACTTGTTATTAGTGTTTTTAGGGCATGCTAATGTTACTCATTAAACACAGGCTGGGTTGTTTTTCAGCCCAAGTTACATGGTGATTGCATTTTATTATGTGGATGTTGACTGGGCTGTGGGCAAATGACAGGGACTGGTCTCCCAGAATACTCATGGAAATGAATGGGTGTACCCAGAGGGGAACTGGATGAGCAGAGTCTGGAATTTAATGAAATAAAAAAGAGCCTGTTTGTCAAGGGTGACTTTAAGTTTGTGTAAATGATCCTAACCTCCATAAGGATGATGCGGTGATTGTACCATCAGTGATTTTACCCTTGGAAGAGATGATTAAACACTACTGGTTGGCTGCTCCCATTAAGGGAGAATAGTCTTACACTCATCCTTGTAACAAAGCTAAGGTTTATGCTTCATTAGGGAGTCTATGGTGACTAAATGACGTTTCATTTGCTATTCTACTGTCCATCATGGGGTTTAGAAATTTTAGTTCAAAAGGAGCACAATTCACTCTTTCCAATTACTTCTAGTTTGCTATTCAGGGTGTGTTTGTTCTGTACTATTCTCAGTAGAATTTACACTGTTTATGTTTCCAGAACTTTTTAAGACTCATCCTTGAATGAAAATTAGTAAAAAAAACCATTCACATTTCTTCCAGTGAGTGGCTATAAGAGGACAAATGATGGACCTGGAGCTCAGATTATTAAATATTAAAATGTCCTTCTGGCTCATATCTCAGTTTGATATGAACAAACTTAACCTATGAAAGCACCCAATTTCTGCCCAGCCAGTATGCTTAGTGGTTGATCGTCAACCTATGAACCAGGAGGTCACGGTTCTATTCCCAGTCAGGGCATATGCCTAGGTTTCGGGCTCGATCCCCCGTAGGGGGTATGCAGGAGGCAGCTGATCAGCAATTCTCTCTCATCATTGATGTTTCTCTCTCTCTCTTTCCCTCCCTTCCTCTCTGAAATCAATAAAACTATATTTTAAAATAAAGATTCCTAATTCTTCTACAAAGAACACCAATGATCACTTAAGAAAATAGAAGTTTGAAAAGAAAAAATTAGTTAAACTGTAGTCATTTATAGTTTATTCATTAATGTAGTCATGTATTCTACAATCATTATTCCTTTTCAATTCCATGCTTTACCTAGACATAATACTTGGCCTCTGCTGTAAGAAAACTTGCCTCCTTAATGTTGCTAGAACTAGTCTAATGTGGATGTGGCTTTTGTTAATCTTCAGAGCTTCTGGACTAATCAAATGTCTTTCCAGAAATAAATGATTTACCTCCTATGTGGACAAGTTGCTACCAATGCCCCACAAATGAAAACCTGCTTATGTTCTAATGCCTTAGGCAATCTCTCCAAGTGTAATAAAGCCCAACCCCTAGACTTGAGACTGCTTATAATTGCATAAAGTTGTCCTTATAAAAACACTAAAGAAAACATGGAGCAATCTAAGTAAATTATGTAATATTACAGGTTGCACATGGATTTGGCAAAAACTATGACAGTGGCACACAATTCCTGATGTTCTGAAAATTCTGCTCTCAGTATTGATGGCTGGAGTGTTAGATATGTGAAAACACGATGGGGGATGCCTGCTGGTATTTAAAGGAGGCCAGGTTCACCCCTGTGAGTGGAGGGGTTCAGAGAGATCACCACACATTCCCATGAGGTCATCCAGGAAAAAGGACAAAATAGAATTAGTAAACCCTAGAAGCAAGTTGCAAATAACCCTGGAGGCCATCTTGTCCCACCCTCACCCTAACAAAGTGAGAACTTAGGTGGATATAAGGCAGGGGCCAAATTGTGAGGAGCCTTGAATATTAATTTTAGACTTGCTTTAATAGTTTATAGACTTGTTATAGATGTCATTTTATAAAATTTCAGTTTTGCATATAAAAGTAAGGCATATTCATAATGAGCATTTCATTCATTAAGAAAATGTATAAGTATTTTAAAAAATATTTTAGAAGTAGTTACTTCTAAGAGGTAACTACTTTAACAATTTGGGGTACAGCCTTCCAGACATTTTTATATAAATACATGTACATATGTATACATATACTTATTTTTTCAACAAAATTGTATGTATATTTTAAACCCTTTCTATAAGTTTATTTTTTACTTAACAATCAATCTTGGTCATTTTCAGTGTGAAGCCAAGTAGATTTATTGACTTTAATAGTTACACATTCTACTTTTCAGGTAGATCATTATTGATTCAACTGGTCCCTGCTGATTGGGATTTGATTCACTGAAGACTTTGGATAAGCAAAATCAAAAATTTTAAAGGAAATACTGTTAAAATATATCATATATCAAGAGTGGTAATTATTCTCTTCTCTAGGATAAAATATTCTTTTGCATCGATAAGCTATCTCCTCAGGACCTCCATACATACTTGTGTATAATAACCTAAACATTTGGAAAGCTTTGTGCCAGAAGATGGTTTACAATAGGAATGCTTTTTTTAAATTATAGATTTCCTCTGAAAATCAGGTCTAAATCTGTGCACTTTATTCCTCAAAAATCGTACCAGTTTGAATAAAAGAAGCAAATACTGAAACTAAACTCCGTTCTTCAGTTCATAGCTGCACAAGTCCTAACAAGTGTAAGTTTCTGAAACAGGATAAGCAGCTCCATAACTTGAATACACCTTTCCATCCATCCACAACTCCTCACCCACCCCATCCATGCCTGTTCATTCTGTTAGTTCTTGTGGGCTTGCAAATTTCTTTTTAGCCTTCCTCTTGTTTCTTGATATCCTCTCTCCTCTTCTTGCTACTATTGACTGCCCAGAATTTTCTGCTTCCCAATCAAGATCCCAGAAGAAACCAGACTATTATTTGGCCAAGATAATTACCATTGTTGTAATTATTGGAGAGAGCTCTTCCTCACAGTCCAACTCACGTGTCACCAGCCAGTGTATGGATGCTAACCACCCTATTATAATCAGTGTTCCTTTCTGCATGAAGTAACCCAATATATTTTGCCTGAGCAAACAGATCCTTTAACTACAAGGGGACTTTGTAAGTGACAAGTCTAGGAAAACAAATACTTATTAAAATTATTTAATCCCACTATTCAATGTGTACCAAATTACAGCTCTCACACTTTTTCTATCCTTCCCTTTTCACCTTGACCACCTGTCTGAGAAGTGATTACTGAGCTTGGGAGGGGGGAGTAGGGAGAGAAGGGAGTGCTAATATGAGGTTTCAGGAGAAGACTTGACTTTAGGTGGTGGACACATGATGCTATTTATAGATTTTTTAACTTAGAAACCCACAGATGTAACCTATATGTTCATGTAGACCAATGTCACCCCAATAAAATTTAATTAAAAATGTCATGCAGAGACATAGAAAGAAATGGTAGGTAAAATATCAGTAACCAGATATGGGAACCACTGGAAACCTATCAAAGCTTGATCATTTTTACCTATCTCCCCCAGTTCTACAAATATTCCTGTTTATTGCCCCCAGGGCTTGGCTAAAATAGAGAAAGTAAGCTATATAATGATTGGCAAAAGTAGGTTTATAGTTGTGAGTACACAGAACACAGAATTTATTCTTTTGATAATGAAACTATTGTAATAGCCATAACCTGCATGTCTTTTTTGAACAACTATAAACCCACTTTTTCCCACTCCTGTATATATAATTTTGTGGTTAAAAAAAGAGAAAAAATAAATGTGGCCATACTTGTGAGGTAGGATAATTTTCCCTCACTTTATTTTTAACTATAAAATTTTATGTTTATTGATGTTATGTTTGTTTGATTTACCAATTATACCCTGCTGCCTGGGGGAATTTCACATGAAAGGTCTGGGGCCAAAAGAGATTTTCCTTGGAGATGGGAATGATTTTGTTATCCTGATTCTGGATGAATAGTGACCTAAAACATTGTCTTATATTTGAACAATGTTGGTAAAGCCAGGGACTACCATGGTATAACTCCAGCAATTGGATTCAGGTTGTATTTTAGAGCCATTTTGTGGAAAGAATAGGAAATACATTATTGCATCACTGGTAGAGTTTGTATTTCTTCTTTCAAAAAATAATTTTACTTGTTAGCACAGAACCAAATCTTTGGCATTGCTGTCAGAAAATAACACATTCAATAAGAATTCATAATTTCTTATCTGGCAAAAGTGTTATATTAAAATTAAGTTAAAAAATTGGTTGTTGTTGTTTTAAAATCAGTTTATATCCTTGCAATATTGAGATAAACATCATAGTCCACCCAATTAAGAATATCACCTCTCTTGGCAAATGCATTCTATTTTTTCTGGTAGCGTATGAACATTTATTCATAAATATTTGATAGTTTCAATGTATCTTGAATGCTCATAAAATATTTATTTTATGCATTGTGATGTATTTTATACAGGTACCTGTTCAAATCAATACAACTTTCAATTGAAATAAACTACCTGCAGGTCGCATCCAGGAGCTCTGGTTTTATAGCTTGCTAATTTAAGAGGAAAAATCTCAGACGGATTATAGATTCATGAACGTCATAAATTTCACCAGGAAGAACTTCTCAAGTGCCACTGCCTGTGGAGGGAATGGTTGGTCTGCTCCTCAGCCCCTGCAGTGCCTGCCCCCGCAGCCCCCAGGCTACTGTGTTCCCAGAGTGAGCCTTTATGGAACATGGAAGTAGGCCTTGCACTCTTGCTGTGGGCAGCCTTGTAACACAAGGCTCTTCCTCAGACTGGACAAAAAGATACCGCTCTGAGGAAAGGTGTAATAGGGGAAGGGGATCTCAGAGTCTGACAGGGTAATAAATATCTTTGAATGATGATCATGGGGTTTTCTTGTTTTTACTTATTGTTTGCCTATTTTTATATAATAACAGAACTCCTTATTGCCTTTTGGGAATACTCTTCTTTTACCTCTCAGTCATGTGGTTTATATGTGATTGGCCCCCAAAGCCTGCAGCTGCCCATAGCTCATAGGTCGTCATTCACTCAGGCCTGGCCAGTCACATCACCACACCCAGGTTGATTAATCTGGGCGCTCAATCCAAGCAAAGTCATTAAAAGCCTAGATAATTTTTAAATTTGTTTTTATTTTAATTTTTCTAGATGTATACCATTGTGTCATTTTGCATTGACTTCAGTGGCTAAACCCTTAATGTTTATAATGAAGGGCACTTGAATTACAGAGAGCCAAGGTTGGAGTCAGCAATTATTCCAAGTGCTTAATTATGTCAGCCACGATTAGAATCAGTGGAAACAGATCGATGAGATATTATAGGAAGACTATCAATACAATTTGATAATTGATCGTACGTGAGAAGTAAGGAGGAGGGTATACTCAAAAGTAATTTCAAGTTTTTTATTTGGGTGAAAAATGGATGGTTTTAACTGTCAACCAACACCTGGGTCATATCAGAAAGAAAAAAAGAAAGGAAGGACATGGCCTTACCCAAAGAGCTCTAACACCAAATGGTCAAGGAAAGTGGAAAAGGCAGGTACATAGTTAAGGCTAATTCTTATTAAAAGAACCAGGATTCTACAAGAATCTGATACAAAGGGGCAATTCTTCTTCACTAAAGGGAAAGGCTGTCCTTCCAAGGTGACTTTTTTAAATTTTCCTAAAACATAAAAATGGCTAGGATCCCCTTTTAATGTGAATTTCTAACTATTAGGTTTAAGAGAGGTGAAATAACAAAGTATCTACCAATAAAACTTGAATTCTTTGAAGAAAGTGCAAATTGAGCCAAGCTGAAAAGAAACATTTGATTGATCTAAGGGTATTAATAATTCACCCAAGTTGATCTGTAAATCAAAGCTGTACCACACAGTATTCCATTGCTCTTCATCAGCATTTTTATACATTACAAAGCAACTTTTAGCCTGTGTTGTCAATAATCAAATCTACTGATATGGGATTTGGTTGCAGTTTCTAAGAACAGAAACCCATATGTGGTTCTAAATTATTAAATGTGTTTTAAAAATGCAAAATGTTCATTTTTTTTCCCACCAAAAAAAAAGAAATAAATAAAAGTCCTTGGGAGAGCTAAGTGGATGGTGTGAAGGTGACAAACTAATGTGTTTAAAAAAAAAAAAACTACACGAACAGCAGACAGAATGGACCTACCATTCATTTGGAAGTTAAAAGAAAAGTGATTCGAAGAGAGGGCATCAGAGTTTATGGTTCATCAACCACTTGTTGGAAACAAGCAATCAACAGGATATAAGACTATGACAAAGATGGGAAACATTATTTCCACCCCCTTTTACAGATGAATGGGATATGAGCAAAGAAATGTGGGTTTGTATACTTTCAAATGACTTACAGATTTAATAAAGTAGAAAGAAAACGAATTTATCCTTTTTATGAGTCTCCAAATATGTATGTTCAGAGGTGGAATTGTAAGAAATAAAGCATCACATCTTTACTCACCACCTTAATTTTTTTAATTGCATGCTTCTACTAGCACATTCGTTGAGTCATTTTTTCAGTTTGCTGTTTTGTTTTGTTTTTCTTCAGTATTATTTCCTTCCCTCACTAGCAAGATTCACTATGGAAAAGTATTAACTATTACTCATGTACTCCCTACCTTAGTTCATGAAAGTCTTAAAGTGTGGTTTTGGGGGTAGAAATTGGTTTAAACACATGTCTTATGTGTCCAATTGCTCTTCCTTACCTCCCACTACCACATAAAGTCAGGAAGGCATCAGCAATGAGGTAATAAGAGCTGTACCTCGAAAATTTGTCCCCTCAAAACTGCTGTTAAAATACCTACTAGAGGAGATCATATATGCATATTTTCATATCTTTTGGATACAACTATTAAAATATCCTCAGAACAGATTCCTATTCTGAGAGTAATCTTTCTTTTGAGATTAAAATAATTAATTTAATTATATAATGCACCCAATAAAGGTGATTTCAGTATGAAAAATAAATAAGCTTAAGATCTTTCAAGTATATTTGGGGTCCACAGACCAATATTGATTTCTGAGCATCAAGTTAAAAACCAGTTAGGAATTGAATTTCTCTGTTCCTGCTATTTCCAAGAAAAATAATTCCTTCAAAAACATTTATCAAGTTTCTAACACATGCCAAAAACCACACTAGAAGCTGAAAATCTAGTGGAAACACAAGTTTCTCCTGTCTTGAAACTTAACAGCAAACACAAAGCACCTGAACATACCATGCCCTGCTATCCATCCATTCCCTTTTTATCTAAGAGAAGGCCAATATCTATAAGAAAGCCCAAGGCCACTCAAGAAATTCTCTACTGTATGGTCATAATTAGACCCAACAGAGAAGGAAACCTTGTGAAGGAGTTTGAAAAATAATTCATTTAGATACTCTACTTACTGGCAAATGTAATAGACATATTTTCCCTATTAATCCTGATAAATACAAATAAAATTCTGGACAATGTTTATAAAACAAAAAAATTAATTCTGAAAGGTGGAGAAAGAACACAGACCAGCTATGGACTCGGGGACTCGAGGAAAACCATGGTTATACCTTCCCTGGATTTCTTTTTTTTGCTATATACCCTTGACTTGGCATCAAAGAAGGGAGCAATCCTGAAACATCAACAAGCACAGACAAAGAAGCCTAACAGAGCCAGTCCCTGTAGCCAAAGGACTAAACCAATAAAAGCCTAGAAATACAGAAAACTTTTAGACAAGAATTCTTTACTTTAGTCAAACACCACAGTAAAAATGGTGGCTCTATCCACACCCACAAGATCAAAGGAAGAATGGAGAGTGTAGACTTCTGCATGAAGCTGCTAAGAGATACCCCAATACTCCTATAAGGGGAGTATCTGAAAAGGTCAAGTAGGGTGAGTGGCTAATAAAGATCACCGCTTGTAGTATGAGTGAAGAACCCATGGGGAGTCTGGACTTCTGCCCTCTCTCTCCCCATCGTGGTACTGTCAGAGGAGGACTGCAATAGAGTTAGAACTTTCACCATCACCCAGCAGTAACAAAGTCACCGCTAGCACAATGTCAGTAGAGACCGTAAGAGTACTGCGCTTCAACCTCCACCCTAGCAGTAATGTATCAACAGAGACTGAGTGAGAAACCTGGACTTCCATCTTGACATAACACTAATGAAACAGTGTCCTCTCTCCTTTCACTCAGTGGAGCTATATAAAAAAATCTAATGGAAGCAAAAGTTGTAAATAAGATCCAGAGACTCAGAACATAATACAAAAATGTCCACCTTTTTGCCCTAGCCAGTTTTGTTTAATGGACAGAGCGTCGGCCCACAGACTGAATGGTCCTGGGTTCAATTTTAGTCAAAGGGCACATACCTCGGTTGCAGGCTCCATCCTAAGCCTGGTTGGGGTGGATGAAGAGGCAACCAATTGATGTGTCTCTCTCACATCAGTGTTTCTCTCTGTGTGTCTCTCCCTCTCTCTTCCACTCTGTCTAAAAATCAATGGGAAAAAATATCCTCAGGTGAGGATTAACAACAACAGCAAAAAGAAAGTCCAATTTTTTAAAAAATCACTCATCATACCCAGAACAGGAAAATCTAAACTTTAATGAAGAGCATCAATAGATGCAAACACTGAGATAACAGAGATGTTAGAATTATCTGACTAAGATTTTAAAGCTGCCATGAAAAAAAACTGCTTTAATGAGCAAATACAGGCACACCTGAAACAAGTGAAAAAAATAAACATAAAATCTCACCATACAAAAAAGACAGTATTAAGAAAAGCAAAACAGAAATATTAAAACTGAGAAAAACAATAATGAAGTAAAGGCTTGGAGTGTGGGCTCAATATCAGAATGAAAGGGACAGAGGAAGGAATCAGCAAACTGAAAGATAAAACAAAACAACTCAATTTAAACAACAGAGAAAAAATTATTGAAAATGTAATGTACAGATTATTAGGGAATTCTGAAACCATTATAAAAGATCTTATATTTATTTCATTAGAATCCTAAAAGATAGGAAAAAAAAAAGGGTTGGAGTTTTAAAAAATGGCTAACACCTTCCTAAATTTTGCAAGAGACATAAAACTAGAGAATTGAAAAGCTGAGCAAATCCAAACAGGATAAACCTGATAAATACACACACAACACTTCATAATTAAACTTTTGAAAGCTAAGTACAAGGAAAGAATACCTTAAAATCATCCATTAAACAACAAAATAACAACAAAACATCACCATACTTCTAGGGGGGGAAACAATTTAAATCACCTTAGATTTCTCATCAGAAAACATGGAGGCCAGAAGAAAGTGGCATATGTTTCAAATGTTGAAAATTTGAACCCAGAATCGTATTTGTGAAAACAGCCTTAGGAATAGAAAAGAAAACCAGTCATTCTCAGATGAAGGAAGATTGAGAGAATTTGTTGCTAGCAAACCTACCCTACAAAAACTGCTATAGGAAGTTCTACAAACATTAAAAAAAAAGAGCTCAAAACTCAAGAAAAGATGAAAACATTGGAAGCAAAAAATACAAGTAAATAAAATAGGGTTTCCTTTTCCTATTGAGTTTCTAAATTATGTTTTATGGCTGAAGCAAAATTAACACCACCTAATCTCAGAGGGAAGGTGGGAATGGGTGGTTGAGTGGGAAGAGATCAATCAAAGAACTTGTATGCATCCAGGCATAACCCATGGACACAGACAATAGGGTGGTGAAGGTCTGGGGCGGGGAGGGGGGTAGAATGGGTCTAGCGTGGGGGAAGAGGACATATGTAATACTTTCAACAATAAAGATTTTTGAAAGAACTGTCTAATGGGGCTCTAAGCATATGCAGAGGAAATATTTAAGGTAATTATAAATAAAGAAAGGTGAAGGATCATAAAGGGAACTAAGGTTTCTATACTTCACTCCATCTAGTAATATGATGGCCCCAGAAGCCTGTGATAATGTATGCATATAACATTTAATACTGGAAGTTAGGGAATAGTCCACAATAGATGGTTCTTCCAACCACCTACAGAGCCCAGGAATCTCCCAAATCACTCTCACTTCTGAAACCACTTGTAAGTACAGGGGTCCCTAAGACTACCCTCAAGTTTGATAATTTGTTAGAAAAGCTCATGGAAATCACTGAAAGCTGTTATACTCATGGTTACAGTTTATTACAGTGAAAGGAGACAGATTAAAATCAGCCAAGGGATGAAAGCGATAGAGTTTAGGAAGGTTCCCAACATGAAGATCCCGGCTGTCATCTTGTAGTGAAGCCGTGGATGGTGTTGACTTCTCCCATCAGAGATGTGAGGCAATACACAGTGTTACCATTAGGAAAGCTCACCCAAGTCTTGGCTTCTAAAGTTTTACTGGGGCTCAATTACAGTTTGACCACAATGCTGATCTCAGACTTCAGTCCCTCCAGAAGTCTAGCTGATAACCTTGTGACCCCAAGTCCCATCATAAATCACACTGCTAGACTGTCTGGTATGGCTCTAAGTACCCATCCTAAATTACTGTGTTAAACACTGACTGGGCAGGAAATACTGAAGGCCTACAGATGACCTCCCTGGAGCTGAGGGCAAAACTATAGAAATGACTGACACAAATTAGGTAAAAGAACTCAGAGAAGGCCAACCATTCACTCCACAGGCAGAGGCACTTGAGTAGTTCTTCCTGGTGAAATTTATGACATTCATGAATCTATAGTCAGTCTGAGATTTTTCCTCTTAAATTGGCAATCTATAAAACCAAAGCTCCTGGATGCGACCTGCAGGTAGTTTATTTCAACTGAAAGTTGTATTGATTTGAACAGGTACCTGTATTACATCTATTGCATGATGAATGCATAATACATGAATTCTTAATAAGTGTTCAAAATACATGGAGACTATCAAATATTTATGAATAAATATCCATAAACTACCAGAAAAACAAAATGCATTAGTCAAGGGAGGTGATATTCATAGTTGGGTGGGGGGGGGGGCTGCAATCTTTATCTCATTATTAAAAGGATATAAGCTAATTTAAAAAAACAACTTTTTAAAAGTAATATTAACATAACATTTTAGACAAATTTTAAAAATGATAAAAATTGAATGTTGAAAGAGTATATTATTTGCTGTCAGCAAGAGCAAAGATTTGGTTTTGTGTTAACTAGTAATATAATTTTTTTGCAGGAGAAACTAGTAAAATAATATTTTGAAGGAAGAATCATAAACTCTAACCAGCAATGCAATAAGTGTGTTTTTTATTGTTTCCACAAAATAGCACTAAAATGAAACTTGTATTTAAATGCCAGAGTCATGGCTTGCAAACATGATCGTCCAAACATAAAATACTATTTTAGGTCACTGTCCATCCAAAATCGGAAACAAAATCTTATGTCCAATGAACATCTCTTGTGGTCTCAAACATTTCATATAAAAGTCTCCCAAGCAACAGGGTATAAGTGGTAAAAAAGACAAATAAACAAACAAAAATTAAATTAGGATAAACAAAAACAAGAAATCCATATTTAAAAATAAAGCGAGGGCAACTCTCCCACATCATGAATAGGGCCACATTTATTTTTCCTGTCAGTAAACATATACATATATACATATACATATACATATACATATACATATACATATACATATACATATATATATCTCATTTTCCTTTCTCCGTTTTTAGCCAAGCCCCTGGGGCAATAAACAGGAATATGTGTAAAACTGGGTAAATTTGGTAAAAAACACCCAAGCTTTGATATTTTTCTAGCTAGTTCCCATACGCTGTATCTGGACACTTACATTTTACCTGTCATTTCTTTCTATGTCTCTGAAGGACTTCTGAATGATGCTCACTAATCACTTCTCAGAAAGGTATTCAAGGTAGAAAAGGAAGGAAAGAAAAAGTCTGAGAGCTGTAATTTAGTTCATATGGAATGGTGGGATTAAATAATTTTCATTTAATTAGTATTTGTTTTCCTAGTCTAGTCACTTACATGCTTTTGTTCAAAGTCTCCTTGTCGTTAAAGGATCTGTTTGCTCAGGCAAAAGATATGGGGCTACTACATGAAGCAAGGAGCATTGTTATAGCAGGATGGTTAGCGTCCATTCCCTGGCTGGTGGCTCAGGAGGTGGACTGTGAGGAAGAGCTCTCTCCAATTACCAGAACAATGGTAATTAGCTTGGACAATTAACAGACTGGTTTCCGCTGGGATCTTGATTTGGAGAGTAGAGAAACTGGACAGTCAAGAGAAGAAGAGGAGAGAAGATATCAAGAAACAAGAGAAAGGAGAAAAAGAGATGTGCACACCCACAGGGATTGACGGAATGAACAGGCATTGGTGGGTAAGGACCTGTGGACAGCTAGAAAAGTATATTCAAGTTATGGAGCTGCTTAGCCTGTTTCAGAAACTTACTTTAGAGATTTAGAACAGTAGTTTCAGTTCAATGCAGGCATGAACTAAAGGACAGAGTTTAGTTCTAATATGTGTTTCTCCTTTTATTTAAGGCCTCTCAGTCTTGGTTTTCTTAAGGACTTGTTCTTGGCTTACTTTTCTTTTCTATTCATCATATTTTCTTAGTGATTTAATTTTGTCTTGGGTTTTAAGCTTACCTTTTCACTAAGACTTTGCAAATATATGGTTCCACCCCTAACCTCTCTTCTGAGCTCCAGATTCAAATATCCCCCTGCCTATTTGATCTCTCCATTTGCAGGTACCACTAACACTCAGGTTGAATATGTCTAAAATGGAATCTTTGAGTCCCATTCTAAAAAAAAAATGCCACCATCTTCTTACCAATAATGCCAGAAATCTGGGAGACAGTCCCGCTGCTCCCTTTACCTCACTCCACATTCACTGCCGAGCTATAACTGGGTTCAGCCTATCTCCCCATCTCTTCTTCTACCACATGAGGTCAAACCAATGTCCTCACCTGGGATGCCATAATCGCTTAACTGGTCTCTCTACTTTCATTTTTGTCTCCATACTTCACCCATATGCAATATCCTGTGCTATATTTTAAGAGATAACAATAGCCACTACCACCACCACTAACACATACATATGACTTAATAGATCCACACACTTTCCACATGTTATCTCATTTTGATTAGGCTAAGCCATATCATTCCCTTGCTTATAACTCTGTCATGCACTTCTATGGCATTTAGGATAAATATAAAAGTAAAATCCTACGTGAATAAGCCACTGTATGCTTTTCCAATCTAAACTCCTCAACCTCCCTCTTGCTACCTCTCAAGTCATGCAAGTCTATCAATTTCCAGAACATGTTGAGTTCTTCCAGAGGAAGCTTCTTTGTGCCCAGTGTTTCCTCTGTCAGGAGTCTTATTCTCCAGACGCTTTTTCTTGCTGTTTTCTTTCATTTTCTTAGTCTAGCTCAGTGATGGCGAACCAATGACACACGTGTCAGAGGTGACACGCGAACTCATTTTTTTGGTTGATTTTTCTTTGTTAAATGGCATTTAAATATCCTATCTAATAACAGAGAAACATGGTAATTAACCGTAACTTCGCTACCGTTCCCATTGGCTAATCAGCGAGATATGCAAATTAACTGCCAACCAAGATGGCGGCCGGCAGCCAGGCAGCTGAAGCGAACATGAGGCTTGCTTGCTCCAGCGATAGAGGAAGCCAAGGTTCCCCGCCTGCCGCAGCCCAGCTCTGAGCTCCGGATGCAACAATGTTGCAATTATAGAACCTAAACAAACCCCGGGTACCTGCTTTCAGCCGGCAGCGGGCTCAGAGCTTAGAGCGCCAGTGATGGTAACAGAGTTTCAATTATAGAATCTAAACAAACCCAGATACCTGCTTACAGCCAGCCACTGCCTCAGAGCTGGAGCCGGGCCTCAGCTCCAGTGACAGCTATAGAAGGTAAATAAATCCCAGAATTAAAAAAAAAAAAAAAAAAGAGGCTGGGAGCTTCAGTCACCCTCCAGCCTGAAAACAGCCCTCAGCCCCTCACCCAGGCTGGCCAGGCACCCCAGTGGGGACCCCCACCCTGAAGGGGGTGTGACCAGCTGCAAACAGCCATCAGCCCGTCATCCAGGCTGGCCAGGCGCCCCAGTGGGGACCCCCACCCTGATCCGGGACACCCTTCAGGGCAAACCAGCCGGCCCCCACCCATGCACCAAGCCTCTATCCTATATAGTAAAAGGGTAATATGAAAACTGACCCTAACAGCAGAAAGACTGGGAATGACTGGTCACTATGACATACACTGACCACCAGGGGGCAGATGCTCAATGCAGGAGCTGCCCTCTGGTGGTCAGTGCGCTCTCACAGGGGGGATCTCTGCTCAGCCACAAGCCAGGCTGATGGCTGCCAGTACAGCCGTGGTGGTGGGAGCCTCTCCTGCCTCCTCAGCAGTGCTAAGGATGTCTGACTGCAGCTTAGGTCTATCCCCGCTGGTAAATGGACATCCCCCGAGGGCTGCCGGGCTGCCAGAGGGATGTCTGATTGCCATCTTAGGCCCAATCCCCCAGGGAGCAGGCCTAAGCCAGCAAGTGGTCATTCCCTGAAGGGTCCCAGACTGCGAGAGGGCACAGGCTGGGCTGAGGGACCCCCTACCCCCGAGTGCACAAATTTTTGTGCACCAGGACTCTAGTATAAAATAAATATCAAAAATATACATTTTTGTTTTACTATGGTTGCAAATATCAAAAAATTTCTATATGTGACATGGCACCAGAGTTAAGTTAGGGTTTTCAAAATGCTGACATGCCGAGCTCAAAAGGTTCGCCATCACTGGTCTAGCTTCATTATTACTTCCTTCTACAAGCATGCCCTGACCACTCCATCTGAAACAGCCCTCCCTTACTCTCAGTTACATACTCTGGTTTACTTATTTCATGGTTCAAGTCATACTCAGTAACATGTCATTATCTGAATGTATGTGTGTGTCTCCCACAGTAGAATGTACACATGGTGAATACAGAATTTTGTCTATATTGTTCTCTCTTGCCCCCCTGACTTCTTAGAGCACAGTGCCTGTCACCTAGTAGGTGCTTAGTGAATATTTATTCACACT
Organism: Myotis lucifugus; assembly: GCF_000147115.1. Classification (NCBI taxonomy): domain Eukaryota; kingdom Metazoa; phylum Chordata; class Mammalia; order Chiroptera; family Vespertilionidae; genus Myotis; species Myotis lucifugus. Next base: position 17,804,125 of record NW_005871056.1, read on the forward strand.
TATTTCATTGACTCAACAGTCAATGAAATAAGTGTGTATAAGAATTAGTCAAGGTAGACCAAGAGCTATAGAAACTATTCCCAAATTTCAGTGGCTTAAGGGCTTAACACAAACATAGATTTATTCATGGCTCACATAACAATCCAAAGAAGGTCAGTATGGATTGTAGAAACTCTATCATCTTTAGGAAATGCCACCCAGCTGGCAGATTGGGGGAGGGGGGAGAGAGAGAGAGAGAGAGAGAGAGAGAGAGAGAGAGAGAGAAGGAGAGAGAGACAGTCTCTTTGATTCTCCAAGCAGAAGTGGCATGTGTCACTTATGATCACATTCTAACATCCAAACCAGTCACATAGCTTCAAATAGGGGGTATGGAGAGATCACTCAGCCCTATGTCCACGGAAAGACCACAGCTTTGCTGAGCATCCCGTCAGTCTCCTCCTGCTCAGTAACATGGCCATGTGACTGCTCAGGTTTGCATCCTCTAGCTCCATCAAGATGTGGATCTCCATGATATCAGGGGCCCTGCTTCTGTCCTCTGCTTACAACTTAGGCCAAACATGCACAATGCTTCTATTATAAACCTAGTAAGTTCTGTTGATTAATTAATCAAATGACTATAACAAGAGTTAATATGTACTCAGCTTTCTGACAAAGCAAAAAAAATCTGGACTAATCAATATACTTGGGTCTAAATTACTTCCTTTAATAAATTCTACTTGCTATGTAACACTGAGGAAGTAAATTTGCCCGAGCCTGAACCTCATTTTCTTTTCTACTGAAGGGTTCTTATATTAGCTGTATTCCTCAACAAATTAATGGACTCCAATGACTTAAAGCATGTTTTTAAGTATTCCAGACTATGCAATTCCAAAGTATCCCTGGAACAAAAGCTGAAAAACTATTTTTATATAATGCCCATTATTTATACAAAACAATAGTGATTCAACTTTGCATAAGGGTGTATTAGAAACAAAATAAATAACTCAAATATAAAATTAAACATGTGTTTTAACGCTGAAATTCTATTATTTTATATGTGCTCATATATAAAAAATTTTAAGGCAAGTTTTGCTTCATTTAAAATAAATTTGATGGAAGTTCTCACTGTCCCTTTCCCAATAACAATGACTGTGTTCATACTCTACCTTTTAGTCTGAGAAGGGTTCTAAATACTGAATTAAATTATTTTCTATTAAAACAACATTGCTTAACTGATTTATTCTTATTAGCATTTCTGATATCCTACCTAATAAAATAGTGATATGCAAATTAGCCATCACTCCATCACTCTGTCACAAAGATGACGGCGGCCACAGAGCTGGAGCAAGCAGGAAGCTTGGGTTGCCCCTGGCAATGGAGGAAGCCAAGCTTCCCACCTGCCCTGGCCGGTACTGGGCTCCACTCAAGGCTACAAAGTTTCAATTATAGAAGATAAATAAATCCCAGAAAAATAAGAGAAGAAAAAAAGGAGAGTCTGGGAGCTTGGGTTGCCGGGGGCGGGGGGGGGGGGTGGCCAGCCTGCAAACACCCATCAGCCTCTCACCCAGGCTGGGCAAGGCACCCCAGCAGGACCCCCCACCCTCGAGAGGCTTGTGGCCAGTCTGAAAATTGCCCTCTATCTCTCACCCAGGTGTGGCAGGCACACCAGCGGGACCCCAACCCTGATCTGGGACACCTTCAGGGCTAACCAGCCGGCCCCCACCATACACCAGGCCTCTATCCTATATAATAAAAGGGTAATATGCAAATTGACCCTAACAGCAGAATGACTGGGAATGACTGGTCACTATGACACACACTGACCACCAGGGGGCAGACGCTCAATGCAGGAGATGCCCCCCGGTGGTCAGTGTGCTCCCACAGGGAGAGCTCTGCTCAGCCACAAGCCAGGCTGATGGCTGCCAGCACAGTGGCATCATTTACATGAAAGGCTCCAGGTAAAGACAAAAATATGTGATTCCCAAATTTTAGATCCTGATCTACAATATATTTCTAACATGCTTGATAAGTATTCCTGAAAGGTTTTATACTAGAAAAATAACATAGATCCACATAGTAATTTTTTAATCTTATTATTTAGAGGACATTCACGTTACTTCATTTGATCCTTACCAAAAGCCTGAGTTATTTGGCATGTATGGGTAGTACAATTTTCCCCATATCCATTTTACAAATTAGGAAAATTTTGCTCAGAGGGAATAAATGTTTGCTCTATATTTTAGCATGGGACTGTGAGTTAGCTATTCTTGTAAAACACCCTAAAACACCCTAAAACTTAGTAGCTTAAAAATATATATTTTGCTGCCCTGGTCCAGTGACTCAGTTGGTTGGAGCATGGTCCCATGCACCAAAAGGATGCAGGTTTCTTTCCCAATCAGGGCACATACCTAGGTTGGGGTTCAATTCCTGGTCGGGATGCGTAAGTGAGGCAACTGATGGATGTTTCTCTCTCCCTCTCTCCTTTCCTCTCTCTAAAACCAATAAACATATCCTCAGATGAGGATAAAATATGTATTTTTTAGTCTTGGCACTGCTAGTGGTTCTTCTCAGCTTTGCTGGGATTACTCATATGTCTGCAGTCACTTACAGGTAGGCTAGGAGGCACTACAAAAAATGTAGTCATATATGTACTTTTTTATGTTGCTGCCTACAACAGTAGTCATGGTTTTATAACTGATGAGTATTCCATTACATATGACTATATCAAAATAGGTTTATCCATTTGTCTGTTGATTGGCATTTGGGTCGTTTCCAACTTATGCCATTATAAATAAAAATAAAACTACGACGAACATTTGTGTGCATGCCTTCATATGAATGTATGCTTTCTTTTCTTGTGGATAAACCATACAGTAAATGTAAGTTTAACTTTTTAAATTTATTTATGTTAAATGGTTCCCTATAAGACCACCAGCATCTTTCCCAACTTGTTCTGGTCTTTTAAAAACATTACACAAAATGGCTTACAGTACTAATTGGGTTTTAATTAGTATCTTCCTAATGATGTTGAGCATCTTTTTATTTGCTTATGTGCCATTCATATATTATCTTCGGTGCAGTGCATATTTATATGCTTTTTGGCTTATTAGTCCTACGTTGTACATTGAAGTTTCAGACTCTTTATATAATCTAAATGAAGTACTTTGTGAGATCATTGTTTTCAAGATATCTGACATTACTTGTTTCTCCCAGTCTGTGGCTTGCTTTTTCATTTTTATAACAATGACTTTGAAACACTAAAATTTTAAATTCTGTTAAAGAGCAAGTTGTTTTTTTCTCTCTATAGTCTTTCTCACTATTTATACCCTATTATAAGAAATCTTTGCCAAATGCAAGGTCACTTTGATTTGCTCCTATGTTTTCTTTCAGAGATATTCTACTTAGAGCTCTTAAACATATCTGAAATCTATTTGAGTTCATTATTGAACATTGTGTGAGATTTTAAAACCACCCACATCAATAATTACATTTATTTTAGTTTATACAGTAATTTCCAAATAAAAGCCAGAGTATCAGACTGGATAAAACCATAAGAATGAACTCTACAAAAAAGGAACTTTAAATATAAAAACAGAGTAAACAAGTAGAAAAAAAGAGACATGATGTAATTAAGGGATATGTAAACATGAAACAAAATAGAGTTTAGGACTAAAATTATTACCAAAGATAAAAAGGAGTATTTCATAGTATCAACAAGACATGACATTCTAAACACATGTACACCTACTGACAGGGTTTTAAAATATAGTAAGCAAAACTTGATGTAACTAAAAGAAGCAATAGACAAATATGCAAGTATAGTAAGATCTTTCAACACCTCCTCTCAGTAACTGATAAAAAAGTAGAGAGCCTGACCGGTTTGGCTCAGCGGATAGAGTGTCAGCCTGCGGACTGAAGGGTCCCAGGTTCGATTCCGGTCAAGGGCATGTACCTTGGTTGCGGGCACATCCCCAGTGGGGGGTGTGCAGGAGGCAGCTGATCAATGTTTCTCTCTCATTGGTGTTTCTAACTCTCTATCCCTCTCCCTTCCTCTCTGTAAAAAATCAATAAAATATATTAAAAAATAAAAATAAACACCAATGTTGGTGTTATCTTTAAAAAAATAGAGAAAAAATAAGAGAGTGCTTAAAAAACTTAAACATCATCAAATAGATAAGTAAACAGAAAATAAATACAAGAATACTTGAACAATATCAACAAAATTGAGCTAATTTATATATCTAAGACACTGCACTCAACAGTGGCAAAATTTACTCTGTCTCTTCAGGTGCACATGGGATTTCATATGATATGACATAATATAGATCTTAATAAATTCCAAAAATATTGAAATCTTACAGAGAGTATGTTTTCTGCCACAACATATCAAATTAAGAATCAATAAAAATGAGATATTCTTTGAAAAGTACCAAACATATGGAAACTTAGAAAACAAAACATCTTAAATAACCAATACTGGTAGATCAAAAGCTACCAATATGTCAAAAGATTTTATCCTGGAAATTAGAAAAATGTTTGAACTTAATGTAAACAATAACACAAGTTATCAACACTTGTGGAATGTAGCTAAAGTTGTGCTTACAAAAGAATTTATAACTTTAATATTATATTAGAAATACAAAAGGTTAAATTTGATGATTTAAATCTCCAATTTGATAACCTATGAAAATAGGTACAAGGCAGTTAAAATGGTGATACAAATAAGAATTGGTAAATTAAAAACACAAGGATAAACAAAATACATAATATCTTATCTTTTTGATGACAGCCATCCTGGCAAGTGTGTGATAATATTTCATTGTGGTTTTGGTTTGCATTCTTAGGGATAATCTTAAAATATTTGCCAGATCTCTACACAGAAAACTGAAAACATTTGCTAAATTAAATTAAATAAGACTAATAAAAAAGAGATACCTATGTGCTCAACATTGTTATTTCTCATATACTACTGAAGGATAATTTCACTGAAGAGATTTCTAGTTGTGTTTTTCTTTCTTTTTTGTGTTTTCTTTTTATTCCTTTTAATACTTTAAATATTCCCCTCCACTCTCTTCTTGCTTGAATGATTTCTGACAAAAAAAACAAAACATAACAACAAACACCTGATGTAATTTCTCTTCTCTTATAGGTAAGATGCTCTTGTTTTCACACCTTTGGCTCTTTCAATATTTTCTTTGGCTTTTGCAGTATGAATTTGAAATACCTAGTTTTGTTTTGTTTTTAAATTAGATTGTTTGATTCTCTCTAGCTCCCAGGATTATAAATTGATGTCTGTTATTAAGCTTGGAAAATTCTTGGTTATTTTTAGTTCAGATATTTGTTCTGCTTCTTTCTATTTTCTTTTCTTTCATTATGCCTGTGTTGCAACTTTCCCAATGATCTCACAGTTCATGGATATTTAGTTTTATTTTTTTATTCTGTCTTCTCTTATTACAATTCAGAAAGTTCTTATTGACATATCTTCAAGTTCACTGCTTCTTTTCTCAGCTCTGTCCTGTATACTGCTTAGACCATTAAAATAATTCTCCATTATGTTATGTTTTTATTATTAACACTAGAGGCCCGGTGCAAGAATTCGTGCACCAGTGGGGTCCCTTGGCCTGGCCTGAGGGATCAGGCTAAAACCAGCTCTCCTATATCCCCCAAGGGGTCCTGGATTGCGAGAGGGCACAGGCCAGGCCGAGGGACCTCACCAGTGCACAATAGGTGCCAGGTAGGGACTCGGGAGGTTGGCCAGCTGGGGAGGGACTGCGGGAGGGCTCCAGGGCGTGACCTGACTGTATTGCTCAGTCCTGATCAGCCGGACCCCAGCAGCAAGCTAACCTACCGGTAGGAGCATCTGCCTCCCTGGTGGTCAGTGCACGTCATAGCAAGCGGTTGAGCAGCCTTAGCATATCATTAGCATATTACGCTTCAATTGGTTGAATGGACGACCAGACGCATGGACACTTAGCATATTAGGCTTTCATTATATAGGATTTCTTTATGTTTCTTCGAGTTTTCATTTCTCTGCTTATATTGTCCATGTTTTTCATGCTATCTGCTTTTTCTATTACAGACCTTAACATATTAATCATGTTACTTTAAATTCACTACCTGATAATTCCACAAACTGTCCCATATCTGAATCCGATGTCTTCTTTGTTTCTCCAGTCTATGGTTTTTCTTTCCTTCCTTTTTAGCATGCCTTGTAACTTTTTGCCAGAAGCCCAGTATGATGTACTAGATAATAAGAACTGAGATAGTCTTTTAGTGTGAGGATTTATGCTAATCTGAATAGGTGTTGCCCATGTTTTGTGTTAGCTTAATTGTAAGTACAAGAGAATTGTTTATTCTAGTTTCAGATTTTTCCCCTTGCTTTCTTTGGGTTTCCCTAAGAAATCCTTCTTAAGTACAGTCTGTATCTTGCTGTTCTCTTTGTTAAAATTTACTGTTACTTTATTGAGCTCTGTTGATGTGGGGGTAAGATATGGAGGAAGGAAATCCCTTTATAATCAATGAATGAACCTCAGTTTCTTAATGGGCTTTATCCTGGGCTATAATCTTCACAAGTCTGTCTTTCTTTCTGTCTTTTTTTGTAATTCAGAAAACAAATGTTAATTATAGTAAAACATACATAATATATACCATTTTAACCACTGTTACATGTATAGTTCAATGGCATTAAGTATATTCACTTTATTATACAACCATCACTACCATTCAACACCAGAAAGTTTTCATCTTCCCCAACAGAAACTTTGTACCCATTAAACAACAATTGCTACCTCTAAACACTGCTCTTGTGGCATCCCGTAAGTTCTGGTATCATGTGTTTGTGTTTTTATTTTCATTTGACTAAAAATATTTTTCAAGGTCCCTTGTGATTTCTAGTTTGAACCACTGGTTGTTTAAGACTGTTTTCCATATATTCTGATTGGTGTTTCAGGCTTCTAAGGATATATTCCTAGAAGTGGGATCACTGGGTCAAATGGCAGGTCTATTTTTAATTTTTTGAGGAAATTCTACACTGTTTTCCATGGTGGCTGTAATCCCACCAGCAGTGTACTAGGGTTCCTTTTTTCTACATCCTCGCCAGCACTTGTTGTTTGTTGACTTACTGATAGTAGCCATTCTGGCAGGTGTGAGGTGGTACTGTTCTTGTTCTGCTAATGATTTCTAGTTCCATTCTACTATGATAAAAATGATACTTTGTTTGATTTCCATTTTTCAAAAATTTATTGACTGGTATGTGGCCTAACAGATGATCCATCCTGAATAATATTCTGTGTACACTTGTGAAATATTTATAGTTGGAGTATTTCTTATACGTCTGTTAGGTCCAATTGGCCATAATGTTCATTCCTCCGTTTCTTTATTGATCTTCTATCTCAGTTTTCTGACCCACTAGTATAAGTGTGGTATTGATGTTCTCTACTATTATTGTAGAAGTGTGTATTTCTGCCTTTAATTCTGTCTATGTTTGCTTCATGTATTTAGAAGATCTGATGTTTGCTGCATACATGTTTATGACTTGTGATAATTTGACCTATTTTATCAGTATATAAATCCCCTTCTTGGTTTCTTGGAAGTTTTTGTGACTTAAAATCTATTTTGTCAGATATTAGTATAGCCATCCTTGTTCTCCTTTGTCTACTACATGCATAGAATGTTTTCTAGGTAAATTGGTTTTATTTTCTTAGTAAATTGACATTATTTATAACTATAAGGATGGCCTTTGTCTTTGTTTTTTTTTTACTTAAGGTCTATTGTTTAAGATACTGGTATAGTCATCCTTGTTTTCTTTCTACTAGTTGCATAGCTTATCTTTTTCATTCTTTCACTTATAAGCTATGTATGTCCTTAGATCAAAATTCCTGGGATGGTGGGTGGGGGTTGGTTAGAAGGGGTCAATGGGGGCAAAGAGGGGATATATGTAATACTTTCAACAATAAAGATTTTTTTAAGATAATAAATAAAATGGGGGGAAAGCAAGTCTCTTGTAGACGGCACATAGTTGGATCTTTTTAAAAAAATTATTCTGCTAATCTGAAACTTAGGGAAGTTTATTCTATTTGAAGTATTTGCTGATGGGGGGGTTTATATTTGCCATGTTTTCTATGTCTCATAGTTTTTGTATCCTCATTTGCTCCATTACTACCTTCCTTTGTGTTTAATTTTTTTTGTAATGATATTTTGCTTTATTTCACATTTTCTTCTGTATATATCCTGTAGATTTTTTTTCTTTGTGTTCATCATGGAGGCTACATATAATATTCTAAAGTTATAACAATATGTTTTAATGGCTACCAACTAAACTCCATTGGCATATTAAAAATTATATGTTTAAGCAACACCCCCTCCCCTTTATGTTATCGATACAGTGCTCTCCTCCCAAGTCAGAAGGAGCTCTGGAGACTTAGTTTCCCTCGGAGGGCAGGCCTTTGTTCAGGAGAATGTTCTGTCCATATTTCAAAATGATAAAATTTTCCCTGGGGATGTATCAAAACGGTTACTTGTTTCCCCTTGTTCCTGAAATGGAAGGGTATTGTCCTCATTTCTTCACCATAAGAAGTGGGTGGGGTGACTGAAGGTAAAAGCCCTCCCCCTTATTTCTGGGTCCCCATGTGTTTTTAACTCTCTACCTAGCCCAGGCTCAGCCTTCATCAATTTGTCAGTAACTATTTAAGTGTCCAGTGACTCCTGTTCCGTGTAAAATAATCTTGGCACTGATATTCAGCATTTGCCTGTCTCTCCAGATTTGGGGGTGGCAGTCTGCCCTGACATCGATCCTCTGATGGATCTAAGGAAAATCATTGATTTTCAGCTTCTTTTCTTCTTGTGAGGATGGAAATAGAAATTTCTAAGATCTTTTAATGTCAGAGATAAAACCAGAAATTGGATATGCTTTTTATTTTTAAATATAATAGTGACTTTTTTGTATATAGATGATACCTTCTGTCTTGAATTCATTTTGCCTTTTGTATGAATGCTTATTCAAATTATTAAGACTCATAAATGGTAAGCATTGTGATTAAAATCATATTAAAAGATAGAAAGTATCTGAAATCATACTCTAAGACTTAGAAAACTTCA
>NW_005871056.1:17813403-17815392 GCF_000147115.1 Myotis lucifugus
AATCAATAGTACAGTCAATTATGTTCATAACCTAAAGGAGGAAACATCTGGCCATTTTTAAAGAGTAAAATAATTTATAAAATTTAGCATTTATTACTGATTTGACTAAAACTGAATAAAACTGTGTATAATTATAAGTATTCATGCAAACTAACAGAATATATACATTTTAATAGAGAATTGTATTAAACTAAATATGATGAAAAAGAGAAAGCTCGTATTATTTTTTATTCAATACTATTCTGACTTGTTTAGCAAATGCAATACCAAACAGTAAGAAATAGGATAAATAAGAACATACAAATATTTTCAGATTAGGTCCATGCAAATAATTTAAAATGCATTAATTTCCATAAGAATATAGTAAGTTAGCTGTTTCAAAAGCCATTCACAAAAGCAATACCTTTTCTATACAACAGCAATAAAGAAGTGAAAATTGATATACTAGAAAAACATAATTCAAAGAGCATACAAAAATTAAAAATACACAGAATTAAAATTAACCCCCAAATACTCAAATCAATATAAGGCAAAGAATAAGTGCCTTTTGACAGACATACCATAATCCGAAACAGGACTATTAATATTGTAGAAATGTAGTTTCTTCTCAAAATTATTTATAAAGCTTAATGATCTTTTGATCAAATGCTCAATGAGATTATATGAAGAAAATTGGACAAATCTAATTTAAAATTGATCTCTAAAAAATGCATATGCAAGAATAGCAAAGACTCTTGAGAAAAAGTTACATGCAATAAAGTAACAAAAAACCCCATAGAATTACAAAGAATAACTACTCAATATACACTAAATGAATCATTGATTGTCCTTTTTAAAAATTTATTGATTTTGAGAGAGAAAGGGGGAGAGAAAGAAAAAGAGAGAGAGATGTTGATTTGTTGTTCCACTTGTTTATGCATCTATTGGTTAATTCTTCTGACCACCCTGCTGGGATGGAACTTACAACCCTGGGGTATGGAAATGATGCTCTAAGCAACTGAGCTAATCAGCCAGGGCTGATTATCCCTTTAAAAAACAAAAAAGTTTGCACACAAACACTTACACATAAATTCTTTCTTCATGCCATAAAACTTATGAAATTCAGATGAAATAATGCTTGAAAAGTAAAAAAATATATAAAGCCATAAAAATATGAAATAAAACTATTAACATTCCATTAAAGAAATTACATGATTACTTGGAATATTATTATTTACCTTGAAGGACTATTTGAAAATTATATGAAATAATGTAAAGTTTTAGAAAGTTTAATATATAATCTGCAAATGATAAAAAAATACTTGTTACTTCTCTTTCACAAGTCACTTCTGCATTCTTATGATATCCCCAGGAGGTAACTCTCTCAAAATAAATTAACCTTTGCCACAGCCATTGGAAAACAAATAAAACAAAACCTATGTTGGCACACTGGCTTGGAGAGATTCCTATAACCCCAAAACAAATATTCTCCCTCTCATGTTATCAATCTCCACCTCTTATTTTTCACATCCAAAGTTAATGCTTACTATGTTATTTTATTTTACTTTATTTTTAGATACCTATTTGTTGTGAAATGATTATCACAGTAAGATCAGTTAACATAGCTAATACTTTTTACTTAATATTTACCATCATAATTTTCTGTAAAAAGAATTATCTACATATATAAAAAGCCAGAGACCAGAACACCGTAACGACTGGAACGACCGGTTGCTACAACGCCCACTGTGGCTAGTGAACTGGCCTGATAGGGGGGTGGGGCTGGCTGGCCAACCTCCTGTGGCCCCTCACCTTGGCTGGCCCCACCCCAGATCACCCCCCAACCCAATAGGGGTCAGGGCTGACCAGTGGGAGGGGATTCAGGAGGTTGGCCAGACCCGCCCCTGATTGCCCCCTGCCTACCCCAATAGGGGCGAGGCCGGCCAACCTCCTGAAGCCCCTCCCCCTCGGCCAGCCCCACCCAAGATCAGATCCTCACCCCAATTAGGG